>NC_140167.1:54070201-54510656 GCF_963971535.1 Notolepis coatsorum
AAAAAAATAATTATACTTTTTTTTTGTTTCATCCTCTGTTATTTTACCCATGCGACGCCACTGAGAAGACGGTAGCGCATTTCCCATAATGTTGGCGTGTTCCTTAAAAAAAAAAAAAAAAAAGAAGCGTGGCTGTGGAGAAGGTTGAGAGGAAACGAAAGTGTGGATTGTGCAAGAATACATAACAATCTCCACGATCTCCCTGTGAATGCATATCATGAGGAAAAGCCTCCCACCCCTGTTTGTCATGGACGTCTGTGGTTAAAGGCAGGGAAGGGAGTGAGAGAGGAGGTGTCAGGTTAGGGTCGGGGAGGTGGGAGGTGAGGAGTTTAACAGCGTGTCATCTTGATCTTCGTGGTTGAGAAAAGATTCCAGTGGTTTGACAAGAGTGCAGTGAAATGATGTGTGTGTGTGGGGGGGGGGGGGGGGGGGGGGGGTACAAATTTGAATCAGAAAGAAATTGAAATGATTTATAAACATAATGATGTGAGCTAATTTAAAAATAGCATTATTTTAGTTATAGTTGACCTAAATAGGTCACATCATATTTGTATTCCTAATACAGTTTTTCTTTTTTTATTGAAATGAATTAAATTTAACTGAATTGAAGAAAATGTAAAATGCTATGTTTCATAGAATTTTTTAATGAATTTTTGGAATCAAATCACGGTTGGATTGAGTTATACACCCATAGTGTGTTGTTGACACATGAACTCTAGACTGCACCAGATTCAGGTGCAGTCATTGCCTGGATTTATCCCGTTCACACATGGAGCACAGCATGAGATTCTCTCACATATGAATTTACTCTGCTTGGTTTAAGCGAGGCGTGGCGCCTAGGTACAGCAAGGGCTTGGCGCAGAAAGGGAAAACTACCTCCTTTGCCCGTGTACAGAAGATCATCATTTAAAATATTTATATAACTGCTTACTATGACTCGAAATTGGTGTCTTGTCTTGTCCTTGGTCGGGAATGAAATTGGAAGAGAATGAAGATAACACGGATATACATTTTATCCACAATTGTCTAACCACTGCTCCCCAGACCTGGAGTTTATCACGATCAAATGTCGACCCTTCTTTCTTCCGAGAGAGTTGACGTCCATCATCCTCATCGGAGTGTACATCCCACCACACGCGAACACTGGGGCCGCACTTTCAAAACTACACGACGAGGTAAATAAACGACAGATAGCTAGCGTTGACGCTGCCATTTTGGTTCTGGGCGATTTCAACAGCGCGCGTCTTAAAAAGGTGTTGCCGAATTTCTATCAGCATGTGACCTGTCCCACCAGAGGCGAGAACATATTAGACCATGTATACTCGCAATTTAAGAATGGGTACAAGTCACAGGCTCTTAGCCCATTCGGTAAGTCCGATCACGCCGCCATTTTTCTTTTGCCAAAGTATAAACAAAGTCTCAAGTGAACGCCGGTGGTCTCGCGAGAGGTTAAGCGTTGGACCGTGACGTCAGAGGAGACACTCCAAGCTGCACTTGAATGCACAGACTGGAGGGTATTCCATGATAACACAGCCAATATTAACGAATACACTGAAACGGTGCTTGACTTTGTCTGTACTCTGGTAGAAGAAACAATCCCCTCTACCACAATTAGAATCTACCCAAATCAAAAGCCCTGGGTAGATAAATCCGTCCGTGAGGCTCTGAAAGTGCGCACATTAGCCTACAACACCGGGCTGGTGACAGGCAACATGGAAGAACACAAGACGGCAAGATACAACGTCAGGAGAGCAGTAATAGAGGCAAAACGGCGTTACAGGGATAAAGTTGAACTTCAGTTTGAACAGGCTGACTCTAGAGGCATGTGGCAGGGCCTCAGAACAATGACAGATTACAAAGGCACCTCCCTCAAACTGAACAGTGACATCTCCTTAGCAAATGATCTCAATTCCTTCTATGCGAGGTTTGAGGCTGTGAATAACAACACCAGCCTACAAACCACGGCAATGGGGGGGGGGGGGTCTGCTGATGGAGACTCAGTGTTCAGGGTAACAGAGCATGAGGTGAGACGGATCTTTAAAAAAGTGAATATCAGGAAGGCAGCAGGACCGGACGGCATCCCCGGCCGGGTCCTAAAAGTCTGTGCCGACCAACTGGCCCCAGTATTCACTGACATCTTCAACCTGTCCTTGGAACAGGCTGTCGTCCCCACCTGTCTGAAGAAGTCCACCATCATCCCTGTACCCAAAAAATCTACGCCCGCTTGCCTCAACGACTACCGCCCTGTAGCCCTCACCTCCATAGCCATGAAGTGCTTTGAGAAGCTAGTGAAGGGCTACATCTGTTCCTCCCTCCCCATCAACCTGGACCCCCTGCAATTTGCATATCGCCCCAACAGGTCCACGGAGGACACCATAGCCCATGTGCTGCACACAGCAGCATCACACCTGGACAAGAGGCAGGGGAACTATGTGAGAATGCTGTTCATCGACTACAGCTCAGCATTCAATACCATAGTCCCCTCCAAACTCATAGCCAAGCTCAGGGACCTGGGCTTGAACTATGACCTCTGCCAGTGGGTCTTGGACTTCCTGACGGGCAGACCCCAGGTGGTAAGAGCAGGCAACTGCACCTCCTCATCCATCACGCTCAACATAGGGGCCCCCCAGGGCTGTGTTCTGAGCCCCCTCCTCTACTCCCTGTACACACATGACTGCGTGGCACAGCGGAACAACAACACAATCATCAAATTTGCTGATGACACAGTAGTGGTGGGCCTGATCTCTGCCAACGACGAGAGGGCCTACCTGGAAGAGGTAGAGAATCTGTCACAGTGGTGTCAGGAGAACTGCCTCTCCCTGAACGTCAGCAAAACAAAAGAGATGATTGTGGACTTCAGGAGGTCGGGGGTCAAGGACTACAGCCCCCTCAGCATCGACGGGGCACCAGTTGAGAGAGTGAACAGTTTCAAGTACCTCGGAGCCCACATATCCGAGGACTTGACATGGACCACACACATTGACAGTGTTGTGAAGAAGGCACGACAACGCCTCTATTTCCTCAGGCGCCTAAGGAAGTTCCAAGTCAGTCAGAATATCCTTAGGAACTTCTACTCATGTACAATAGAGAGCATCCTGACTGGCAACATCACCTCCTGGTTTGGGAATAGCACTGCACAAGACCGTAGCAGACTACAAAGAGTGACACGTTCAGCCGAACGCACAATTGGAGGGGGGCTTCCCACCCTCCAGAACATTTACAACAAGCGGTGCAGGGGGAAGGCTAAGAGAATTATTAAGGACTCGAGCCACCCGAACAACTGCCTCTTTGAACTGCTGCGGTCAGGCAAGCGATACCGGAGTCTTAAGGCGAGCACAGAAAGACTCAGAAGAAGCTTCTATCCCCAGGCCATCAGGCTGCTAAATGAACAATAAACACTATGCAACAACCATCAAATGCACACAGCACACACACCCACACGCACACACTCACTTAAACAAACAACACACTGCAACACCCACTCTCCACACTTTAGATCACACAAACACTTTATATTTATTGATAAAGGATTTGCACTACAACTCGTACACCTACTGTAAATTGTACCTAAATTGCACCTCATCCCATTTCTGCCTTGCACTATATAGTATTGTATATTAGTACACTGCATAGTATTGTATATTATATGGTAACTCAGTTACGTCTATTCTGCATCGAACATTGTACATATGTCTATACTGAACACTGTGACCTCATTTTTTTTACTTCTAATTTACATGCTATACTATGTTATTTTATTTCATACTTATCTTGTCTTGCACAGTCTCTGGAGCGTAACAGTAAGAAGCATTTTGTATAAAAGTATTCTGTACTTCTGTATGACAACTATTAAAGAAACTTGAAACTTGAACCCATGCGTTTTCATTTAACTATCTGCAGGAAAAGGCCACCTGTACGATGATCGCTGTGTACTTGGACTTAGGACTGGAGAGCTGGGAGGATAAACTCAGCTCTGAATAATTTGAACATTTGCATTCGCACATACTCTGATTAATGTAAGTTCAGGAGTCCAGTGCATATGTAAAAAGGGCTTAAGTGTTACAGATTATTTATATATGTGGGCGACAGTGGCTCAGGAGGTAGAGCAGTCGTGTCTGGTAATCAGAAGGTTCCCGGTTTGAACCCCGCTCCTCCCGGGCAGTGTGTCGAAGTGTCCTTGAGCACTTCCGATGAGCAGCTTGGCACCTTGCATGGTTGCCTCCGCCGTCGGTGTGTGAATGTGTGAGTGAATGGGTGAATGTGAGGAATAAAATTGTAAAGCGCTTTGGATAAAAGCACTATATAAATGCACCATTTACCATGTATATACATTTGTAGGTATTGTTTTATTGTTTTTGTTTGTTTGTTTTGGCTAATGTAGTTTCAATGTGTTGAAACGTGTTTCGTTCTCCCCTCCTCAGGGGGCTGCCAGCCCCAGAGGCCGAGATGCTGTACATGCAGGAGGTGGAGAAGATGGAAGGCTATGGCCAGGAGTCATACCAGGCCAAGGTAAGTACAGCCTAGCAAACCCTAGCAATCCAGAATTAGCGAAACACATCGACTTCACAAGCCCATAACATGTTTGTGATCTCTTACACCCAAATGAGCTTTTAATTCCGGTTCAGAGCTTCTAGTAACGCTAGACAGTAAAGCTCATTTGGCTGTACGATCTCACAGAACATTTTGTGGCCTTGTGAAGTCAGAGCCCCATTCATTGTCTGTGGAGCAGATTCTTACCTCCCAGCGACATCACCGATTGGCGGGTTCTCTCTTGATTTCTAGCTTTTGGAGAGAGCGGTGTGTGTTCACACTGACTTGGTAGAACATATGTGAAGTCTTAAAACGGGCTGTTCTGAACATCCTCGTCCTCCTCTGTCTTTACAGGACGGCACCGGCACAGACATCGCCCTGGGAGCCTGTCTGGACGGCATCTTCGTCAAGCACAAGAACGGCCGGCCGCCTCTCGTATTTAGGTAGGTCTAGAAATAAACCAGGGAATGTTTGTTTTATTTTTATGGTTTTTAAGTCCAGCAATATGATCTATGAAGCCCTGAATAGTATCCCTGTCTGGTGGTTCTTAGCCCTGGGGCAGTAATTATAGTTAATCAAATGACTCCATCGGCATATTGAGTTTGGTGTGCAGTCCACCATGGCTATTCTTAGGTTAGGTTGTCTTCTGCAATCTTTAGGATCAGCTGGGACATTGCCTAATGCCCTAGACCTGAAGTTCCCAAGAGGAATTTTGTTAGTTAAGAGTTGAGTTGACCACTTGGATTTTTCAAGTTAGTGCTTTTAGCTACATTTGCATGACTTCTCATTTCATTGCGATTTTTCTACATCTTGTCGTTGCTGTTTTGATGTTATACTTTGATTGTAATAATACCTTCTTGCTCCTTGTGAGTGTCTGAGTACCCTGAAGAGCATGATACAACTGATGGTGATGATGGTTGTTGTTATTGTTATTATTATTTATTATAATAATAATAATAATAATAATAATAATAATAATAATAATAATAATAATAATAATAATAATAATAATAATAATAATAATAATAATAATAATAATAATAATAATAATAATAATAATAATAATAATAATAATAATAATAATAATTAATAATAATAATAATAATAATAATAATAATAATAATAATATTATGAGATTGCATTGCTTTGTGTCCTCACTTTGTCAAAAAAATTCCCACTATGTAAAGACTAGAGCAATGTAAAAAATAAAAATAAAATGTTGGATGGATGCCATCATGAATATGTAGAATTCTGATCCAGTACACACTGAACCAGTGGTCTCTCAAGGCATGTGGCATCCAGCTCGGGAGCCAAACCTCTTGCTTAATGTGTCCTGTCATGATGGGGGATTATGGAAGTCGCATTGAAATGGCAAATGTGACCTCAGCCTTTTGATTTATTTTCAATAAACGCATGTTCCATCTACACACAGTGTGCAGCATAGTGGAATAGTCACCTTCCTCATTGACTCCTCCCACATGCATATGGTTTATGTTGTTACTCCACTCCCACGGTTAGTTCTGAGCCGTTTGCCTCATGCGTTTCGCTCTCTCTCTCTCTCTCTCTCTCTCTCTCTCTCTCTCTCTCTCTCTCGCTCTCTCTGTCTTCTTCTGTGCCATGCTGTAGATGGTTTCTCCAAACTACTGCCTGGTCCTCCTCTCTCTACCCCCCCTCCCCCAGTGGGACTATCTCTTATGGGGTATTTTCTACTCTGGAAATAGCCCCCTCTTTCCCAGCAGGGCATCAGTGTGGGTGTGTGTGGTCCTGGTATGTTATGTATGAGTGGTCACAAAGCCACAGACCACAGGCTGAAACATTGGAAGTGTTTGTGGGGAAACATTGGAAGACTGTTTGCATGTTGTCTGATGAGTAAAGCAAGTTAGGCTGGGTATCGTCTTCCATAATAATAATAATAATAATAATAATAATAATAGTATTTTCGATACCAGTGTCAATACTGATACCTCGGATTCGATGCCAATATTTCCTTCCCTCTCTACCTTACTTTGCTGAGTTATGTGCGTCGTGTGTGCTGTGCAAGCCAATCAGAGGCTTTGTTACCTTTTGGATTGTGGTTGAACAGAATAAATGTCTTGGAACAAACATGCTCATTGGCTCACTGACACAGATGAGAATTTTGATACCACAGCACTTTTTGTTACTCGATAGTATTGAAGCAATCATTTCTATACGTCCGATACCCAGCCCTATAAGCAAGTAGCACCACTGCACCGAATGTCTCAGATCTCATGTTTCAAATGTGTTTCTTTCCCCCACCCCCCCTTCTTCTCCCTCTGTACAGGAAGACATGGAAACCTCCAAATATGTGTGCCGGATGTGTCTGGCCAGGCACAAGTTTTATAAGATTAACAAGAGTAGCCTGTAAGTGTGTTTCTCTTAACGCGTCTAGCCCAGTTCCTGTCTCTTTGTTTCTGATGTGTGTCTGTGTCTGTGTGTGTGTGTGTCTGTGTCTACACTTGTGTGTGTTGCGTCCTCCTTGGTAGAGTCTTACTCCTTTCCCCTCTCCTCCTCTCTTCAGAGAGGAGTGTTGTGACCCCCCGCCTACCGAGGGCTCCCAGAAGTCCATTCTCACTCTATCCTTTCCTCGTTTTCCAATGCTCCTCTGTCGTCCCTCTCTGCCTTCTAACAAGGGGTGAGCAACGCTGTCAGCCACCGCCTACAGTAATGCCTACTGACCCGATGCCAACGCCCATCCTTCCCCCCGCCAGCCACGGCCCAGTAAAGTGGCTCCCAAATTCTAAATAGAGCTTTGGCTGTGGACCCTGTAGTGTTCTTGAATTTTTTTTAAATCCGAAAGGAACATTTGGCTGGAGAATATACTATGGTCGATAAATAGACCCCGTTTCACTTTCCTCTTAACGTGAAATTAAAGGATCTTTATCCTCACTGGACATTTTAGATTGTTATAGCCTGATAATTCAATGTCTCAACCGTGGATCTTTTTCTCGGCTAGGCCTGTCGTTTTAAAAGTAATGGCTAATCAATAATTTCCTCTTACAGACAAACTCAACCCACAGTTGTGAACCCAGTCAGACGAAGATCCTCCACCAGAATGTCTCTGGTAAATGCCTAGATGTACACACACACACACACACACACACACACACACACACACACACACACACACACACACACACACACACACACCTCTCTTTCTCACCCTCTCACATACACACACCTCTCTTTCTCACACACACCTCTCTTTCTCACATACACACACCTCTTTTTCACCCTCACACACACACAACTTTCTTTCTCACCCTCTCACACACACCTCTTTCTTTTTTTCATATATTTTTATTTCATTTTTGGATGAAAGGCACAGGTACAGGCATACAATGCACATAAAACATAATTTAAATGATTTGCCAACTACAAGCATTGGCTTGCCCCTTGCCTCATAAAAAAAAGAAATCATACCCCCAAACCTCTGCACCAACCACCGTTGACTAAAAATAAAAATAAATAATAATAATAACCCCCCCCCAACCCACCCATCATAGGCCTGAAAAGAAAAATAATTGAGCAAAGATTTCAACAAAGACCAAAAAAAAAGGGGGATTATACAGATATAATTAGTTATGTCATGCTAGTTATATAGTAGAGGTCCTAACTTGATAGAGAATATGGTTCCAGCTATCTATTGTTTGATAGTTTGCACCATTTAAACCTCTCTTTCTCACCCTCTCACACACACACACACACACACACCTTTCTCACCCTCTCTCACACACACACACACACCTACCTCTCTTTGTCACCCTCTCACACACACCTCTCTTTCTCACCCTCTCACATACACACACCTCTCTTTCTCACCCTCTCACATACACACCTTTCTTTCCAACCCCCTCACACACACACCTCTCTTTCTCACCCTCTCACATACACACACCTCTCTTTCTCACCCTCTCGCATACACACACACACACACCTCTCTTTCTCACATACACACACACACACCTCTCTTTCTCACCCTCTCGCATACACACACACACACACACACACCTCTCTTTCTCACACACACACTTCCCCCCTGCTGAACCGTGGCATGTGGAGCGTCATGTGCCACAAGCCGTAGCAGAACCCTATAGTACAGAATGTCATGTATGTGTAATTCCATGCTGTTGGACCACTAGGATCACATGTGCCATAACTGAATCCCTCTCTTGTTTGATCTGCAGCCAAAGCCGCAGGCCTACATGATGCCCCCGCCTCCAATGCACTACAACGGCCATTTCAATGAGCCCTACACATCATCTCAAGGTGACTATAGAAAAATAGATTTTGGTCCAGATTCGCAATATTGTTAACCCATTCCCTGCCACCACTTTGATCATCTTATACCATTCTCTGCCAGTACTGTAAGTATATGGAGATGTTCACCTTCTTTGCAGGGCTATAACTTTTTAAATTGTATTGCTAAATTGACATTACTATGGCCCATTCAACATCGATTACCTATCGTTCAGGATGTAGGAACGTTTTACTTTTTCATTCACACATTCATACGAAAATACCGTCTAGAGTATAAATATGTTTTTATCGTTTTCTGCATTATTACGTGAGATATAGGCACAAATGCATATATTAGATCATCAAATGCAGTTTGATACCGATCGGCGCTATATTAAAAATTTCAACTGTACATGGTCCTAAGGGTTATGACTGATCATGCGCGGTTGAACGGAGGGGGGGGGGAGTCGTTTATAATTCCGTGATAGTCGTTAGATGCTTCATGTAGTATGGGTGATATATTGATCAGAGCAGTTTGTATCGGAAATGATAAACAAAAATGCTGAAACTCACGTCAGTCTCCTCGTACCGTTGGGCGATGAGAGTGGAGCAAACAGATCCCAGTTATGTGGTGGGGATCTAGGCGATCCATTTCCAGTTTGTATAATAATAATAACAGCCCACATCATGTTGATTATTGAGTTATGGCAAAGATCCATATCCACGGTGTGTGTATTGAGTCCCGGGACGCTAAAACGAGTGGCCGGACGGAATTAGGGGACAGACCGAGCTGCAACGGGCATTTCCGGTTTGGCAACTCGCCGATCAGCCACCAGGTGGCAGTATTGAAGCGTTGCAGAGTTGTGCTGAGTCCATCAGCATCTGACAAGGCTCCATGAGTGGAATATGAATACCATGGCGAAAATATGAAATTATGATCAGAATCACGTTGTACGCCGTTATTGGCAGAATTCGCATGAACTTGAAACCCGTCGTACGACGTTATTGGCGGGAAAAGGGTTAACATTGGGATTAATGACACATTTATTTCCGAGTAGGGGTTTGACTATATATCATGCCACAATATATATCACAATATATAATATTATATAAAGGTTGGGATGAAAGAAAATGGATTGTGATATCAGCTCATCCATTAATTCTTAATTCCACCTCTAATCATACCAGCAAAACTTCCCTCAGAATGTCAGCCTCCACCTTGTGTTTACCGCCATTTATGACAAGATGATATAACACAATGTTTTGTTTACAATATCTTAACTCTTTGACTGCCACGCTGTTTTTCCATCTTTACTCCCTGGCGCCAGCGTTTTTGACCATTTTCACGATGTTTGCAGACCCATCGTATATTCTATATTATAGCTATGGAGACAATAGTATGGCTCATTGACAGGCAATATTTATACTCCAACAGGAAAGAAAATGTTTATTTCTACATACCTTCGTTCCTGCGCAATCCCAGGCTAAAACCTGTCCTGTTTCAAAATAATCCAGTCTCGTTTTCTGGAACGCGAGATATGACGTGTTTTGTGCAGCATGCGCATTTCGTGCGGGTTGCTCGCCTGACAACTATATTATTTCCAGGTCAAAGGTAAACACGACCATATATAGAATGTTTCTATTCACAAAGCCACCAAGGGGAACAATAAATATAACGTTAGTTGGCCCTGGCAGCGCCAGGGTAACGTTACATCCAGATAACATATAACGTTACATCCAAACAGCCTATTTGAAAATACTAGAATCCAACATAGTCTGGTGAAAACGCACCTTATCATCCATAAGTGTGATCGTTTTGTCCTCTTCATAATAATCTCCAATAGTTTGTGGTCGCCATTGGTACCTCTCTACCACTGCTCGAGTGCTCTCAACTCTGGCGTGTGAGCCCCCCACACTAAACTAGCCCAGTTCAAAAGGTAGGCGATACTGCCACCTATCGGGATTCGATCGTCATTTAAATTCCAATTCCCTCAGAGTGTCAGGGATCACACACCAAGGTCCGCCTGACTGTTTAGTATAATAATAATCAAAAAAAATTAAAGAATTTGGGCGGTGAACGCATGGGAGCCAAAAACTAGTATACTCATTCAATGAGTTAAGAAAGGAAAAATGGAGGGAAAAGGCATTGTTTTTCATATTTTACACCTTTTAAAGGAATGAAAATCTTTTTTCAGTCTTGAATTTTGTTCATTCAAGTTCTTTATATATCGTGATAATATGGAATTGTAAACCCATGGAATACATCATTGTTGCTTTTAATTTGGAATATGTCATTGTTCATTTTAAGTTAATTTGGAATATGTCATTGATAATTTTAAGTTAATTTGGAATACGTCATTGTTCATTTTAAGTTGATTTGGAATAGGTCATTGTTCATTTTAAGTTGATTTGGAATAGGTCATTGTTCATTTTAAGTTGATTTGGAATAGGTCATTGTTCATTTTAAGTTGATTTGGAATATGTCATTGTTCATTTTAAGTTGATTTGGAATACGTCATTGTTCATTTTAAGTTCATGTAGAATAGGTCATTGTTCATTTTAAGTTAATTTGGAATATGTCATTGTTCATTTTAAGTTCATGTAGAATAGGTCATTGTTCATTTTAAGTTAATTTGGAATATGTCATTGTTCATTTTAAGTTCATGTAGAATAGGTCATTGTTCATTTTAAGTTAATTTGGAATATGTCATTGTTCATTTTAAGTTGATTTAGAATAGGTCATTGTTTATTTTAAGTTCATGTAGAATAGGTCATTGCATCCTGACTGACCTTGACCCCCATGTTTACACTGAATGTGCTCTGCCTGCAGACAACCTGTACATGAACAATCAGAACGGTTACTACTACCACTCCCAGACCAGCCTGGACCGCTCCCCCATGGAGTACGGCGGTGGCGGCGGGCGTCTGCGTAACGGCAGCGTGTACAGCGCCCACAGCACCAGCTCCCTCACCAACCCCCAGCACTACCTCCAGCCCTCGCCCATGTCCTCCAACCCTTCCATCACGGGCAGCGACATCACCAGGCCCGACTACGTCCCCTCGCACCGCCACAGCGCCCTCATCCCGCCCTCCTACCGCGCCACGCCGGACTACGAGACGGTGATGCGTCAGAAGAGCCGGGGAGGAGGCGGAGGAGGCGGGATGGTCTTGGCCCCAGAGCACCGGCAGAGCCACTCCATGAGGAACCTGAACATCGGGAACTCGTACGCCTACAGCAGGCCGGACCCTCTGGTCTACAGCCAGCCGGAGATCAGGGGGGAGCACGGCGGGGGGGGACAGCACCACCACCACTACCCCTTCCACCTGAACTCCAGCTTCCACAGCCCCTCCCCGTACCCCTACCCGACAGAGAGGAGGCCCGTGGTCGGGGCGGTCAGCGTCCCCGAGCTGACGAACGTCCAGCTGCAGCAAGCGCAGGACTACCCGGCCCCTAACATCATGAGGACGCAGGTGTACCGGCCGCCTCCTCCCTACCCCTACGCCCACCCTCGGCCCGCCAACAGCACGCCAGACCTCTCCCGCCACCTGTACGTGAGCAGCAGCAACCCGGACCTGATCATCACGCGACGGGTTCACCACTCGGTCCAGACGTTCCAGGAGGACAGCCTGCCCGTCGCTCACTCCTTACAGGAGGTGTCGGAGCCTCTGCTCCTCACCGGACCCCCACACAGGCACCCCCACCACGCCCAGAAACGCAACTCCATCGAGGTTGCCGGCCTGGCTTACAGCCTGGAGGGGATGAGGATCAAAGAGAGGACGGTGTCTTCTTCGGCGGTTGAAATGGCCACTCCTCCTCCGGCCCTGCGCGGCGGTGGTCCCTCCCAGGGCTCTCAGCTAAACGTGTACCTGGAACGTACCAAGACGGAAGACGGGGGTGACATGAAGGAGGACGTGCGCTACGGGCACAAGAAGTCTCTCTCGGACGCCACCATGCTGGTTCATAGCAGCGGAGACGAAGAGGACTTCGAAGACGACAGCGGGCGTCACACGCCACTTTCCCAGGATGCCATAGCAGGCATTCTTACCGACCAACAGCAGGAGCAACAACAACATCATCATCCCAGTTTGACCTCTCTCACCTCTCTGACACATCAACAACAGACTCCTCTAGAGCCTCCGCCGGCCTACCCCATAGGCTCCTCCCTTGACCCCGCCTTGACCGCACCCTTAGTCTATCAGCCGCACCCTCTGATCCAGGAGATGGAGCCCCCATACCTGTTATCGGAGCTGCGGCAGGCCCGGATCATGCCCTCTGTCTCAGAGGGCGACCTGAGCGGCCAGGCCAAGCAGAAGCCCAAGAAGGACTTCAAGAAGAGGCCCGTGTCGGACGTGCCGGCCGGGAAGAAGATGGTGGATGGCTTACCCCCTCCGGTGAGTGTTGTTTCCTCATCCCCTCTGCACACACACACACACACTGCAGATACCGATTCCAAGTGCAAGCCATAGCCAGCTAATACCAATGCAATCCGATATTTTTACACAACTATTAACTCATTCAGCGCCAGCTATTATCCTCATCCCTGTAGTCAATGGGCCACGCTAAAAGATAGGCATTTTCACTGTGCGTCACGATGTTTGCAGAGCTACAGTGTACAGGGGAGGAAATTAGGCTATTGTACTCGCCAAATGAGAGTATTTTCTATGTTTGGCGAGTGATTCATGAAGACCACTCGCCACACTGGCGAGTAGAGAAAACAAAACGAAAAAGGATTGGTTCGTATTGCAATACTCTTATTTTGAAAATCCGGCGAGTCATATCCGCCCAGTAGTGTGAAACGCTGTGTATCTCTGTACAGCAGAGCAGGGCTTCAGAGCGCCTATTTTGCGACCCGATATAAGTCTGTGCAGTTTTTTCCCGCAACGGGTCAATTGCATCGAACATGCTTTGTATCGTCGCCATACCTTTATGCCCACGTCGCGTTAAATACCTCAATTAACGTTACGTTAGCTGCTTACTAAGCTAAGCAGCTAACCCTGAGAGAGAACAGGAGACGGAGAGGGGACTGGGGAAGGAGGGGGGGGGGCAGTCTCCCTTTCTGTGTGGGGACTGGGGGAGGGGCATTCTCTCTCTCTCTCTGTGTGTGTGTGTGTGTGTGTGTGTGTGTGTGTGTGTGTGTGTGTGTGTGTGTGTGTGTGTGTGTGTGTGTGTGTGTGTGTGTGTGTGTGTGTGTGTGTGTGTGTGTGTGTGTGTGTGTGTGTGTGTGTGTGTGTGTGTGTGTGTGTGTGTGTGTGTGTGTGTGTGTGTGTGTGTGTGTGTGTGTGTGTGTGTGTGTGTGTGTGTGTGCGCGTGTGCGCGCGCGCGTTTGAAAAGACCAGATGAAGTCTTTATATTGATGGTATTTACTGAGGATGGACAGATAATGTTGATATTTAAACATAAAAAATACAATACATAATAAATGTATTCATGATCATCATGCAACATAAAACAATTGTAGGAACAGTTTGGGAGAGGAAGGGGGAAAATGAACACTCAACCATGCCCCGCTCAAGCCAGTATTTAGTCCAGTCCATTCCAGCATCTCTTGTCCAGCCCAACCCAGTCCAGTGCAACCCAGCCCAACCCAGACTAACCCAGTCCAGCATCTTTCACTGCCCAACCCAGTCCAACCTAGACCAGCCCAACTTTCCCTGCCCAACCCAGTCCAGCCCAGCATCTTTCACTGCCCAGTTCAGCCCAACCCAGTCCAGAATAGTTCCCTCTTTCATGTTAATATGTTTTATATGTTTTTTCGCATTTTGCGAAAGTCGTTCGCGTTGCTCGCCTGGACACGATATTATTTCTAAATCAAAGGTATATATAATAGGTATTATGTTTCATCATGAAGGCATCAACGGGGGGGGGGTCGTTTTGTGATGCTCTGATCGTCAGCAACGGCATACGTTTTGAATACTAGTCCTTACCTTTGCTAGGAGTTATTCCAATTATCTGATAGTGATTTCCAGTATTGATGTCGGTTGGTAGGCGATACTGCCACCTAGCAGGATTCGGCCGGCATTGCACTCTCGGGGTCTCAGAATGAGTTCCAATGATAACACAGAGGTCCGTGAGAGTGTATAGAATATTCAAATCAATAAAAAACTATTTAAAAATGTAATATTATATTACGTGTTTGGCGCTCAACGGTTGGCGAGGAAACGCGTAATATTACGTGGTTGGCGCAGAATGAGTTAAGACTTAGTGCTGCTTAGGGGTCATTGGATGAATGTAATTCATTTTCTCCATTAGAGAGATCTAACATCCCTCTGTACTGTGTACAGGGCAGAACATTGAGTTACTTGATTCTACTTCTGATTCTGACCGTTTCACACGAGACTCTTGGTATTTTAATGTTGTGGGAATTCCCTTACGCTGGTTCTCTATTTTGATTTATATTTAGCCAGGAAGGCCCTATTCAGATACAAGATCTCTTCTTCCAGGGAGTGCTCGTATTTTAGCTGGTCGTCAGTTTGAAATCCAATCCAAGTATCTGGATCCACCTTGCCCTCTTACTAAATGCGGCACTTACTAGTGGCGGCAGTGGCTCAGCAGGTAGAGCGGCCGTCTGAAGGTTCCCAGTTTGATTCCGGCTCCTCCCAACTTCACGCCAAAGTGTCCTTGAGCAAGACACTCAAAAGCTTTGAGTGGTCAGCAAACCAAAAAAAGCGCTCCATAAATGCAGTCCATTTACTGTTTAAAATGAAATCCTAAATTAACCCTGTGGTGGACCACCGACTATCATCACCACAGCTGGATCAAATTGGTTATAATCTGTACTCAAAAAGTACAAATAATCATAGCCCCAGTGTTTAAACATAGTAGTAACTAGGGGTGGACGGTATGGTCTAAAATTTATATCACGGTATAATTTGAAGCATAGACGGTAACGGTATATATCACGGTATCAGTGTTTCCGTTAGAATAATTTTTTTTGCCTGATAGGCAGGCTATATAAAGAATGACATCCTCAAGACATGTAGATTTATAATATTTTAACTTAAAACTAGGCTACTTTTGCGTATAAAGTCATTATATTCCAAATAAAATAAGTCCAGAGTCGAGACTCCGTGCTGCTCCCATTGCAAACAGCGGGGCTGGATTTTGCTAGAAGCATATGTAGCTGCAGAGCCGCAGAGCCAGTCGCTCTTTCAGGTCGTTCAGCCGTTTGGTGGGGGGGCGCTGTTGAGCGGGCCTGTGACCAGACCTGAAAGAGCCACTGGCTCTGCGGCTCTGCAGCTGCATGCTATTTCGCAAATCCACTGCTGCAGCCGTCCTCCCGTCGTTATCATAACACTACACACATATCATAATGTTTACAGCAAACTGTAGTTGATCACCAGGTATGTTTTATTAACGTAGAATAATTCATATAAGAAAAACGATAGGTAAGATCTCTTACCTTTCTCCACTGGTTAAAAATGCCAGGAACTGAAATTGAAAGTTGCTGTGCGCCGCGGTGATATGTGTTTATTATGAAATGACAATTGCGTGTTGACACGCCCAGTGCGCCCACTGCGCGAAGCCTCCTAAATAACTTTTTCCAGTTTGCACATATCTATTATCTATGACTAATTCGATCTATTTTTAGGGGCAAATGCGATTGAAATAGTCGCGCTGTGGTTACATGACGTCATTGCTATTTTAGAGCTGCTCTACCGGTTACATGGTATACTCAAAATCCATACCGTAGAGCAAATTCATACCGTTTATACCGTATACCGTTTATACCGTCCACCCCTAGTAGTAACCATAATCAAATATCTAAATCCAGGGTCTCAAACTTGCGGGCCAATTGTGGCCCCCTATATCAATATAGATATTAGAGTAAATTTATTGTCATTGCAAGGGGGTGGTGTGTGGGGAGGGGATGGTGCAGCTGAGGGGAAGAAGCTGTTCCTGAGCCTGCTGGTCCTGGAACTGAGATTCCTGTAGCGCCTCCCAGAGGGGAGGAGGGCAAACAGTCTGTGGTTGGGGTGAGAGGTGTCCTTGACAATACTGAGTGCCTTCCTCAGACACTGTTTGCTGGGACAGCCTCAATTGCAGGGAGTGATGTACCGGTGATGCCTTGGGCGGTTTTCACCACCCTCTGCAGTGCTTTCTGGTCTGAGGCAGAGCAGTTGCCATAACAGGCTGTGATGCCGTTAGTGAGTATGCTTTCTATGTCGCACTGATAGAAGTTCACCAGAGTCTGAGGAGACAGGTGGGCTTTCCTCAGTCTCCTCAGGAAGAAGAGACGCTGGTGAGATTTCTTGACCAGCGTCGAAGTGTTGAGGACCCATGAGAGGTCCTCGGAGATGTGGATACCCAGAAATTTGAAGCTGGAGACGGGTTCAACTAGGGCTGGGCGATATGGAAAAAAATCATATCGCGATAACGATATGATAATTTTATTTTATTTCTCGATATCGATAATTATCGAATTGTTTATAAGTATAAAATTTTTTTTTTTTTTTTTTTTTTTTTTTTTTTTTACAACATATGTATGTTTATTTTGCAGCAATTCATTGTCATTGCCGCCATCTTTAGTGTTACATCCCCTCACACTCCAGTTCTCAGGCTGCAGCTGGTTTAAAAGCTAAAGTAAACCGGCTTCTCTGCTGGCTGTGGCTCCAGAGGAGTTGAACAGTTCTGGCTCTGCTAGTTTATTTTCGATCTTTTGGCGCTTTTTTGGTGGACAAACCACCGCACATGTGCACTGTGACTCGTGACTGGAGTCTAGTTCTGCTAGCACACATAGCCTACTGTGTACAGACGGTTTCAAAATGTATTTTAAATTAGAAAGCAAACAAAATAAATGGACAAGAGAAAAAGAAATCTGAATTTGGTCAGTATTGTCATTTGGACAAGCAAAGCCATTACTTTAAGTTGCAGGCAAGAAAGACAAGTCTGTCCACTGTCTCTGGTTTTAAAACTGCCCTGTTGCAGGTAAAAAAAAAAAAAAACGATTTTTCGATTTTTTTTTTATTTCGATATTCGATATCGATTATTAAAATATATCGCGATATTTATCGTTATCGTTATATCGCCCAGCCCTAGGTTCAACCTCCGTCCCGTTGATGGGGATGGGGGTGTGCATGTATGCCTGCTCTGGTCTCTCTGAAGTCCACGATGAGCTCCTTGGTTTTCTTGGTGTTGAGGGCCAGGTTGTTGTCGGCACACCACACTGCCAGGTGCTGGACCTCCCTCCCTGAAGGCCGACTTATTGCTGTTTTTGATGAGACCCACTACCGTTGTGTCGTCTGCAAAACTTGATAATGGTGTTGGTGCCATGTACAGGAGTGTAGTCATGGGTGAAGAGGGAGTAGAGGAGAGGGTAGGGCTGGGCGATATAACGATAAATATCGCGATATATTTTAATAATCGATATCGAATATCAAAATAAAAAAAATCGAAAAATCGTTTTTTTTATATATATATATATATATATATATATTTTTTTTTTTTTTTTTTTTTTTTTTACCTGCAACAGGGCAGTTTTAAAACCAGAGACAGTGGACAGACTTGTCTTTCTTGCCTGCAACTTAAAGTAATGGCTTTGCTTGTCCAAATGACAATACTGACCAAATTGAGATTTATTTTTCTCTTGTCCATTTATTTTGTTTGCTTTCTAATTTAAAATACAGTTTGAAACCGTCTGTACACAGTAGGCTATGTGTGCTAGCAGAACTAGACTCCAGTCACGGTGCACATGTGCGGTGGTTTGTCCACAAAAAAAGCGCCAAAAGATAGAAAATAAACTAGCAGAGCCAGAACTGTTCAACTCCCCTGGAGCCACAGCCAGCAGAGAAGCCGGTTTACTTTCGCTTTTAAACCAGCTGCAGCCTGAGAACTGGAGTGTGAGGGGATGTAACACTAAAGATGGCGGCAATGACAAAGAATTGCTGCAAAATAAACATACATCTGTTGTTAAAAAAAATAAAAAAAATAAAATATTTTTTTATACTTATAACAATTCGATAATTATCGATATCGAGAAATATGATAACATTATCATATCGTTATCGCGATATGATTTTTTTCCATATCGCCCAGCCCTAGGAGAGGGCTCAGCAGACACCCTTGTGGGACGCCAGTGTTTAGGGTGGGGTGGGGGCAGGGAACAAAATAACTGCATGCCATTCGCCAAATGCGTGTAGATTTACCGTCTGGCGGCTAAAAATAATAGTCTGCCCGCCAGCTGGCGTGTAGTTCATATCGATACTCTTATTTTGAAAATCCTGTGCCGCCCCAAGCGCAGCTCCAGTCATAATATCTGGGCTCCGGCAGCTAGCAACGTTCAGGTTCATATGATACTCTTATTTTGAAAAACCCTCTAGCAACTCCGCAAGTCATATGATATCCACCCACTCCGTGTTTCACTTTCTTGAAAACAGAGCAGCAGCGCCAACACAGCAGCGTTAACACAGAAGTGCGCCTACAGACGTGAAATAAGTCTGTGATGTTTTTTTTCTTCTCACAACGAGTCCAATGCAGCTACATGCTTTGCACCGTCGCCATTCCTTTATGCCCACATCGCCCGAAATGAACGTTTATGTACCAATCACTACAACGTTAACGTAAGCTAACAAGCTAATCCTGATGATCAGACGAGGCAGAGCCACAGTGAACAGCACTGAGGAAAGGGAAATGGGGGGGGGGGGGGGCACTCTCCCCTTCCCTGTGTGTGTTTGTGCGTGCGTTTTTGGAAAGACGACGGAGTCACTAGTCAGGACTCAGGACAGGAGTATATTATAGTAAACTGAGGATTACTGAGGATGGACAGATAATGTTGATATTCAAATATAAAAAAGTTTAGAAGTTTGAAGAGAGGCTACAATATGATGCGGGGGTGGTGAGTTGAAACACAGTGTGTGTGTGTGTGTGTCCCGACCCCACTTCTATGTTTCAATTAAATTATTTGCATTTAAAACTATTAACGCTGACTCATTCCTTCAGTCCACTCAAAATTATGCTAATATTCCTTATGTTGTTTATGATATTAATTGAAAATAGCATATGAGAGTATTATATGTAATAATAACACATGGCGATATACTAAAAAGCTATTTATAATTTTTGGCTAGTAAAAAAATCTGCCCGGCTGGTACTTTTAAAAATCTACCAGCCAAATGGCTGGTAAGTCAAAAAGTTAAGTTTGTTCCCTGGGGGGGGGGGGGGGGTGAGATTGTCTAACCCCTTGCAGATGGAGGGGTTGATGTCGAGGTACTTCCACAAGGTCACAGTGTTTGGAGGGGATGTTGAAAGTCTGTTGAACAGCATTCTCGCATTAGTGTTGCTGTCATCCAGGTGGGAGAGGGCGGAGTGTAGCGCTGAGGAGATGGTGTCCTCCGTGCTCCTGTTCTCACGGTAGGCAAATTGGTATTTGTCCCGGTTTGACCAGATTTTAAATGAGCCAGGACCAGCCTCTCAAAGCACTTCACACCTCACATACTTCTAATACATCTAATAGCACCTATAAACTAGGTCAAGGGTCAGCAACCTTTACTATCAAAAGAGCCACTTTTCTCCCGTCCCACAAAATAAAATGCTCAGGGAGCCGCACAACCTATTTACCTATTTACCCTTAAAATGAAGATAACCGTGTATAACGTTTTATATATCCCCAAGCATACCCAACATTTAGCATAAAACGCCTGACAATTGCATACCCAAAGTAATTTGCAATTTATTATACTTTATACTTATAGCACACAGTTTGTTGCATTAATGGGATTATAAAGCAACAAAAATTAAAAAAAAAATACTTTTTATTGCTGTTTTTACCTGTTTATAACAAAGGAAAACCTCAAACTCTTATGAAGAGGAAAAAAAATACTGGCTGTGTAGACCTATTTTTAAATAAAACACAGAAGAGGAGACAAAACACTGGTGTCTAGACCGACTTTGAAATAAAACCCTGAACTATTCAGGTATATTTGAGTCCTTCCCTTATTTGTGCAACATTTATAAAATAAAAAGTAGTCTACTTTGAAAAAAGACTACCATGTGTATACCTACTTTTAAATAAAACACAGAAAAGGAGAAAAAACACTGGCATCTGTAGACCTACTTTGAAATAAAACCCTGAACTATGCAGCTCTATTAGAGTCCTTCCCTTATTTGTGGAAAATCTATAAAATAAAAAGCAAATTTTTTGTTGTTCGCAAATTTCGCACCACATATCAGGCATACAGGTAAGCCTTTTGTTGACTAAATATCTTAGTTGATGAAATATTTTTTCATTTCAGTGTCACAGTATGACATCGATCTCCAAAATAATAAGAAAAGAAAAGAAATTGTTTTTTTTTTATATATATATATATTATTATTATATATATATTTTTTTGGGCCAGGGAGCCGCAGCTGATTGGCTAAAGAGCCGCAATGCGGCCTCGGAGCCGCAGGTTGCCGACCCCTGGTCTAGTGCATGAGACCTCCGTGACTCGCAGGGGAGGAAACTAACTTTTTGGCTTACCAGCCAACTGGCGATGGCGAGTAGATGATTTTTTTTACCAGCCAAACAGATTTTTTACCAGCCAAAAATAAATCGCTAATTGTGATAATTACTTCTTTGTATGTCTTCGTCTAAATTGATTTTCAATCATAGTAATAATCACACTGTGTCTCTACTCTTTAAAATATTTATTAGCATAAAACATTAATAACAGTGTCTCTACTCTTTACAATATTAGCATAAAACATATTAACATGAAAGAGGGAACTATTCTGGACTGGGTTGGGCTGAACTGGGCAGTGAAAGATGTTAGGCTGGACTGGGTTGGGCAGGGAAAGTTGGGCTGGTCTAGGTTGGACTGGGTTGGGCAGTGAAAGATGCTGGGCTGGACTGGGTTAGGCTGTGCTGGGTTGCACTGGACTGGGTTGGGCAGTGAAAGATGCTGGGCTGGACTGGGTTAGGCTGTGCTGGGTTGCACTGGACTGGGTAGGGCTGGACAAGAGATGCTGGAATGGACTGGACTAAATACTGGATTGAGCGGGGCATTGTGAGTGTTCATTTTCCCCCTTCCCCTCCCAAACTGTTCCTACAATTGTTTTATGTTGCATGATGATCATGAATACATTTATTATGTATTGTATTTTTTATGTTTAAATATCAACATTATCTGTGCATCCTCAGTAAATACTATCAATATAATACTCCTGACTTCATCTGGTATTTTCAAACGCACACACACACAGAATGCCCCTCCCCCAGTCCCCACACAGAAAGGGAGACTGTCCCCCCTCCCCCTTCCCCTCTCCGTCTCCTGTTCTCTCTCAGGCTTAGCTGCTTAGCTTAGTTAGCGTAAGCAGCTAACGTAACGTTAATTTAGATATTTAACGCGACGTGGGCATAAAGGAATGGCGACGATGCAAAGCATGTTGGATGCATTTGACCCGTTGCGGGGAAAAACTGCACGGACTTATATTGGGTCGCAAAATAGACGCTCTGTAGCACTGCTCTGCTGTAATGTCTACACAGAGTTTCAGACTACTATCCGTATCCGGCGGATACGACTCGCCGGATTTTCTAAATAAGAGTATCGCAATACGAACCGATCCTTTACTCGCCAGTGTCGCGAGTGGTCTTCATGAATCACTCGCCAAACATAGAAAATACTCGCATTTGGCGAGTAAAATGGCCTAATTTCCTCCCCTGTCCGTGAGCTAACGTTAGCTACCTAGCTAACGTTACTGTTTAAACAAAACTACACAGTCAACTATTCACTTTAGTTTAATACATGAGGCATTGTCTAACGTTATCTAGCTGGCTAGCTACTGATAGCTCCTGATATCAACGTCTTGATATCATCAGTTTGGCAATCGTTTTCGCAGTTGTTGGCTAGCAGTGGCTAACTAGTTATCATTGTTCAGTGAGCTAACGTTAGCTACCTAGCTAACGTTACTGTTTAAACAAAATAAACTATTCACTTTAGTTTAATACATGAGGCGTTGTCTAACGTTATCTAGCCGGCTAGCAGTAGCTACAGATAGCTCCTGATATCAATGTCTTATAACATAATTGACATCATTCGTTTTTGCAGCTGTTGGCTAATTAGCTATTGTGCTTCATAACTGAATACTGCGAACATCTTATAAGTTTCAGTTCATAGGAAAATACTTTGACTATAATGGTCATAAGTAAATTAACTTAGATACTGTTATGCTTAACACCCAGTACTATTCACTTTACTTAAATTCTAAGATTAGATTAGATCATTTAGACCAGACTTTGAGAATGCCTGTGTTAGACCTACAGTATAATACTGCCAGCTGCTATAAGAAAACCAAAAATGATCGGTATCGGCAGTGTATCGGCCGATATGACTCATAGACAATCGGTGATCGGTATCGGTGACAAAAAACGTGATTGCGGCATCCCTATACCGAACCGTTAAGCAGTATTGATAAGAGTAGTAGTATCGATAAAATCCTAACGATACCCATCCCTAATGAACACTGTTAATACACTGTTATCAATGAAAGAATAAATGTTTGCAGCTGTGGTAATACTTCAGTTGGTTCATTATAAAAGATACAAACCTGAAAACAAAAGCACTTAAATGTTAAATAAAAGGACCACATTAATGAGGCAGGAGGAACATATTTCTTTTGCACTATAATGGTAAAATACAGCCCTGAGTAGGCTTACGTTACTTCACCATTCCCAGTTGAATACACAGGCACGTGCTGTTATAACTAAACTCGAGTACTACACAGAGGCAGGCGCATGCCCAGTGTAGTGAAAGGTCTTGAGATATGAGTTTTCAGGAGAGCTAGTAGACGGAAATCTTTTCTGGGGCAGCGATCAAAATGCTTGTTTAGATGGAAATCATGTACTCTAAATCAATGCAAGTCCCTTCTCTTAGTTAAAGACCATCCCACTTTTTCATATAAAAAAGAGGCATGCATGTACAGAATGTCACCATAATCGAATACAGGCATAATTGTTGATTGTACAATGGTCTTCCGACTGGCAGTAGAAAAGCATGATTTGTTTCTATATAAGAATCCAATGCAGGTAGAGAGATGGTAGGCTTGTTTCTTTTCTTTCTTTTTTTTGATTTCACGATTTTCCAAATGCTTTCTGCATCTCCATGGAAGCTCGCAAGGGAAGACAAGTAATGATCAGATTGAGCTTTTCTGATCATACTAATGCACCTATTCCAGAATCCCCTGAATCGGTTCATCAGTAGATCTTGCTTTCGTCCAAGAGCTTTATCTCTAACATGAAGAGCCTCAGACAGCTCTGTTGAAACCAGGGGTTGGAAGTTTTTTTTTTTTTTGTATCCTCTTTTTCTCAGTCTGATTTTCTATTTTTCTCCCCATCCCAATTTAGTCGTTATGCCAATTCCCCCCTCCCCTACCTGGTTGTTGTGCGCATGTTCCTCCTACTGGTCGGTACAAGGGAACCCTGAAGTCCACCACATGCGTCCCCCGACACATGTGGAGACAGCCAGTGGCTCTCTTCTCACCTGGCAGCGAGGACTCTCATTGGTGAAGCGTAACGCGTGGGAGGTCACGCTGCCTTCACCATTTCCTGCCTTTCGCTGAGCAGGCACCCAGACCTGACCTGTAGGCGTCGCTGTCCACAACGCCAGATTACCACCCACGACTTCCCTCCCCCTAACTCAGCCAAACGAGTTAGTATGACGACCGGCCCAAGCCGCAGGGCAATGCTGACTCCGGGAGTCGAAACCGCAGCCTCTTGCATTGGTGACGAGCGCAATCTCCGCTACGCCACCCGAACGCCAGGGGGGGGTTGGAAGTTCGAACAATTCCTTTATTCTAAAAATCCTCATAGGGGGCATGTTTCTCAGCAAAATAAATGGTTTGGAAGTGGTTTGTTAACACATCCTGTGCCAAAAACGAGTTTACTCGTTATTGCCCGCCAATCTAATAACGCCAACAACGAGTTTACTCGTTTTTATGATCGTTATTTCCTTTATTCGCTATTGGCATTCATAATTCATCCAGGAAGGCTCCGGGAGCCAGCTGGACTCTGTCTGATATTGCAACGCCTCAATACCGCTGCCTGGTGGATTTCGGGCGAGTTGCACTCTACACTAAACCGGATGTGGTGCTCTGTGCATCGGGGAAAAAGTTCCGGCAGAGCTATCTTGTTACGTGGATCCAGACAAACACCTCGAGTGCATTGGATCGCTTTCGAGACGCAAGAATCAATATGCTTTCGCCGTTTATTGCGTCGTACAAACGGAAAATGGATCTAGCAGATCAAAATCAAATAATTGGAATTTATTTTCTCCAGACTCATCGGCCACAGGTAAGAGGAATCTAACGTTAATTCCAGCTCGATTGTGCATTTATTTCATTGCAATCCATCTGATCAACGTATGATGTCGTACTAAAGAAAGTCGTTACTGACAATCAAGGAATCATAAACGACCCCCCCCCCCCTTTCCTTCACGCATGATGGAGCATAATGTATAGCGATCATATGCATTTAAATGTTTTAATATAGCGTGTATAGGAACGAAACGCCAATCGATTATGTATAATATGCGTCGGGCCTATAACTCGCATTCTAGGAATTACTGCTCTACACTCTAAAAACATACTTATATTCTCGACGGTACTAACACGACAATGTATGAATGGAAAAATATAACGTTCCCACATCCGGAACGATAGATACCCGATGTTGAATGGGCCATCGTAATGTCGATATAGCTATAATATTAAAAAAGTTATAGCCCTGCAAAGAAGGTGAGCGACTCCATAGGGTTACAGCACTGGCAGAGAGTGGTATAAGATGGGTAAACTGGGTGGCAGACAATGTGTTAAACAAAATGTTAGGTTTTGTTGCCTGATAACTCTCTTTGTATTTATGGTTTAGGGCAACGATCACTAATGTCTTGTGTGTGAACTCCACTGGATGGCTATTTAAGCGGTCTGTTTGTTAGTATGAGATGAATTCAAGTGGATTTATTATATTTGGCCTTGTGGGATGATAGGAAACCAGCTGAGATCGAATCAACTTAAGACAGTTCTTTTAACCTCGAAGAATTTCTTAGGTCACCCAGAACAATTTGATCAGAAGAGACATAAGGTGACATCAGTTTGCCTATTTCTAAGGCCCCGTTTGTTGCAGAAGGAGACTGGTAAAATGAACATCACCCCCAAGGCTGATGTCCAACACTATATATTCAAATTTCTTAGGCACAGAGGAAGCAGCAAGTTCACATACAGACAGATATTCTTTAACCATTTCACTACCACACTACAGAAGGTTAACCTTTCACTACTACACTATAGAAGGTTAACCCTTTCACTACCAGACTACAGAAGGTTAACCCTTTCACTACCACACTACAGAAGGTTAACCTTTCACTACCACACTACAGAAGGTTAACCCTTTCACTTTCACTACCACAATACAGAAGGGTAACCTTTCACTACAACACTACAGACACTATAGGTTAACCAAAATAGCTTGTATCCATCAATAGCTACATTCAGAACAATATCAGGGGAGGCTTCATCAATCAACACATGAATAAAGTCCAACTTGGTTAACAGGTAGTGGTTGACCGATATAGGCTAGGTTTTTCAATGGCCGGTGCCAATATTTAGAGAGCAGGGCGGCCAATGGCCGATATATAATACAGATGTGTTTCTTAACATGTCAAATATCAGCCTGATTTATCAGGCAACTACTAGTAAAAGGCTCCTAATAGTTAAATGCAATAATCTTAAACCATGATCGCAAATCCTGCGGCAACTATTTGTAGTGAAGCCATTTAGTCTAGATTTCTGACGAGGCAGACGTGTGATAGTAATATATGGTCTGATGACAGTAATGTTATGACAGTAATACATGGTCTGATAACTAATGTTATGACAAGTAATACATGGTCTGATAACTAATGTTATGACAGTAATATATGGTCTGATGGCCGTAATGTTATGACAGTAATACATGGTCTGATCACTGTTATGACAGTAATACATGGTCTGATAACTAATGTTATGAGAGTAATACATGGTCTGATGACAGTAATGTTATGACAGACAGTAATAAATGGTCTGATAACAAATGTTTTTTTTTTTATCCACTTTTTCTCCCATATTCTATATTTTTCTCCCATCCCAATTTCGTATCATCCGATTCAACCCTCCCCTGTCACGAACGCTGTTTCTTGCCTCCCACAAGCCGGCTGCAATGTGGACTAAGTCATACATAGCACAAGTCCCCTCCGGTACTTGAGGTAACAGCAGTCGCATCTTTTCACCTGCGCAGCTCGATCTCTCAGTGGCGAGGAGTAACGCGTGGGAGGCTCACGCTGCCCCCGACACTTCCTGATTCTACTGCGCAGGCGCACCAACCGACCTGTAGGAGTCGCTGTCCACAACGCCCGATCCCCACCCATCAGTTTCCCACCCCCTAATACGGCCAATGTGTATTAGTATGAACGACCAGCTAAACTGAAAGCAATGTGGAGCACTGGGCGAGCCCAGCGTCTCTGCATTCGTGGCGAGCGCCTTGCCCACTACGCCACGTAGCCGCCCGTCTGATAACAAATGTTATGGCAGTAATACATAATCTGATGACCGTAATGTTATGACAGTAATACATGGTCTGATGACAATAATGTCATGACTGTAATGTTATCGCCAATTGCAATACCCATGCTGTAAGTTAACTCATTGATCGCCACACTGGGAACGGGATATGACTATGTGCTGCCACGCATTAAAACCTATGGAGTCGCTCACCTTGTTTGCAGGCCTATAACTATATATATATATATTATAGCTATGGGGCGGCTACGTGGCGTAGTGGGCAAGGCGCTCGCCACGAATGACGGAGACGCTGGGCTCGCCTGTTCGAGCCCAGCGCTCCACATTGCTTTCAGTTTAGCTGGTCGTTCATACTAATACACATTGGCCGTATTAGGGGGTGGGAAACTGATGGGTGGGGATCGGGCGTTGTGGACAGCGACTCCTACAGGTCGGTTGGTGCGCCTGTGCAGTAGAATCAGGAAGTGTCGGGGGCAGCGTGAGCCTCCCACGCGTTACTCCTCGCCAGTGAGAGATCGAGCTGCGCAGGTGAAAAAATGCGACTGCTGTTACCTCAAGTACCGGAGGGGGCTTGTGCTATGTATGACTTAGTCCACATTGCAGCCGGCTTGTGGGAGGCAAGAAACAGCGTTCGTGACAGGGGAGGGTTGAATTGGATGATACGAAATTGGGATGGGAGAAAATATAGAAAAAATGGGAGAAAAAGTGGATCAAAAAGAAAACGATAGGAAATAGCGAATAAAATAAATAACGATCAAATAACGTATATACCGTATACGTGGTTAGCGTTCAACGATTGGCGGAAAAACACGTATTAAATCGTTGTTGGCAGGGAATGAGGTGCTATAGATAAATATTCTATGTAGACTAATAAAAAGAATTATAATAATAATACATCCACCGTTTTTAGGAAGATGCAGAATAAAAGTATTGCTTTACCCCCAAATAAATTATTGACTTTAAATTAAATTAAATAAATGATTGATTCCAAATTATTGGAATGCAACTGATTGGATAAATATGCTACTAGTTGGTGTGATTTTTTTCCGTAGCCTCTGTGAGCGAAGACGCTCTTTCATTGCAGAGAAGAAGAAAAAGACTCTCTCCGATTGGCTAACTCTAAGCATAACCACTTTGAAAGAATGCCTAAGCATAACCACTTTGAAAGAATGCCTAAGCATAACCACTTCGAAAGAATGCCTAAGCATAACCACTTTGAAAGAATGCCTAAGCATAACCACTTCAAAAGAATGCCTAAGCATAACCACTTCGAAACAGAGAATATGTACAAGGCGGAAGAGACCCTTCGGAGCTAAACCAGTCAGAGAGGGTATTTTCTTCTTCGCTGTATCCAATCAGAGAGCGTCTTTGCAAACAGAGGCTACGGGGGGAAATCACGCTGCTAGTTGAGAGGTCGAGTTTGGTCTGACATGCTGGTGCTCTTGTGCGACATCTAGTGGCTGAATGTTATCTATAGCATCTTTAATTGGTGATTATTAGAATAATGCATCTAATAGTACTTCTAGTAGGAGTGACTAGAGGAGTAGTACATTACTCAACCTTGGGTGTGATAAAAGGCGACAATTCATAACCACAACGACGGTCCAAGACTGGACTGCAGGATGAAGGTCTGAAAGGGTTCTAAAATAAACTGAGAGGCTTGGATTTAATTGACATCAAACAGATGGTATATAGGTGGCTGGCTCCCACAATAGAGATTGTAATGTTTGTAGCATGTTTAACGAGAGTAATGTGGCTCCATCCATATTTAGATGGATCCCATCCCATTTAAACAGTGCTCGTCTGTCACAAAATAGATAGAAAATTAGAAATGGTACATTTAAGGAATATCACGGTACATACAGCAACCCTTCAGTCCGAGGTGTAGCCAGCAGTACATACACAGTAACCCTTCAGAGGTGTAGCCAGCAGTACATATAGTAACCCTTCAGAGGTGTAGCCAGCAGTACATACACTAACCCTTCAGTCGGAGGTGTAGCCAGCAGTACATATAGTAACCCTTCAGTCGGAGGTGTAGCCAGCAGTACATACAGTAACCCTTCAGAGGTGTAGCCAGCAGTACATATAGTAACCCTTCAGAGGTGTAGCCAGCAGTACATACACTAACCCTTCAGAGGTGTAGCCAGCAGTACATACACTAACCCTTCAGTCGGAGGTGTAGCCAGCAGTACATATAGTAACCCTTCAGAGGTGTAGCCAGCAGTACATACACTAACCCTTCAGAGGTGTAGCCAGCAGTACATACAGTAACCCTTCAGAGGTGTAGCCAGCAGTACATACAGTAACCCTTCAGAGGTGTAGCCAGCAGTACATACAGTAACCCTTCAGAGGTGTAGCCAGCAGTACATACAGTAACCCTTCAGAGGTGTAGCCAGCAGTACATACACTAACCCTTCAGAGGTGTAGCCAGCAGTACATACAGTAACCCTTCAGAGGTGTAGCCAGCAGTACATACAGTAACCCTTCAGAGGTGTAGCCAGCAGTACATACAGTAACCCTTCAGAGGTGTAGCCAGCAGTACATACAGTAACCCTTCAGAGGTGTAGCCAGCAGTACATACAGTAACCCTTCAGTCAGAGGTGTAGCCAGCAGTACATACAGTAACCCTTCCGAGGTGTAGCCAGCAGTACATACACTAACCCTTCAGTCAGAGGTGTAGCCAGCAGTACATACAGTAACCCTTCAGAGGTGTAGCCAGCAGTACATACACTAACCCTTCAGTCAGAGGTGTAGCCAGCAGTACATACAGTAACCCTTCAGAGGTGTAGCCAGCAGTACATACAGTAACCCTTCAGAGGTGTAGCCAGCAGTACATACACTAACCCTTCAGAGGTGTAGCCAGCAGTACATACAGTAACCCTTCAGAGGTGTAGCCAGCAGTACATACACTAACCCTTCAGTCGGAGGTGTAGCAAGCGGAGGAGGCTAAACGCCATGTCCCGACATTTATCTGAAGTTGTTATCAGTGCTCATGAATATGAACGAGTCAGTGCTCATGAGTGTTTACTACCTGTACCCCATTCCCCATGCTGCTATGATGCCTGAATTTCCCCAAGGGGATCAATAAAGGAATAACCTTATCTTATCTTATCTTAAAGAGTCAGTGCTCATGAGTGTTTAAAGAGTCAGTGCTCATGAGTGTTTAAAGAGTTGGTGCTCATGAGAGTGTTTAAAGAGTTGGTGCTCATGAGTGTTTAAAGAGTCAGTGCTCATGAGAGTATTTAAAGAGTCAGTGCTCATGAGTGTTTAAAGAGTTGGTGCTCATGAGTATTTAAAGAGTCAGTGCTCATGAGAGTATTTAAAGAGTCAGTGCTCATGAGTGTTTAAAGAGTCAGTGCTCATGAGTGTTTAAAGAGTCAGTGCTCATGAGTGTTTAAAGAGTCAGTGCTCATGAGAGTGTTTAAAGAGTCAGTGCTCATGAGTGTTTAAAGAGTCAGTGCTCATGAGTGTTTAAAGAGTCAGTGCTCATGAGTGTTTAAAGAGTCGGTGCTCATGAGAGTGTTTAAAGAGTCGGTGCCCATTAGAGTGTTTAAAGAGTCAGTGCCCATGAGAGTGTTTAAAGAGTCAGTGCTCATGAGAGTGTTTAAAGAGTCAGTGCTCATGAGAGTGTTTAAAGAGTCAGTGCTCATGAGAGTGTTTAAAGAGTCAGTGCTCATGAGAGTGTTTAAAGAGTCAGTGCTCATGAGAGTGTTTAAAGAGTCAGTGCTCATGAGAGTGTTTAAAGAGTCAGTGCTCATGAGTGTTTAAAGAGTCAGTGCTCATGAGAGTGTTTAAAGAGTCAGTGCTCATGAGAGTGTTTAAAGAGTTGGTGCTCAAAGGCCAAACAGCGTTCGAGACAGGGGAGGGTAGAATTGGACGATACGAAAATTGGGATGGGAGAAAAATAGAAAATGGGAGAAAAAGTAGATATTAAAAAAAAAGTAACTGTACTTACAGTACATTTCATTCACGGTTTTTGCTGCCCTGTCAGGGGCGCCTGGTGGTACTAAATCCGGATTGAACTCTGCCATTGGAAAGAGGAGATTTTGCCCGACCCATAGATCTATGACTTGGCCATAATAAGGTCATTTATATGCCTGATATTTTATATCCTATATTCATATTTCAAATTGCATGTGTCCGGATTGCAAAATTCAGTACTGTATCTACAAAACCCACTGTAAATCATCTGTCCTTTATTCATTTGCTTAGATTTTTTTGTACACTTTGTACACAATTTCTCACGTCTTGTCAATGTTAGCATGGTGTTATTCACTGTCAAAGATGAAAGAAATAAAGATTTATATTCTCCATTGGTTCATTACAATTTACTCAAGCATAGTAACAGACACAATATTTCTGACACTGGGAATACATTCCCTGAGGTCCATAGATGTCCCTAGATACCAGGAACATGCAAATGGACCTTGTAGAAATGGAGCAATCTTCCATTTACTTAGGTATGTACTTTTAGGCAAATCTTCTGAAAATATGGCTAAGGCTTAAGAGGTTAAAAATAATACAACCACGCTGGTAGAAAAGCATTATGGGTAGCATTATTTCTGTCACAGGTGGCGCATGATGCATCGCAATAAACCCCGTTCAGTTTGACACATTACCTGCCCCTGCATCTTGAAAGAATGTAGCCAGGCTACCTCCAGCCAGCCAGGTGACATTCCCCTGGAAACCACCCATGCAAGGCTGCATTGTCACCCCCATCACACCTAAGCACCTCCCTCTTGTTTCCTGTTCACATCCAGACACACTTTGTTCTCACAGTGTCCTCTCATGTTGTCTCTCGCCAGGGCATGAAGAAAGGAGCCAAGTCGGAGATGAAGAAGATTGGTCCTCTGAAGGTGGCGGCCCTCAACGGCCTGACGCTCTCCAGGCTGCCCATGCACGACGAGGGCAAGGACGAGCCCGAGAAGGCCTCCAACGACGAGAGGGTAGGGCCCTTCAGCGCTGTGCACTTCATGGCTCTTCGCTTTGCTTGCAAAGTAACAACTGGTGTAAATGTGTAGCTTAAAGCTGTGGACAGTATCAACTTGACAACGAAAGCAAACAAGCATTCCAGAACGGGACAAGCTTTGATTTCCACTAAACACTGCAACAGGAGATGATCTTGGGTTCGAGCTGTCCCCTAGCAGTGAGATTTCTGCTCAGTTTGTTTACACGTTTACCCTTCTATACTGCCACTGAACAGATCAGCGTTGTCGTTAGGGCTTGGATCATTTAAGGAGGTGCTGAGCTGCCACTAACAGTATTGTCAAGCGGGTCTTTGCCTTTGTTTCACAAGGTTGTGTTGTGGATACTACATGAAGGAGGAATAAGGGAGCAGGCCAGCCTTGTTGTTGATCTGAACTCTTGTGGTTTTGACAGTGTGGAGGTGAGGTGGAGGTGACTTGATTGTAAAGTGAAATTTACAAAATTTCACTATTGTCTCTTATCAAGGTTTTTTAACTAATTTACTGTCATAACATTCCTGAATTCTCAGCTCACATTCTCACCCCTCACAGGGTTCCAGAATGTTGAGCCCCTAACCTGCCTTGTCGACATTCTAAATGAGTTTACTTAAAGTATTTATATAGTACTTTCTACTGTCGACCGATATACAATTAAGGACATTTGACAAAATCGGTATCGGCTGTTTATGTTAGAGATGTCCCTGTCTTTTATTAGGTGTCTTTAAAGTGCTCTAGCAGGCTCATTCTTTAAGCTATCATATGAAACTAGAGATGTTGAGGAATTCAAAAGTACCAGCTATGTCATGCTATCTTACTGGCAAATGGGGTAGATTTAGCTCAAAGCTAAACTATTTTAAACTATCTTAAATGTGATGGGAGGAAAATGCCACGGACATGAAAATATTCAAAGGTGTCGCTTTCATACCTCAAGATGTCTGAATGACAATGGGCTCAATAGAACCACACAAGACTACTCTCTACAGCAAGACTCAATCAATCAATCACTCATTTATGCCATTCACATGCAGAATTAGGCCGAAACCAGGCAGCCTCTCATTTGTGTATGATAATGGCAGATTATTCGGCCATCAGCCTTCTCCTGCTCCAAATTATTGTTATTATATCGATGCAGTGAAACTATGATTTTTCTTTTTACAGCCGCGTCAAAACGTCATATTCAGATTCAGATTATTTTATTGTCACGTTCAGTACCTTACAGAAAAAAGAGTGAAATTCACTTTGTTGTGGTTCCTCGACCATTGCAGCATCCAATATAATATAAATAAAATAAAATTTACATAGAATAAAAATAAGATAAAATAACAGCAAGATGACTATATACAGTTCTAAATAAGTGTGCAGTACAGATAACAGGATGTAGATATTATACTATATAACAAAAAGGCTATGTTTACAGTTCCAACAAGAAAAGTATGTGATGTGCAATGAGCAATGTGCAATAATTAGCTGTGGGTAAAATGCAATGTGCAATACAGTTTAGCAGCAGCAACAATTTACAAATATACACCATATCAAGCTGAGTAGGTACAAGTTAAAGAGACATTCCACCAAAGATACCACCACTGTCATCTATTCTGTAGGTTACAGTTTAAAGTGACTATTAGATGTAGCTACGCCTGTGTTTCTGGGGGATTTCTAGCGTATTTCTATACAAACATTGTGAGTCTGAGATTCTAAATAGTGACAAACGAATCCTTATGGAAACAAACACAGAACAAATGTTGTCGATGCTCAGAATTTCCAAACAACCGTGTCTCAACAAAGAACACCACTTATACATTTTCTTTGGGACGTGGTCTGTGGAATTTGAACGTCACACTTCCACTGTAAACAATACAATTGATGTTACATGAGTGGCCCTTGAAAAGGCTCTATGGCAGACATGCCCCTTTTTAACCCTTTCACTACTGCACTACAGACGGTTATCCCTTTCACTACCACACTACAGACAGTTAGTGTGTTCTCAAGTGGGGGGTGATTAGGGGGGCTCTGTTGACGAGTCTGATGGCTTGGGGGGGGAAACTGTTCTTCAGCCGGTTGGTTCTGGCTGTGTGGCTGCGGTAGCGCTTTCCAGACCAGATACTGTATTGCATATAGTATTATGAATATGATGTGGTTTCTACTGGTCAACAACAACAAAAACAACATAGCAATGTGTATTTTTATTGGTTATAACAATGTTAATTCATAAAGCTCATAAAACTCTGGTGACTCCTGTCACCTCAGGCAGACTAGAGATTCATCCTGGTGACGGTCGGAGCCAGGGGTAGTTTGAGTCTAGGTTCCCATGCACACATCACAAGACAATTGCCTTTTGTTGATGGACTGAGGTCCCTTTTGTCCATTCCTCTAATGTACATGTGCCTTTGTGTGTGTCCGTCAGTGTAAGGTGCTGGAGCATCGCATGGAGCAGGGCATGGTGTTCACAGAGTACGAGCACATCCCAAAGCGCCGTCCGTCGGGGGAGTGCACCATCGCCCAGCTGCCTGAGAGTGGTGAGAGGAACCGCTTCCAGGATGTCCTGCCTTACGACGACACCCGCGTGGAGCTGGTTCCCACCAAGGAGAACAACACAGGCTACATCAATGCTTCCCATGTCAGAGTAAGACACCCAACCCATGCCGGCAACAGCTAAATGCATACGCACACGTGAACTTTTTACTCTTTAGAGTTGTTTCACTTTTGTTGTTGAGACGGAGAGAGAAGAAGCAGGGTGAGACAGAGAGAGGCGTGGTTTCAGTGGACACGCCCCCAGCATTTCAGAGTAGAGAATACTGCTTATAATTTCTTTTTAAATGTAAACTATTTTATATACTTGCCGATATTTTTATCATTACAGTTTTGACTTGGTGGTTAATAACACATTTATATTATTATTTTATTTAACACATTTAATTATTACATGGACTATGTAGGTTATTACGGGTTTGTAGGTTATTTCATGGAAACAATGAATGGAAGCCGGGTAGCCTTCGGGAGAGGTGTTAGTTGGACAATGGCTAGGCTACCCGGTCATGTCCGCTTCCATTCATTGTGCTAAGCTAGGCTAACTTGCAGCCAGATAGCTTTCTACTGAACGCACAGAGAGGAAACTGGTATCCATCTTATTGTCTCTCTCTGGAGGAGACAGTAAGCTAATTTCCCAAAATGTTGGAGTTTAAAGCAAGACACTTAACCCCTAAAAACTAGATATATCGTGGGATGTCAATCGTGTAGATATTTTCCTTTCATTTCTACCACTATTGTCACAAAAAAAAGCTGCAGAATTGCTTTGCGTCAGTATCTTATTTCATTCCTGACACTGGAATAACAAACAAACACGGAGGAATGTGACACAGAATGAAACTCCCTGCAACAATGATACAGAACAGAACAGCTGGCCTGTGATGGAAATCAAGAGCACCTCATCTCACTGTGCGCAGCAATACAAATGTCTAGATTTTTCAAGCAAATGCACAAAGCGTTATCTGCACCTGCATCATGTTTTTATTGAATAAGAATGCATCAATCTGCTTTCGTGGACCATTGGAGGAGGACGCAATATATAGCCTTCAGTTGTATATTGTGTTTTTATTTACTTTTGCTTTTAAAAGCTTGGCAGTCATTGGTTTTCACTCGACTCAAGCCGTGGTATTATTCGGTTGCTTTATCAAGTGGATTATTGTTAATTCATCATACCTACTCTGAAATCAAATCCGTGAAAATGATTGGTTTTGCGCAAGATAAGTGAGAGCTACGGTAGAATGAGAATAGAGATGCTGAGGTGAGATGTTTTCTGTGTGCAGTGGAAAGGACTGCATTGCAAAACAAGAAACCTTGTTAATGTGTTTATTATATCAGCTTAAGATATCAATTTGTGGTGGGCCTACCTATCTGATATTTTGGCAGGTCACTGAACATTTATCCAGGTATGAGAAACACTGTATTATTCACATTACATACTGACACAAACTTTAATAGGATCCTCATAGGATGGTGCACGATGATTATTAAACATATCACTCACCACAAAATGTACAATACTATACATTATTAACATTTCACTGTTGGGGTTCAGCAGTATGGGAAGTGAAATGAGAGTCCAATCGTACTGATAATCGGTAGATGATAATGAATAATAATAGTCAGAAAATAGCAAAGGAGGAGGCAGTAACACGTGATAGTGACTGTGTTGTATTAAATATGGATCACATCAAAACAAAGAAATGATTGAAAGCCACTTGTTAGGTTACTTACATACAAAACGTAATAGGGTGGATAAATGCGTGGAGAAGCGGCTTAGTGAGGCAGCCTCAGCTTGTCAAGAGCCAATCGCGTAGTTGTTCAGTATTGACATTACTAAATGAGATGTCATGCGAATATGTCATGTTCTACAGTAGGACTTACTACTATAATACCTAATAAAACAAGTCATTAGAATAATAGAAGCCTACTTTGCTGGAATGATTCATTTTGCACGTATACAGTACGTATGTGTGCGCTGAGGCTGCCTCACTAAGCCGCTTCTCCACGCATTTATTTAGTTCTAGCAATAGGAATAAATCAAACCAACAATAAATAATATCATAGAGAAGAAGACAGTATATGGCCCGAGCGGTCCGGTACCGGTACGAAATTAATTAATGTTGCTTTTCTTTTTCAAATGTAGCCAAAAGTAAACACCATATCAAAACAGCAGTCAAAGTGTATATTTTCAGCAGTACGTTTGTTTACCAATGATTTTAATTGTGATTAGCGAAATATGAGTTTATAAATATCTCTGCGCATCCCGGGGGAAACCGGATGAATTAGACGGAAATAAAGGAAGCTGTTTGTAGTCCTATGAAAGAAGAGACCCAGGGCTTTCGAATTTCATAAAACTACAATATCCAGCTCACGCCAGCTCCTGTCAAACCTGAAGCCGTCTGGCGTGAAATTATTTTTTAACATTCTTTTTTGTGATTATGTCTTATGGGTTGAACAAACATGAATGTTATTGCCATGAAATAGAACATAGTTTGTTTCTTTACCTTTCTGTGAATATCAAGAAGGTGGTGAATGAGCTCAGTGTAAATTTTTCACATGTGGTCAATGTTAGCATGTTATTCACCGTCAAAGAAAAAATAAAAAGTTCATGGTATCTATGGACATCTATGGACCTCAGTGAATGTATTCCCAGTGTCAGAAATATTGTGTCTAAGAGCGGTCAGGTGGCGTAGCGGAGATTGCGTTCGTCACCAACACCGGAGACGCTGGATTCGCCTGTTCCGGCGTTGTCACCAGCTTGGCTGGCCGTTCACACTAATACAATTGGCTGTATTAGAGGGTGGGAAAGCTGGCGGGGTGGGTCCGGGTCGTTGTAAACAGCGACTCCTACAGTTCGGTCGGGGCGCCTGCTCAGCGCGGATAGGATCTAAGGGGGGTAGTGTGATCCTTCCACACGTTACACCCTCTCAGTGAGAGTCCGCGCTGCCAGGTGAAAAGAAGCGGTTGATTGGCTAGACGTGTGTCGGAGGAAGCACGTGATAGCCTCCACTCTCCCAGACCGACTCTGGGGGGTAAGTGCGCAGCGACCAGGAAGCGGATTGGGAATTGGCATAACGACTAACATTGGGATGGGAGAAAATGGGAGGAAAAAGGAGGGGGAAAAAGATCAATAAAAAAATATATATATATTGTGTCTATTACTAGGCTTGCTTAAATTGTGATGAAACAAAGGAGAATATGAATTATGATTTTTCTTTGCATTTTTGACAGTGAATAACACCATGCTAAAAATGACCAGACATAGAAAACTGCCACTGAGCTCGGATCAGTACCTTCTTGAGATCACGTGTACAGAAAATCTAAGGAAATTAATAAACGGAAGATAATTAAACAGAAGGTTTTGTAGATGCAGTAATTAATTCTGCCATCCGGACCCATGCAATTTCAAATATTATGTAAGGGATAATGTATAGCTACGAGGTCATTGTCGCAAAATAATTTACCGACACAGTGTTCTAAACGCAGTGAAAACGCAGTGAAGGTCAATTATTTTGCGACAATGACCGAGTATAGCTATACATTATCCCGCTTATTACAGGGCTAACTTACTAACTATATACGTAATTCATTTTACACCATCGACAAGACGAGATCAAATGCAGACGCAGTTGTTCTGTTGCTCCTCTGTCATCGCCGGCAGGTGTGTGGACTTGATTGCACCTGATGTAGTGCAGCTGTGCATAATGGTAAAGCTTAGCTTTCGTGACTGCGATCAAAATGCTTGATTGTGATTGGTCAATAGCGCTCTGTTGCTCCTAACAGTGGTCGTTGCCCGTAGCAGCGGTGAATTATCGAGAACTAATTGACCGCTGTTAGGGGCAACCGAGCGCTATTGACCAATCTCAATCAAGCATTTTGGCGAATGTTAAAACGCCATGTAATAATATAGAATATGAGGCCTATAAATGACCTTATTATAGCCAGCTATGGATCAGGCCAAATCTACTCTTTCCAATGGCAGAGTTCAATTTGGATTTAGTATCACCAGGCGTGCATGAAGAACAGAGAATGATATCTACTGTATGTACAGTAGGTTTTTTTATTCTTGCGACGGCTCCGCCATTTTGAAAATTATTTAAAATCGGATGGTTGCTAAATGTTCACAATAGGGGAGACAAACTAACTGTGCTCCAATATATGCCAATAACGTTCAGTTTTGTGGTATATAATCCCGAGTAATAAGAGAAATAAAAAAAATTCATACCCAAGTAATTTGCTTGAAGGCAGCTAGAATCCGTTGGGAAGTGTAGTTTTTTTTAAATTCCAATGCTCATTGAGAGCGCTGGATGTCCTGTTCTCAAAGTGACTACAATCGTCATCATTCAGCGACGGCCGCTAATTCAAAATGGCGTATCTCTGCGATCAAAACAACACATTTCAAAAACTAAAATCTCACTAATAACACTTTAACCTATTGGTAAACAAACGTATTGCTGAAAATATACACTGACTGCTGTTGTGACATGGTTAGGATGTTTACTCTTGAATACGTTTGAAAAAAAAACGATAATTATGTCAGACAGTCTAGAGCAGGGGTCTCAAACTCAATTTACCTGGGGGCCGCTGGAGGTAGAGTCTGGGTGAGGCTGGGCCGTATCAAATATTCCACAAAAAAAGGGTTCCAAGTATTCCGAAAAAAAGTACAACTGATCCAATCTTCTCACAAACTCACTAAAACCTCACAAACACCAGCAACTGAGCATTCTCAGTGGTGTCAGTGGACTCATCCACAGCTATGGAAATGCACTGTGCATTTTTTTTTATTCGATCACAAAGCTGTTTAATCAAATCATCACCCAGTATTTCAGTTATTCTGGTTGCTGTGCTATCTGAGGATTTGCTTTTGTTTGCCTTCAAACATGGTCTCCATCACTTCAGTCATACATTATTTTATTATGTATGTATCAGAGAATGGCTTCTTGTGTTTAGCCAACACCCATGCCACTGAGTGAGGACTTGCTTTTTCTCGTTGTGACGTAGCTTTAACAATAATTATGCTTGCAGCTTGATATGATGATTTCATTCCATTTATTTTGGTGGTTCTTAGCACTGAATTTGGAGGAAAGGCTGCATCAAAATAACGGTTTTGTTTCATAGTGGCATATTAGGCACATTGGTTTGGTGCTGGGAGGATGAACGCATATTTTTCAGTCCATTCAGCATGAGCATGCCATATTTTTCTACTAACTGCCTGCTCGCGAAACTAGGCTACTAGCTACATTTATCTCACGGAGATACTGTAAAACTGGGAATGAGGTTACTAGCTACAGTACACGCAGATTAGACTACCTGTAGATGCGCTGTCAACTCTCGCTCTGACTCAGCCCCGCTGAAAGAGACAACACTCATTCCGTGAAGACCCGCCCTTAGAGCTGCCGCGGTTACCGCAATATCGCGGTATCGCTGTTACGTCACGCCCACCGCAGCGTTTAACTGAATACCGCATCAACGCTGTTTTTTATAATAATACTCTCAACCAAAGCAATGCAAGGGAAACATTTTGATTGACAGTCGAATCTGCCAATTACGTCACACCGCTTGCACCCGCCTCTGCTGTTACCACCAATCGGCAAGCGCCTATTCGGTTTTTACTTCCTGGATGTTAGCCATTGATCACAACAAGGCTAATAATAACATTAGCTCCCCGCCGGAGTGGACTACCAGAGCTCCAGTCCACAGGAGTACTAAACGAGGCATAATGATTTTACTGCAACGAATGTTATAATAAAAGCCCTTCGTTCTATACACTTGTCTGATTGAAAACTTTATTAGCAGAGCGCAGAATGTGCACAACTCGGCACGCTCTGAGCAAAGGAAAGAACGGAGATATGAATTGAGTAATGCTTGCCTTGCTATGGTCCGGTAAATACGCTGATGTTATTGAACGTGTAACTATATAACGTTAATGCCACAAAACGAATGCCTTTGTTAATCAAGTAGTAACTTTATAATAATAATAAGAAGAAGAAAGGGTCGGGGGGGGGGGTAACCACCGGGCGCTACCAGCCTACCACCCCTGCCCGTGACACCGAGTGAACGGCGCACGACCAGAGGGGAGACTTCGAATCCGTGTTTCACTTTCAATAACGAATGCGCGCTTGCCGAATCCCAAACAATATTCATGCTGCAAAGTCATTCTCTAAAGATAGACATTTAGACTAGAGGCAGGCTATATGCTATAAAGAGTAGACTAATAAAAAAAAATGCATTCCAACTTTTTTTTTGCTGTTATATTGTGGCGGTATGAAATATTACGCAAATTTGTGCGGTAAAGAAAATATCAATACCGCGGCAGCTCTACCCGCCCTACTCTGCTCTGATTCGCAGACTGTGGGTGGGGGGGGGGGAGAAACGCTGACGGGATGCTGAATGTGATTGGGCCAGAGTAGACAGACGGACACAGACAGGCAGAGCACCGCTTGCAGAGGAGACAGCGGAGAATTTCGAGAATGCCTGCCATACGCACTGGATATATTTTCCTTCAACTTGGTATCACTCCGGAATCACGTTTCAACCAAGTCACTAACATAACGTTGCTGTCATGAGCCTGCGCTATGGTAGCCTACAAGTGATAAAATAAATAAAACAACAACGACTCGGCAACAAGTTGCGCGCGGGCCGCACTAACACTAAACTTTGATGTCAAGTAGGGGGCCGCAAAATATCATCCAGCGGGCCGCAATTGGCCCGCAGGCCGCGAGTTTGAGACTCCTGGTCTAGAGAGAATGATTTATGACGTGATGTCATTTGCGGTCCGGTACCGGACGGGTGGAAGAGGTTAACAGGCACCCAGAAAAGGGGCAATTTTTTTTACTTGAACTTGAGGATTGCATACTTTTTTTGCAAAGCTTAGCTTTATACTTTATACTCATAGCACATGCATGAGCCTGGTCTCTTTTGAAAGATAACATTCTGAAGTTAGGAAAATCACTTTTAGTGCTAATGAAATAGAGTAACAGAGCTCTGAACTTGAGTTGAACTTTAACTTGTGTACTCAAATTTTTCTGTAGTGGTTGCAAGATTCCATATTCCAATATTCCAGCATAGAGGTATAAGCTGGAAAACACCGCGTTTCCATAGCCTGAAGTCTTATGTAGTACACGTCCAAATTTTATAAAAATTATTTCAGAAATTGGTCTTTGAGAGACATCCGAGTATAACCGGCAACAACAACAAAAAATCACAAATCCATATCCTCATCCACGGCCATACATTCTGAACTGTGATTCACTTCTGGTTTTCTCTCGTCAACTTTCACCTAGATCCCTTATTCACCCCCCCCCCCCCCCCCCCCCACGTAGGTTATCATTGGAAAGGTACACTCATAGGCTACAACGCTGACCAATCATTTTCGCCATCAGCGGATGATTGGCAGTTCTGGAGCGTCTGAAGTCACTCTCTACTGCCTTGAGAGATGTGTCATTTGGAAACAACAGATGACTGTCAGTGTTCCATGTAGTTATGTTATCCTTGCTAACCACGCAACACGTTCCCCTGGGCTGTAAGCTGCCGATGAGCGGCATGCATACCTGCTGGGGCCTTTAGGTGGTGAACACAGGTTAAAAATAACTGGTGAGCAAGGCAGGGGAGGATTTCACGATCGCTATTCAGGCCTAATTCCACTAATTCCACCCTTTTTAGTCACAGCCACTCTCACCCCCCCCCCCCCATCCACACATGAGAATTGGAACTATGCTGAGCCTGAATTCCATTTCCCTCTCTCCTGATTCACAAGGTCTCAATAACATTCCTGATGAGATCGCATGACTATGGCGAGTCCAAACAATGTGTCTCTCTCTCTTATGTCCTTAGGTGAAAGTGGGTGGACACGAGTGGAGCTACATCGCCTCGCAGGGCCCGCTGTCAAACACCTGTCAGGACTTCTGGCAGATGGTGTGGGAACAGGGTGTCGCCATCATCGCCATGGTTACCGCTGAAGAGGTGTGTATTCGTTTATTTTTTTGTGTCAATTTGGCAAAAATGCCAACAAAGTAAGGCTTATGACAACAGCGCAGCCTAATGGAGAGGTTCCCAATCTTTTCCCTCAGGTAAGGCCTTTAGGTGCATTTATGGAAATGTAGTGTATGAATAGAACACGCACAGCCACTGACATTTGATCATTGCTACTATTTATTTATTTAACTTGTTTTTTATTTATTAACTTTTGTCTTTCTTGCATTGTCTAGTTTTGGTTCCCCCTTTTCTATGTTTGTGAAGGCTTTAGTTGGTTATTTGGATTTGCTGTAAATGTTTATAGATCACGTTTATATGTATATATAAATATTGAGAAATAAAAAAAAATATATATTTTACAAAAAAGAAAAAAAAACTCAGATAGACACACATAGGCCATGTACCCTATACTGACTGAAATGATAGTGAAAGGAAACACTGCCCCTGAAGGGTCCCCAGACCCCACTACACTACTTATTCCCAGTTGCTCCCACAGTAATAATAATAATAGCTTTATTAATATAGAACCATTCATACAGATTGCAACTCAAAGTGCTTTAAATAAAAAACTAAACAAAAGGATAATAAAGATATGTAATAATTATAGCAAAATTAGACTGTAAAAAATAAGAAAGAAAAAAGAATTACAGAAAAATAAGACATAAATAAATTCCAAATAAAATGATAAAAACGATAATAATATATTTAAAAAATAATAGATATAAAGAAAAATAAGACAATAAAGATAATAATTTATTTAAAAGCTATTTTAAAAGGGTAGGTTTTGAGCTGTTTTTTTAAAAGTGGAACCCAGTAGAAACCCTACCAAGCCGCTAACCTCCTCTACGTCGTTCTCAGGAAGGTGGTCGGGAGAAGAGCTTCCGCTACTGGCCCCGTCTCGGCTCCAGACACAACACAGTGACCTACGGACGCTTCAAGATCACCACACGCTTCCGTACCGACTCCGGCTGCTACGCCACCACGGGGCTGAAGATCAAACACCTGCTGACGGGCCAAGAGAGGACCGTGTGGCACCTGCAGTACACAGACTGGCCAGACCACGGCTGCCCAGAGGACTTCAAGGGTTTCCTTTGTGAGTGGATTCTATTGTGCCAGTTATTCACCTGCTAGATAGCTTCAGTAAACTGGGTTGTAACTTGTATCACTTTTACTAGGCTACCCTTCCTTATGGTGACACAAAGTTGACTAATGTGTGACAGTGGCTCAGGAGGTAGAGCAGTCATCTGGTAATTCTAGCTCCTCCCGGGCAGCGGGTCGAAGTGTCCTTGAGCAAGACACTTAACCTCTAACTGCTTCTGATGAGCAGGTTGGCACCTTGCATGGTTGCCTCCGCCGTCGGTGTTTGAGTGAATGGTTGAATGTGAGGAACAAACCATTTATGGTTAGTTCATCCAAGAAGATCAAGATACTAGAACCTGTATCTCCTGAAACAGAATTGCATTCACGCCAACAAATTTGAATTGAGACTAATCCTATCCTATGCTTATATTATGTCTAGCGTACCTTGAGGAGATCCAGTCAGTGAGGAGGCACACCAACAGCATCAGTGACCCAAAGAGCACCAACCTACCTGTGCTGGTTCACTGCAGCGCTGGTGTGGGAAGGACTGGGGTGGTCGTGCTGTCTGAGGTCATGATAGCCTGCATAGAGCACAATGAGGTAATGTCTACATGATGTCAAGTCAGAATCTTTTAAAAAGCAGGCTTGTAAATTGTTAAAAGTAGATATGATTGCATCGGCTAGTTCTGTGTATTTCTTTTTTTGGGGGGGCAACTGAAATGAGAATAATGTGTAGCTACATTACATTTTTATTAATGGTCCCCTGTCTTATAAATTGCCTTTTTCAGTGTTTAGCATTGTTTTCTAGCAATGTGGGGTTGTACCAACACTGATTTGATGTGAAATCTCTAGCTACTCCCGTTTCTTCAGCTCAGCTCAGACAAGAACCTCCCCCACTGAACCAAGCCATTCAGAATTGACTCGCTATCCTACGTAGCAAGGCGCTGATCTGGTTGTAGTCACCGCCCACAATCAACAATTTGCTCAACGGAGCAGTGGGAATAATGCGGAAGCGTTCTCCCTGTCCCCGACTCCCTCTCTCTCTCTCTCTCTCTCTCTCTCTCTCTCTCTCTCCACCTGCATTTTACACACAATCGCGAGGAGCCGCACACACGCGCACGGAGCGATCTATCCCCTCTCTCTCTCCCTCTCTCTCCACCTGCATTTTACACACAATCGCGAAGAGCCGCTCACACAGCACACGCACACACGGAGCGATCTATCCTCTCTCTCTCTCCACCTGCATTTTACACACAATCGCGAGGAGCTGCTCACACAGTGTGCACGGAGCGATCTATCTTCTCTCTCGTATGTATCACGCTGTGTGAGTGACTGTCACTCAAAGCGCTTATGGGCAGAGCCCAGCCCAAAACAGCTTGAAATCTTGAAGTGGAAAAATGCTGCTTTAGAGTACTTGGTTAGAAATACAAAACAATGAATTTTTTAAAATGTGTTCCATAGACTCACAGGAATTGTTTAAACGTGCCCAAATAGTGAAAGGAATAGCAAAACATGGGACCTTTAATTTATTCTTGTGTTTTTTTTTATGTGTTTTTTTTTTGTGCTTTGATTTCAGTTGACTATGGTTGGTTGTATCTCAAATCCTCCCCCTGCTGCTTTTCAACACTGAATAAGCCTCATATATCATTATTTCCATACTGTATGTGTAAAGGGTTGAAGGTTGATCAAATACTGTGCCACAATTGACTTAATGGTGCTATAGATAATATTTCTATGTAGAGTAATCTTTTTTTCCATTAAATACATCCACAGAGCTTTTAGAAAGGTGCGGAATAAGTCTTGCCCCCCCCAAATATTGATTATTGAATTTATCATAAAGAAATGTGGCAGGTCCAAACTTAATGTTGTTGTTACATGTTGATACATGTTGCATGCATGTATCCCCCCCTACTTCCCATTTCCCCATGTGGAATGCACCTTATTGGATAAATGACATGCTGGTGCTCTAGTGCGACATCTAGTGGCTGAATGTTATCTATAGACCCTTTAAAACACAAAATATGCCTGCCAACTGTTTCTAAGGACTCGTTATCTAATTGTAAGCGGAAATCCGATTGGTGTATATTTAAAAAGCTCTCCATGTTTGTGGAGAAATGAGGCCAACATCTACTACCGCTTACTAACGCGTCTTACCTTCTGTCTCTCAGATGTTGGACGTGCCGACGGTGCTGAGCATGCTCCGTCAGCAGAGGATGATGATGGTCCAGACCATCCTCCAGTACGTCTTCATCTACAAGGTCCTCATCCAGTTCCTCCGCAACTCCAGGCTCATCTGAGCTCAGCTATAACCCCCCACAACCTCTCTAGACACTGTGGTCACAGACAACGCCGTGGGGTTTCCTCTCGAGGCATACGCCAAACTACATTTTGATGGTGAAACTGTTTTTGAGATCCAACAAGGTGGTCAGCGAAGGTTGGGTCCTGGCTTGGCCACTGCTATGAAGTATTAAAGGAGGAGAGACTGTTGGGACCTCCATGTGTGGATGTACAGCAACAAAGTAGCCTTTGCCACCTGAAGAAAAGGAGCACAAAGACATCTGCCTCTTAACAGTATTATATTTTACACACTACATTATTACTATATGAAGCCCAGCACTTTTACAGTACCTTGCTGTACATAAATGAACCATGGTAAAGCTGCAGTAAAAAAAAAAAGGAAAAAAAGAAATCTATATTATGATTATTGCGTATCAAAAGCGATTGATCTTATTATCTTTTGATTATGTTTTGTTTATTTTGGATGAATGTGTTTGGATACTGGCTTATTATTTTGGATGGTTCGGACGATGAAGGATATGATTACTTATTTTAAATCCCCCCCCTCCTTTTCATTGAGAGAGCTACAGTATGAAAGTGGACATTCGACCCGGGCAAGTATTTAAGAATTGTGTTTCAAACAGAGGTGATCTTGAGTACAGAGCACAGGCCTATGAGCCGTGTAAATTATGCCATGTGGCCCCCTAGTGGTACAGATGGGGACTTGTCCTTTGGCCCTACATTAACTTAACAAATTGTTGTCAGTAATAATAATAATACACATTTATGTAAAACTTCAGAATATTTCTATTGAATCTTGGGTAGGTCTGAAATCCCCCAGTTTGTACCATAAAATCATTGTGAGATTGTAGTGCCACCAAAGAGCCACTTGGCCTCGACTGTATGGTTGTCAAGAGAATATTCCATTTTATTTTGTAGTAAGAAAGATGATATTTTTTTAGTGTTTCATTGGCATTGCATTGTCCTCAGGTGTTCACCAAAGAATCTTTACTGCCCCACGTATCTGCTCACCTTTAACAATCAGGCTTGGAGATCCTAACACTGGGTCATAGTAAAAAGAAGAAATATATATATATAATTTTTACTTGCTAAATTCTTGTAATAGCCATTCAGTTTTAAATTACATTTGACATACTGTGAACCTAAAGGACTTTTTGGATTAGCGTCCCTGACATGTTACTGAAAAAGACACCTGTAAAAAAAAAAAAAATTTGTTTCAGTGCAGGTTGTGTCTGTCTTTTTGTGCCTTATCCTTAGACCTAATCCATGAGGCTGAGGGGCGCGAGGTGGAATACATTTTTAGTATGCGGATTATTGAAATGTTGCACAGGTACTGATGATCTGAATGAAAACCTGACACTGACTACAAACAAAATCTGGGGGGGGGTGGGGTCGGGGGAATAGACAGTGAAGTTTTGTTTGTTTTGCTTGCTTTTACCTCAAAGTAACAAAACAGGGTTTTGAATTTGGGGTGCAACTGGAAGTCAAATTTTATATACTTTTTTTTTCTATCGACTTGATTTTTGTTGACGAGTTAAACAAAACATGCTCTTTTGAAAATTAGTGCTGTATTTATTGAGCAAGAACAATATCTTACTTCTCATTTCTAATTTTGTGTCCAAAGTGCCTACATATTATCTGCAATGTATAAGGGTTCTGTATGTATTTTTGCATAATATGAAGGAAAGTATATGAAAGAATTGATGCTGAGAATCTTTTTTTCAATGAATATGTATCTTTTCATTGGTTACGATTGCAGTGATCTCTGTGTTAAAAGTAATTGTACATTTGAGCAACACACCTGCAGATGAAGGACTCCCCCTAGTGTCCTGGTTCTAAATTAATTCCTTTCTTCCTCTGGTCTCCATGAGCAGGGAATTTTAAAAGGTATTGCTATTCAAAAGATAGAAAGGCTCATAGGTTTGTTATCTCGTGTAGAGGTCCATAGAATAAGTAGGACCACAGAGTCCACATCTATGTTAAACTGATAAATAAAGCCTGTTAGTGTAAAGCAGTATGTCTTAGAGCCGAGGCACAGTGGGAGGTAGTGTATGGAATGCCAGGTGTGTCCATGTATCCTCTTATGCAGAACATATCTTAAAACACACAGCAAGAATTTACCTAGTTCAAACCTGCCCTCTTTTCTTGATCCTCCAATTACAAGTGTTGCTTCGGTGAGCAACAGTTGTGATTGGAGGATCAAGAAAAGAGGGTGGGATTTGAGATGGGTCAATTGCCTTGTACAAATGCAGATGAAGTATATGGGTGTCCAGAATGCCAATGGAATGATTTGCATATATTCAGCATCTCCTGTGTTCGTCTCTCAACACTGGCTGTATATGTGCTTGTCTTGTCTACAGACATTTGATAAGCACATACTATCTATGCGAATGTAGCTTGTGTGTCAGTGACCCATGTAAGGGCATCATGAATACGATATAAACAAATTCTTAACATTTTTGCTGTGATTGGTCATAGCATATGTGCAGGGTTCTATTTGTAATCTGGACATGTTTGCATCTGTATAAATCAATCCTGTGCAGTATAAAAACTACATGTTATGCACACTTGAGAGGAAACGTATTGGCACGCCTGACATTCTGTAGGAGTGGGTTGTGTGAGGGTCAGACCATCTCTCTACAGTATTGACCTATCTCATACCCGTTTCCTTTTCTTGATCCTCCAATCACAACGGTTGGAGGAAAAGAGGGTGGGGTTTGAGATGGGTCATTTGTGGCCACCACTCTTTTTTTCACCACAGTGAGATATTTAGACATACCCCTCTACAAAGAGACATATCCTGTTGTTGGCTTCTGACCACTAGTGACCACTTTCTGCCCACGTGTTTGACCGCGATTGGATGTTCTTAACACATGCAGCTTGACACAATCAGTGGCTGTTTCCCTTTTCCACCCACATGGTTGATATAGAACTGCTATGACCAGACGCCTGTTTAGAAACAGTGCTTTACATGTAATGCAAACAGTACATGATTTCTTGGAGTCAACAATTTCCATAGATATCAAGTGTCCCAATAGGAAATGTTTGGCATAGATTTGTCCCTTTTCGAAGTAAGGAGCCAAATTAATTCATCATTCGGATTGTCGTTTCCTCATTCCCCCCTATCCATACGTTTGGTTTGTTCATTGAATGAGTTTTATTTGTTCTAGTTATGTGTTGGCATTGGCCTTATTTATTTAACTGGAGGGAGAAAGAAAATCATACCCCAGCGTAGATGGTTAGCTTATAACAGGACAGGATCTTCTACAGCCCCTACAAGCTGCTTTAAGTTTTGTGTGGATTTTGTTCAAGATTATGCTGATGATACTGATTTGAGTCTTACTGTGTGAGGATTGCTGCACAAGAAGGTTCTTGTGGCCAATAAGGTAAAACTGTTGTCAATATGTTGTAGTTCATGATGTAAACATTGTAAAATGATCAGCTTTAAAGCGTAATGGTGTTTATTGTACAAACTTGTGTATAAACTATCTAATTAACAAAATGGTATTCCATTGAAAAAAAACTGTAGGGAATCTTTTTAGCTAAGAATAAATATTTGGAAATATGTTTGCCATGTTTGTTTTCAGTCATTCAGGTAGACCTTCTCATTGCCTGTTTCAGTATTTCATGCCACCTAGTGGTAGTAATTTAGACCTTGGCGGGGTGTCAAAGAAGGAACTCAGAAAGGCTGCAGGTTATAGGAGATGCAGCGATGCATAAGTGAAGTATACCTTAACTGTCCATGTACAAGACAAATATTCAAATAGGAATTTTAAATATATTTGACCTTAGCTACATCTGCTTTTATTTAGTACAATAAAAGATATATATATATGTTGTTATGTCAATACACAAGCTCTTCCACTGGAGCCTATTTGGGACTAGTACCTTGTTCAAGGGCACCTCGGTTGGTAGATGCAGTATAGGATGATTATTTGAATACATACGCTTTTTAAAAGCTTGATGTTTTGTACTTTGAAGAATATAACTTTTTCTGAACATTCTATTATAGAAAATGGGTTTGGAATTGCAATAGAGGGCTCTAGAGGCAATCTTTCAAGTTATTAAAATATATATAATGTAGGAATGGTTTATAAAGTGTAATAATACACTTCACTTCAAGGAATACTTTGCAATGCTGAATTTTTGTTGGTTATTGGTCTTCACCACTGCCTCATTTACTTAAGCTGGATATATCATTTTCCTTTTATGTACATGAGATAATCATAATAGATTGTTAGTACACCAGACCTGAGCTGAAATATATATATTTTAAAGTATGTATCTGACCTAAATTACCAATTGAAAAACCTCCTTTCAATAAGACATTGTTTGTCCCAAATTCAAATGACCAAATTTGGTAGAAAACCCTGCAAAAACTATCTCTTTGTTTCCTCAGTATTTTGTTAAATAATGTCAAGAGTGAATTAATTGCGGGTAAACAGTTTTACTCATATCAATATCATCATTCAATTCTACTTAATAACATTGTAATCAAATGTATAAGATTTCATAAAAAGACAAAAAAAATTAAGTGCGTTATACACACATGTTAAATGTACATATAAATGAAACAATAAATTGCCCGTGCATGAGTAAAACCTTTATTCCCCGGGCCAACCCAACCACTGATAGAGCTAAATGTTACTGCAACCTAATGAAACTCATGCAATGGAATAATACCTTCAGTCAATTAAAATGGTGCAATGTTATGAAATAATATGGAAATTGAATTTCTATTATTCATTCAAGTGAAAAGTATAAATTATCTACTTCGACTTGTCAATTCTAAATCAAGAGTGATAAAGAGTGCCCCGCTCTTCAAGCATCGGCCACAACATTTATTTAACTCATTCAGAGCCACGCCCTTATGACCATATTAGGGCTAGCGTGCCAACACTGAAGTCAATGGGAGGACGGGGAAATTTGTGAACGCTTAAACTATATCTTAAATTATGGCTATGGTAGATTCTAATACACCCGTCGCTTATCAATGACTTGCTTGCAGTCAACATGTACGAAACGGATTGTTTTTCCATTGGTACATTTCCGTTTTATACCGTTTTGAATTGGCACTGAATGGGTTAATAAAAAATATATATGGTGCTGTTTCCTTTCAGAGTTGTCAATTCTCATCTATATTCCATCCCAAATACTTCATAATACTGCTGCCATATGACATTTTTATATACATTGGATTTATTATTATAAAATATCAGTGACAACAGTATTGTTAAAAAATGTAAACTTGTACGTTAAATGTAAAGAGATTGGAGTATCTCGGGGAAATCTGGTTTACGGACACAGAAATCATAGACCTCACAGACAGTGTGATGGGTGATAGAAGGAACTGACTACAAGCATTAGAAACTGGTCAAACAGGAGAGATACTTTATTTTTCTACTTTTTCTCCCATTTTCTATTTTCGTATTGTCCAATTCTACCCTCCCCTGTCTCGAACGCTGTTAGGCCATGCCTCCCACAGGTCGGCTGCAATGTGGACCAAGCCTTGCATCACGTGTCCCCTCCGGTACACGAGGAGGCAGCTGTCGCATCTTTTCACCTGCACAGCGCGATCTCTCAGCGGCGAGGGTCTGCGTGGGAGGGGCACGCCGCCCTCGTTGCTTCCTGATTCTGCTGCGCAGGCGCACCAACCGACCTGTAGGAGTCGCTGTCCACAACGTCCGATCCCCACCCACCAGCTTCCCACCCCCTAATACTGCCAATTGTATTAGTATGAACGACCAGCCAAGCTGGTAGCAATGCCGAGAGCTGGGCTCGAACCCAGCATCTCCTGCATTAGTGGCGAGCGCCATGCCCACTGCGCCACTTAGCCGCCCTACAGGAGAGATACTTCATAGAATTCTGAAAATCATCACCTGATCAAAATAATATATAAAAATGTCTTAGTATTTTCTTGCCGTTACAGACAAAAGGTCTGGAGATAGAGTGAAGTAAATTCATTATGCAACACTGTCTGGCCTAATAATAGGAAAGAATACAACACCTAAAAAATGTAATCCCAACAAAAAATGTAATCCCAACAAAATAATACAAATCAATAATAGCGTCCCCTCTTTCCTCCATGTCCACCTTGGTTCCATCCTCCTCCTCCTCCTCCTCCTCTCCAACCACCACCACCACCACCACCTCCTCCTCCTCCCCGACCACTGCCACCTCCTTGACCCCAGCTACCTCCTCCTCCTCCGCCCCAACCACCCCCCCCTCCTCCTCCTCCTCGCCCACCCCGGCCTCCCCAGCCACCCCCACCGTCCTGTCTCTTCTGCCAGGGTGGCATCTCAGGAGGCGGGGCGTGTATCTCAGAAGGACGGCCTCCCCGGTCTGGTACTCTGCCCATTAGAATCTGTGGACCACAAGCAGAGGGAAGAGATGTTTTAGACTGGAACACCTTCTCCACTTGTACGGTTGGATAGAATAGAAAAGCAACACAAAATATTTTCCACATGTTGGTTGGTGTAAAGTGTGTAAAGTGTGTGTGATCAAAACAACTTTAAGAAATAACAAATGCTGATGTACTGCAGGTACTCAAACAATCTAAGTAAGGTAGGAAAGAAACAATACAGCATATTAGAAGCTCTTGGGGAGAAAGAAATTAATTAATCAGTACATTTCTATAAATGTGATAGGTCAGGGTTCCTGCAGGTCTCAACAAGTTAAATTTAAGATTTGACCACTTTGAATAGAATTTAATACCTATTTCACAGCCAAAACTTATGAAGGAAAATGACTATGAAAGAAGTAATTCCATACGAGTTTTTTGCTGGGAATTATTAAATTCAAGACTTTTTAAGACCCTGAAGGAACCCTGTAGGTTCCTATTCTACTCAGGTTGCAACTCAACACAGGCGTGGATCCAAAGAGCTACGGTACCTTGTTGACGGCACAGGCAGTCTTCTCCCTGGAGGAGCCACTGCTGGTCTTCACTACGTTACAGACGTCCTCCCTGGCGGCCAGCAGCTCAGCCATACCCACACACGTCTGTGGCCTGAGAATGTGTCTCCTGGGCTGGTAGGCTTTGGCCATGCTGTCAACCTTCACCTGCCAACGCACGCACACACACACACACACATGAACAGTTATTATACAGTTAGGCCAAACTACGCTCCTTTTCACTATCTGTAAGTCCAAGATAATATTGGGTTGTCAATCAAGACAACTTCCACGCTGTTGTGACAGCTGACCAGAAATCAGCTGTAGTCAGTTTATGAAAGGCCTGTTATTGAAAGGCGTATATGAAAGGCCACCACCAATGTGTAGCACCCAACCATGGGCTATGCGGGCTCAATGGCTGCCATACACCGGCACCAGGCACACAACACACACACATAATGGCTGAAAGGCTCGGGAGACAAGGGTTGATATCAGCCAATCAAGGAGAGAGGCAACTAGGTGGCCTTGATGTCAGAGACCTGATTTGGGAATTTGAGTGAAATAAAGATAGATCCACACAATGGCATACTGCTCCTAGACATGTAACGTGCAAGCGCTTCAAAAGTGAGGTCAAAACATTTTGCACATTAAAGAGTAACTACACGCATGGTCATTTTGCTGCCCTAGTGGTAGAGATTTTCACCATGCAGCACATGGTGCCCCGCCCCCAATCTGTGATGTCAGAGTACTGCTGCACACTCTGCCCCGCCCCCAATCTGTGATGTCAGCGTCTCCTTGGAAGTACTATCAAAGTCTGTCTAGGAAATAAAAGAGAGGCAGAGAGGAGCAGAGGGGGGCAGAGTGAGCAGCAGGGTGAAAATATCAACCACAAGGGGCAGCAATATGACCATGGGTAATCAATGACTATGTCTTAGAGTGACATGCCACTGTGCAGATCAACTCAGTTTATTCTTATCCTGCACCAGCTAGTTCATCACAAGAATGGTATAACTGTTGCATGACTGCCTGGTATTGCAAATTAGGTTAAAGCTAACTGCCCTACAAAGGCAAAATGCCTTAACTTCAGTTACTATAGGGAGAGTTCTGTTTTTTGGAACCCTAGCCCTATTGGCAACTTACCAATAATGTTGTTGATTGGAAGAGTCCTTTTTCAGCACAATCCATGCTGTTCCTCATACTAGCTCTGGTTAATTAGCCACAAACCAATGCCAAGTCAACAGGTTCAAGATCATGTCTGTACAAGCTGACCAGAAGACTGAGTGAAATCTACTCTGCAGTGCACAAAGTAGATTTCAGTTGTTTGCGGTCAACTTGTACAGACACGCTCGAGCCCGTTGACTTTGCATTGGTTTACGGGGCTACTAATGAGATTTCATCTAAGAAGGGAGATCCCTCCTTGAACGGCCCTTCTAAGGTTTCTCCCCTCCACATTGCCTGTGGTGCTTTTTTCCTATTGCTAGGTTTTTAGTGAGTTCTTACTTACCTTCGCATGGGGTATGTCTGGGAAAAGAACTCTAACGATCAACAACGTCATCGGTAAGTAGCAAATAGAGCTAGGGTTCCAGAAGAACAGAACTATATCCTTTAAGTTATATGTGCATATAGCCTTGCTTTAAGTTAGATGTGCATATAGCCTTGCTTTAAGTTAGATGTGCATATAGCCTTGCTTTAAGTTAGATGTGCATATAGCCTTGCTTGAACCTCTTAACCTCTTCCACCCGACAGGACCGGTACCGGTCCCAAAATGACATCACGTCATAAATCAAGCTCTCCAGACTGTTTGACAAAAGTATCGTTTTATTTTTCAAACATATTCAAGTATAAACATCATAACCATGTCACAACAGCATTTATAATGTATATTATCATCAATACGTTAGTTTACCAATAGGTTAAAGTGTTATTAGATAGATTTTCATTTGTGTTGAATAGTTCGCGAATGTCGACCATTTTGGAAAATTTGAACGTCAGGAATTGTGAGAGCTTTCGAATTTTTTCAAACGACACTTCCCAAAAGCCTCTATGGGGTTTCAAGCACATTACTATGAATTTTTTTAATATCTCTTATTATTCGGGATAATAAACCACAACACTTAACATTATTGACATATATTGAAGCACAGTTAGTTTCGCTTCCCTATTTTTAGCATGTAGCAACAATTAGAGTTGAAATTTGTTTCAAAACGGTTGCACCCTGATAAAAATAAAAAAGCTACTGTACATACAGTAGATTTCATTATCTGTTATCTGTAATCATCTTCCCTTTATTAATTTCCTTAGAATTCTTGTACACATGATCTCAAGAAGGTACTGTATGAGATCAGTTGTAGTCTTTCATGTCTGGTCATTATTAGCATGGTGTTATTCACTCTCAAAGAAAAATCATAATTCATATTCTCCTTTGTTTCATCACAGTTTAACACTTTGTCCGCCAAAAACGAGTAAACTCGTTATTGCCCGCCATGCGTTGTGCGCCATAAACGAGTTAACTCGTTTTTGGGATAAATATTTCATTTTTTCGCCATGGCATTCATAATTCATCCAGCCTCCCTCCGGGACGCAGCTGGACCCTGTTCTGATATTGCAACGCCTCAATACCGCCGCCTGGTGGATGTCGGGCGAGTTACACTCCAAGCCAAACCGGAAGTGGCGCTCGGTGCATCTGGGAGAATCCTCCGGCAGTAATATCTTGTAGCATGGATCTAGATACACACTTGAGTGCATTGGGATCGCTTTCTAAACGCAATAATCAATATGATTTCGGCGTTTATTGCGTCATACAAACAGGAAATGGATCTAGCAGATCGACATCAAATAATTGGAATATTTTTCCTCCAGTCTCATCTGCGAACGGTAAGAGGAATCTAACGTTATTTTCAGCCCGATTGTTTATTTATTTCACGGCAATCCATCTGATCAACGTATCAACCCATAGTAAAAGCAGACGCTACTGACGATCAAGGAATTATAAACGACCCCCCCCCCCTTTCCTTCACGCATGATAAAGCATAATGTATACCGATCATATACATTTGAATTTTTTAATATAGCGTGTATAGGAAAGAAACATCAATCGATAATCTATCATACGTCAGGGCCTATAACTCGCCATTTTTAATCAGATTGAGATGCGTTTTTTTGTTCGGCCCATGAGATATAATTACGAAAATAACGTCAGAATTTTTTGAAAATGCGGGGCGCAGCGGACATTGCACTCGTCACCAACGCAAGAGACACCGGGTTCAACTCCGGCTGTCGGCGTTGCCTCCGGCTTGGGCCAGCCGTCATACTAACTCAATTGGCAGAGTTAGCAGGTGGAAGTCGATGGGTGGTAATCTGGACGTTGTGGACAGCGACTCCTACAGGTCAGTTGGGGCACCTGCACAGCAGAGACAGGAAAATGGCGGGGGCAGTCTGAGCCTCCTACACGTTACTCCTCGCCAAATGAGAGTCCGCGCTGGCAGGTGAAAAGATGTGACTGGCTGCCTCCACATGTATCGGAGGGGACGCCTGAATACTTTAGACAACAAATGTTTGTTTCCGCGTCTCTGATTGGCCAGGTCATTTCTGGTCATGTGACATGTGAATTTGTGACACTGTGAATAATGTGAATATTTCTTCAGCTAGTCAGATAGTAAATTATATTGACCATATTGACCAAATTGTTTACACTGCCTGTGTTGTTTTTACTACCTGTACACTGTGTTGTTTTACTACCTGTACCCCCCCCCTCCCCCCCCCCATGCTGCTATGATGCCTGAATTTCCCCAAGGGGATCAATAAAGGAATATCTTATCTTATCTTATGTACGCCCAATCGTGGGACCGCAAGCTTCTACACTGGTTAAGCTTAGGCGCTCTTTCGAAGTTGGTTAAGGTTAGAGTTTGTCTTAGAGCATGGCGATAGAACGCCTGCCCTGATTCCGACGGTTAAGCTTAGGCACTCTTTCAAAGTTGGTTAAGGTTAGAGTTTGTCTTAGAGCATGGCGATAGAACGCCAGGTAGTTTGCAGGCTGTTAGACCCGGAAATAGGCGCAGAACTTGCTGTCCCGCGATTGGCGCACATGTCACATGACCTGGCCAATCAGAGCGCAAAACTCGAACGCGGAAACAAACATTTGTTGTCGAAAGTATTCACGCGGAGGGGACATGTGATGCAAGGCTTCTATCCTCCCTACAACCGGCCAGTGGGGGGCACATGCGAGCAACATTCAAGACGGGGGAGGGGAGAATTGGCACGGCTAAATTGGGATGGGAGAAAAATGTAACAAAGGAGGAGAAAAAGTGGATAAAAAAAATATATATATATTTAGCTAATAACACTTAAAATCATTGATAAACAAGCATAATGCTGAAAATATAAACGTTTACTGCTGTTTTGATAGGATTAGGGTCTTTACTCTTGGCTACATTTGAAAGAAACGCAACATTAATTAATACGGACTGTATTGATCTATTTATGACGCAATATTAATTTCGGCCCAGTACCGGGCTCGTCGGGCTTCAGGGGTTAAGTTAGATCTGCATAGTCTTGCTTGCATTTGGGAACTTGGCCAGGAAGGTCAGGGAACACCCTGCTATTTACACCAGATGCACGCTGGGAAAATGTCTAGTGTGGAAACGACATGAAGCCGCACCAGGAAATGTCGAGCCGTGCAGAGGGAGTCGGCCAACGGGAGAGCTGCACCGATGTGTGACATCCTGTAGGTCAGACTCACATTCTGTAGGTCAGACTCACATCCTGTAGGTCAGACTAACATCCTGTAGGTCAGACTAACCGGTGGGTAAACTCGCCTTGGCTCTGTCTGACCAGCCGAACGACTGTACCGTCACGTCCAGTCTCTTGATCAGCATCCGGCGCCGACACTCATACTGGGAGGACAGCACTGTGTTGATGTTGTGCAGCTTCTCCTGTGGAGACAGAAGCCCACATGGTTCCGTTGGTTCAGATAGACACGTTGTTAATCCCTTCAACACATTGTTAATCTCTTCACTCCTCGTCAGAAGATATGAAGCAAAGGTTCTGAGACGGACGATTCAAGACTCTAGCTACCACCCCACTGCCATTTAACATTATGTACTGACAACTTCTACACAGAGGTATGAAAACCAAAAAGAGTAGAGCAATAAATCGCTGAATTCAAAGGTGTTATTTGCTTACCCACTGTTCAGTGTTGAGAGAGTTCCTCAACACTGGCTTTCCAACGTGGCCCTCTGGGAGATCTTTAAGTACCTGGTTTATCTAAGGTGACACGCAATAAAACGCATCAGCGTAATCCAAAGGCAAGTAGCTCATTTACACATTTTTCACATTCTGTTAGTACTACTGTATATAACTTACTGTACCATGTGTACAAGAATAATCCCATTTGTATCCAGGTTAACAAAGATGAAATAATAATAATAAATGTTTAAAGAAAATCATATTCCACCACAAGACAAATAACATGCGTTGAAGCATACCTTACTTTCCACTTCAGAGAATACATCTTCTAAACCTTGTTCACTTGGCTGTGGGAGCTTCAGAGTTTCACAGATGACCTGGAGCTCCTGCTGTACTGGACTATTTCCTGGCTGTTTATTAGAGACCGGTCTGCTCTTCACTATCTGGGCTGCTTGAAGCTCCGAGCTCAGAAACACTTTTACAGAAGAAAATATGATAAAACATTAACATTACATGTTCACTCAGAGAGCTAGGTTAGAGCTATGCTGCCCTACAAAGGCAAAAAGCCTTAACTTCAGTTACTATAGTTTGCCTTTGTAGGGCAGTAGTGATATAGTAGTATTAGTACATATAGATTTTGAGGGATACAGATGTAGTGGTATTCATACACGTGTAGAGGGGTACAGATATAGTGGTATGAATACACGTGTAGAGGGGTACTCTTCTGTACAAATGCAAAGGCAGTAACTGAAGTTATGTCTTTTTGCCTTTGTAGGGCAGTATAGTTTGTTTGCACCGACGTCACGATTTGGTCAGTAACCCGGATGCGCGGACATTGCGGAGATACTAGGATTTAAACATCAGAATGGATTGCACGCTGAATGTTTGATTTAAGTTGACTTTTTAGGATTTTAGGATTTCTACACCACAGAAAAGTTCAGGAAAACGTGTGGAAGCTGCTAGAACCTACAGAGAAGGACTTAGTCGGCAGGAAAGGGCGCGATATCCTGATAAACTCAGACTAATAGGTGGTGAAGATCCGTACAAGCTGGCTCCTTCATCTTGGAGTTACAACCCGACAATTCTGCCTTCTATTGCCTATCCCGACATAGTGAACTACCTCATTTTTTCACCAAGCCCATACACAGACCTTAAATCTTACAAAGGTTTGGATGCCTATTGCCTACAATCAGATGGCGTGTGGATGGGTGAGCGAGGCACAGTATCAGCTCATTAATGACATGTCACATGTGTATTGTGAAAGCCAAGGTTAGGTGATTCAATAATATTACTAGATCAACTGATCATTACATTTGATTTTTTTTTTAAGTCTACTAGTACAGAAATTTTTTTATCGAAATGCTGATCGGTACTTTGGTAGTTCGTTCAGATGGGAGAGGACAGATGAGAGGAGAGGGGTGTTTGCCTCCTTTTTTGCACTCTTCTCCCTGATTTGTAATAGCTTTTGGCAATCTGAAGTAGGGGTGGGCAATATGACGATATTAAATAAATATCGGGTACAGTTCATTAACGATACACTTTTTAAACGTATCGTGGACATCGTGATGTTTTGCACAAACCCTCATCCATACAGTATATATATATATATGTGTGTGTATTTTTGGCTAAAGTGGATAGAAAACACAGTACTGTGCAAAAGTCTTAGGCACAAGAGTTTTTATCTAAATTGTCTTAGATGTTAATAAAATAAATTCTGTATTAGTGTGTCAGTAGACTACTCTTTTGCATTTTTAGAAACTTTTCATTTAATTATTTTTGAAAGCATCTTCATGGTTTAATGCAGACATATGTTGCAGGGATTATTATCATCATCATTTTTGCGTGACCGTATCCATCAAAGGGTTAAATCAAGCATTTTTAAGTGCTTTAGACTGGAAATATCAAAATATTGCGATATATATCGTGTATCGTGATAGAGCCAAAAAATATCGTGATATCATTTAGAGGCCATATCGCCCAGCCCTAATCTGAAGTACTCAAAATGCTTTTCCCGGTCCGACCGATTAGTACAGCCAAAAACACAGCAATAATTTACCATTTTGAGCAACAATGACCAGGAACCGTTGCTAGTTTGCTTGCGTTGGATACGTTCAGTATCTCCCAAATGGCCGACTTCCGGTTTGATGACGTTTGAAAACACTCTATAGCTACATACAGTGCTGTGACACAAGGCACTGGGCCATTGTGTTTTTATCATGTATGGTATAATATTGTATATGCCTACATAATATGTTGACGTGTTTGTATCTGTCCCCACAAAAATAAACTAAACAAATGGCTACCTACAGACAAGCTTTAGATAATCCTTCTTATTCTGCAGGCTGCCTTGAAGAATCCCTGAAACGACTCCTTCATGAGGACAGTGCAACTCCTTCAGCAAACCACTCATCTCAAACTGCAGGCAGTCAGTGTCATCTAGATGGGGAGGAGGAGGGGGGAGGAGGAGGGGGGGGGAGAGAGAGAGATCAAGCATAACAAAGATCACACTTTACATCAACATCATAGCAACATGCATTCTTGTTTTGCAAGGAAGTGGTATGGATGAAACTAACCGGAACCAGAAGAAATGCTCTCCTCCAGATCGCATAACGGTTTTAATCTGGATGCAAGCCACATACATAGGTTCACGTACTCAGGAGAAGACAGGCCCCCCTCTGCAGCTTTGTCAAGTGCAGATTCCTCCAGTAGAGGGCCATCGTAGCTGTGTAATGTTACAGAAAACAGTCATCAGTTGAGCAACAAAACTAAAGACGTCAACCTAGCTAGCAAGCGCTACTTAAGTAAACTTGAATATTTACTAAATACGTCACGCCAGCGTAGCTACACCTACATACATTAGCCGTAGTGTATGTATGTCTATGTGATGCCCTGCTGGCTGCTACGCAGCTGACTGCAGTAATGTTAGCTACCTCTTATTATTTACTTACCCAAGTTGTTCTAACGAATCCAAAATATCAGATGCCATTGTGGAGGACTATACAAAGTTTAACAGCCAAACTTTACGCGTAAATATTCATTTGAACTAGATAAACCATATTTATTCAATGCCGATATATTTCCATTGTCTATACATGCTATAGAATGGAGTTCATCTAGCTATGTACTCCGTAGTGAAACGTGTGATCTAGTCCACCGCACTGTCGTTCCGCCCTATGGGTAAACCCCGGAGTCACCCATCCCCATTCCGTCTTCTTCTTCTTCTTCTTCTGTGTTTTGATTGCTTGATTGATTGAAAACTTTATTAACAGATTGCAGAATGGGTACAATACAGTACGGCGTTAACATGTGTTTACATCAGGGTCCCAACCTCCTCCAATGTACGGTTTCAACGTCAAATGTATATACTTTTTTTTTTGGACTCTTTTCATATCACAAACAGTACTGTATTTGCAAATCTGGTATGTCATAAATGTATAGATGTACTGTACCCATTCTGCAATCTGTTAATAAAGTTTTCAATCAATCAATCCCCCATTTTCAATTCATAATGACATTAATGCCATACGCAACATACAGATATAGCTATATCATGGCATTTATGACATACATGACATACAGGCACAGTACTGTTATATTTGTGACATACAAGATATGCAAAATACAGTACTGTTAAACAGAGATCCTAACAGAAAATATATACATACGAGGGGGTCAGGGGGAGGAAACTGTACATTAGGAGGGGGTGGGTCGTGGGAGGGGGGGTTTCGACATTTACGGGGGCCATACAGATATACAGATATATCATGACATGTATGACAATAATAATAATAATAATAACTTTATTTGTATAGCACTTTTCATACAGAGGTTGCAGTTCAAAGTGCTTCACAACAGTAAAAAATACAGGCATAAGCGAGCATAAAAAGATAGACTGGTAGCAAGGTATGGCAAATCACAGTGTTTCACATTAGGATCTAGCATCAAAATAGGCTCTCCGCTTACAGTTTTCAGTAACACAAATAGTAAAAATAGTTTAAAATGATTCAGTTTAAAAATAGTCAAAAAATTATAAAATAGAACGGACATAAAAAATACAGGCATGAGCGAGCATAGCAAGGTATGGCAAATCACAGTGTTTCACATTAGGATCTAGCATCCTAATAGGCTCTATATTCAGTAATACAAATAATCACAGTGTTTCACATTTGGATCTAGCTAATAATAAAAATAGTTTAAAATGATTCAGTTTAAAAATAGTCATCAGTAAGAAGTAAAAAGTGCAATAACCGACACATGAATTTGATAGGCAGTGTACAAGAGTAGGCAGGGTAAGAATAGTGCAGGTAAATACAAGTTGTGTCAGGATATCCCTGATGTTTCCTCTTGCCACTAGGTGGTAGCCTAGCAATACATGACATACAGGTTTGATTGATTGATTGAAAAGTTTATTAACAGATTGCAGAATGGGCACAGTACAGTACAGCTCAATACATACAATTGTTAAGGGGATGCAGACCAGAGAAAGACTTTCGTCTTGTTTACATCAGGGTCCCCCATTTTCAATTCATCATAACATATATGACATACATGACATACAGATAGACGGTACTGCTACATCTATACATTTATGACATACCAGATTTGCAAATACAGTACTGTTTGTGATACAAAAAGTGTCCAGAAAAAGAGTGTATATACATTTGACGTAGAAACTGTACATTGGAGGAGGTTGGGTAGGTGGAGTGGGGTGGGTGGGTGGGGGGCTGTACATTGGAGGTGGGGGGGTTGGGTAGGGGGGGGGGGGTATACAGTACTGTTACGGGGCTTATTGAGGGTTGAGCAATATATATATCTTGGACTTTACTAAATGTCTCTGATATTGAGAATTGCCACATAACGGTATAGCTACAGTGGTTCTCAACCTTTTTGCCCCCAAGGGCCCCCAGTCTAAGGAATTATCCCCCCCCCCCCCCCCCCCCCCAGGGGAAACATGATAACACGTCTGCCTGTCATATCACGCCTCGTCTGTACACACTCCAATGTAGTTAGTCCATTTGATTCCATCACCATTCAATGGTTGAAACCAGAACCCCCCCATCTTTAACTGCCATATTCAGAAGGTGTGGGATATCTACCAAATAGAGCAAATAACATATTAATTGCAACTACAAAAATAAAATGTATTAAGCGATGGAGCCCTGCTATGCATCTACCAATGCAGTACATAATTGATACTGTAAAGTAAACTATGGATTAGTCTGTCGCAGTCAACAACTGTAGGCTGTTCTTGTTTATATAAACATATACCCTGGAGGGGTTCTCTACTGGTTGTCTAATATTTTAAACCCAATGCAATGTGAAGATTGTATTGATACAGCTGGACAAACTGAAAATGTGTCCATGTTTGAAACTAAATATACAAGTAGCCTATACGTTGCCATTGTACTTACTTAGTCCTAAAATATTTACAAAGCAAAACCCCTCTTTAATAAATGTCCTCCATTCCTAACAAACATTGAGTAGATGTGACATACATAAGAAAAAAAATATATATAAATAAAAAAAATTATATAATATTAACAACCATGTTATTGATAATTAGTTATGTTTTGTGACTGAAACATTATGTCATTAATAGTTGTGGCCGTCTGCCCCCTTTCTACAAGACAACTGGAATAAGAAATGGACCTGTTACAAATGGATCTATTTTGCACAATGCCAATTTCTGATAAGGTACACTTTATAGCCAAAGATGTAGCCAAAGATACGGATGGAAGAAGTAACTTAATTGAGTGAATGCGTTGACCTGCTTTCCACTGCTGAATAGTGGTTAGACTGGTCTTGATGCCTGCTGGAATCACCTTGGGGACAATGGTAGCCAAATGGTTAGAGAACCCTTGTGACTGAAGGCTTGATGGTTTAAATCAGTGGTCCCCAAACAGATTTTATCTTTTTTTTCCAGCATGGCAGCATCCCCATTGTCTGTGCTGAATGTTTGTTAGTGTTTGATATTTTTTGTTGGTTTTTAGTACTTTTAAACATCCATTTTTAGTAAGTAGTAGTTTTCATTTGATGCTATAATTTTTTCATTCACCGATTTGTGGACTTTTTTTTTAGTGTCCTGAAAGGCGCCTTATAAATAAAATGCATTATTATTATTATTATTATTATTATTATTATTATTATTATTATTATTATTATTATTATTATTATTATTATTATTATTATTATTATCATCATCCAGGAGGGAAAATACACTTTGGATAGTAGGGACTGCATCTCTGCCTGTCCTGGCCGCGTAAAGATTTTGCCCAACCCACTTTCAGTTCCGCGTTCGGGATCCGCAATCTGATTGGCCACTGAAGTTTCTCTCAGCGCCAATCGCGTTACGCCTAGTTCTGCCTCTAACCCTAACCCAACCCTAACCCTAACCCTAACCCAGTTGAAAGTGACTGAAAACGTACAGCACTGAGAACTAGGCGTAACGCGATTGGTGCTGAGAGAAACGTCAGTGGCCAATCAGATTGCAGATCCCGAACGCGGAACTGAAAGTGGGTTGGGCAAAATCTTTACGCGTCCTGGCCAGGACACACTTTGCAACATGTGATCTCCACTGGCAGTAGTTGGATATTGTAATGTGTGGCGAGGGGTTGCAGCAATTCCACTGAGAGAAACTGGTCTGAGGCTGGATAACATGCCTGTATGCCTCTCATAAGTTGTTCTCCAACTCATGAGAACCTGCTCTCAAGCTCTTGCAGCATTCAGTCGAGGACTGGATAGAACAGTCTCAGCTGATCTCCTGAGCTGAGGTCTGAGCTTGTGCCACAAGATGACTCAACTATACTCGTCCATCCTTTTCTGCTTCCTCCTTTGGCTGGTAGTATGTTCCTCAATCCCAAGGCCACATTCTGCAATCTGTTAATAAAGTTTTCAATCAATCAATCAATTACATATGGCCTTTGCCATCTCTCAATCAATCAATCAATCAGATTTATTTATATAGCACATTTCACATGACGCGTGTCAACCAAAGTGCTGTACAGAGGGTAGATACACAAGATACATATAGACAACAATCACACTCCGTTTTATGGGAGGGCACACAGGCAAACACATAGAAAAACAGGGCATGAGTCAGTGAACGGGAAAGGCTAATAGATAGAAGTGGGTTTTGAGCCTCGATTTGAAGGCATCTATCGAGGGGGCGAGCCTAATGGAGGTGGGGATGCTGTTCCACAGTTCAGGGGCTGCGACAGCAAAGGCACGGCCCCCCCTGAGCTTGAGGTTAGACCTCCGGACTGTCAGGAGCCTCTGATCGGCTGACCTGAGGGACCTGGTGTTGGAATAGGGGGATAGGAGGTCTGAGATGTAGGAGGGGGTGTGACCATTAAGGGCTTTAAAAACAAATAGGAGAACCTTAAAATCTATCCTGTAGCGTACTGGGAGCCAATGAAGGGAGGCAAGGACAGGGGTGATGTGGTCTCTCTTGCGGGTTCCGGTCAACAGTCTGGCAGCAGCGTTTTGTACCAGTTGTAAGCGGGACAGGGAAGACTGGTTAATGCCTATATAGAGGGAGTTGCAGTAGTCTAATCTAGATGAAATGAAGGCGTGGATGACTCTCTGAAGGTCTGCAGGGGAGAGAAGGGCTTTGAGTTTGGCAATGGTGCGTAGTTGGAAAAAACATGCCTTTACCACTGAGTTCACTTGTCTGTCAAATTTAAATTGTGGATCAAAAATGACACCTAGGTTCTTGACATACGGCTTGACCAGGGAGGACAGGTTGCCAAGGCTGTTGGTAAGGGTGGTGACAGCGTCTGGGGGACCGAAGAGGATTATTTCGGATTTGTTTTGATTTAGTTGTAGAGAGTTTTGTGCCATCCAACATTTAACATCATCCAGGCAGGATATGAGACTGTTAAGTAGAGACTGGTTGTTGGGTTTCAGGGAAACATAAAGCTGTGTGTCGTCAGCATAACAGTGAAAAGAGATGTTGTGCTTCTGAATGATTGGACCAAGGGGTAGCATGTAAAGGGAGAACAGGATTGGGCCAAGGATGGACCCTTGTGGGACTCCACAGGAGAGGGAGGTTGAGGGGGAGGAGCAGTTGGCAATGTTGACAGCAAAGCTTCTATTTGTTTGTGGGGAGCTCCAGTAGCTCACCATGTACCTCGACGCGAAAGCGTCGGGGAATACCGTGCTGCGTCACGGATCTGGTTGACTCCGAGTTCGATTCCCGGACCCGCCGTCATTTGCCGAATGTCTTCCCCTGTTCTCCCTCCCGTTTCACCCTGCATCTGTCGGTCATGCTTGACCAGAAAAGCGATAAACGCTAAAAAATGAAGTTTAACCCTTGTGTACCCCTGGTCTCTTTTTCTACTTTTTTGAAATATTTTGAGTGTGTGTGTGAGCACAGCGGTGTCTGTGTTTATTATTATTTCATGAAATTGGGTAAATATCTTAATTTTACATATATGTTCATTGTGTGAAAAGCTTATAATATGAAACACTCTAAAACAATAGTTATAGTGTTTAGTGCCTTCTTTACCCCTGGTCCCTTTTTCTACTCCCATCCGCTCCCATGTTAAAACGGCATTTTTAACCATTTTTAAATCTACTCTCATTCGTTCAATTCTCGATATATTTACCAAACCATTGCATATTCCACGAGCTAAGAACCCCGTCTAGGTTAGGATGTGCTGTTACCGATGTAAAACACATGTAGGCGTAATCGCTCTACAGATAACTTTGCCACAATTCAAGGGAGGTGAGATAGGCTGTACCAGGCTGTACCGGTTTGCCAGTGATTGAAACTCCGGAGACATGGTTTGGGGTGGTGGGGGGAGGGAGCGAGTGGATTTTCTGAGACAGAACCAGAGACGAACCGGACCGCGCAGTCGACAGCGCGCCACACGCCGAAATACAAGCCCCCCATCGCTGGCGCGCGCCAACGAGGAAGTGTCACGCACGGAGCAGGTCTGGTTCTCTTCCCAACAGCGAGGCGAGCCCAAGATTTCTGCCGCAGAACAACTTGGAACCGCCCGCACCAGATTTGGGTAAGTTGAGCGCTTAGTAACGTTTCGCCTCAAAGCCGTTTCTGGCCGAACTAGTCATCGAATCTTTAATATTTTTTTTGATGCGTATTCAGAGGTATTTCGTCGAGATACTTCTAAATGTAATGTTTTAAAAAAAATATGAGAAATATGGTAAAAAACAACATTTATCCGTTTCTTTCGATGAAAAAAAACGTTGTAACGTTTCGCCTCAACGCCGTTTCTGGCCGAACTAGTCATCGAATCTTTAATATCGTTTTTGATTCGTATTCAGAGGTATTTCGTCGAGATATTTCTAAATGTAATGTTTTAAAAATAAATATGAGAAATATGGTAGAAAAAAACAACATTTATCAGTTTTTTTCGATGAAAAAAAACGTTGTAACGTTTCGCCTCAACGCCGTTTCTGGCCGAACTAGTCATCGAATCTTTAATATTTTTTTTGATTCGTATTCAGAGGTATTTCGTCGAGATATTTCTAAATGTAATGTTTTAAAAAGAAATATGAGAAATATGGTAAAAAACAACATTTATCCGTTTTTTTGATGAAAAAACACGTTGTATCAAACAAACACAGGTTTGAGTGGTTATAATTCATAAATATGAGTAATCTGTTGAGAGATATATTGAGATTATGCTATTACTGTTAATCATGGGTAAATTTTTTTTTTAAATAGTAAACAGTTAAAATTATATGGCTTTAAACATGAGCCATCATTTCATCTCTTAAGCCCAGTGAGCTCAGCCATTGCTAGGGATGCACAAGGAAAAAAAAAAAAAAAAAAGCTTCTATTTGTGAGATAGGAGGAGAACCATGCTAGTGCAGTGTCACTGACACCAACCCCATGTTGGAGACGATGTCCTGCACTGTGCTTTTAAATAGTACAGAGATAGAGCTAGGTGGTCTGTAGGTACTGTATAGTTATTTCATGAATAGTGTTATTTATTTCATTAATAGTGTTATTATTTATTTCCTGACTTTTTTTTCTGTGAAGATCCCGGAAAGGGTTATTAATATTTGGTTATGTGTGGCTTTCTGGAAAACAATAAATGTTTACGTTTAGGCACCCCTGCGATCGTCACACTTTTTCTGTTACAAACTGACCCCGGCCCCCACCAGAGAAGGGAAAAGTTATGTGGCCCTTAGCCCCTCACAGGAAAAAGTTTGGGGACCCCTGGTTTAAATCCTTCAACCAGCTAGGACAATTTGAGTGGAGGTAGTGAACATGGATCACTCTCCCCTTTTTCAACAGTACCGTTAGGATGTGTAACACTGTAATAATACCTGATAATGTAATAACTTTTCATAATGTAATACTTTTTTTCATTAGAAATATTTTATAATGTAATAAAACCGGTGTTTAAAAATAATTATATATATATCATAAGTAATAGCATATCAAAATGACTGTATTCATGTTTTATTTAAATGAGAATAGTAGAGGGGGAAAAAGTGTCACACACATGAATGTATATGCATAATGCACATGCCCCCCCCCCCCTCTCTCTCTCTCGTTCAGTTCAGTTCAATTCAATAATGCTGCATTGGCATGACTGCATTTGTTACAATGTTGCCAAAGCAACAATTATTGTTAAAACATTATTGTCAATAATAATCAAGTTAACCTTTGAACAGGACATGTCTATGATTGGAACATTCAATAAGGTTTCACATATTTTCAGAGACCATTCTAAGCCATAACGACCCTGGATCTATGTGAGAGATTCTTTGGCTGAATGTCTTGAAAGAAATGGGCAACAACAGTTTTGCATGGCATTCCACTTGTTGGAATGTTGATTCCTTTAGATTTTCTGTAAGATACACTACTTTTATTTTTGGCATTTACAGTAATATTCACATTTAGTTGGTTGATGATGGTAATGCTACACATTGAAGGTAATACAATTAATTGAGGTATGTTGTTTGTTGTCAAGTTACATGTTTCAGGATGTTATTTTTTGTTTTGAACTACAACATCTGTTTACCATTTGGATTGTGCTAGACACATAGCACACAGGGCAATATTATAAGGTCAAAGATGTCTTTTGGAAATAGAGTTCTGTATCTTTTTTTTGTTTAATGAAAATGGGCAGCAACAGTTTTGTAAGGCAGTCCACTTTATGTTAATTTACCTTTCAGTAAGAGACTATCATTTTATGTTTGGTGGTTACAGACAATATAAGGTCAAATATATATATATATTTAATAAAGTACAGTGTGGGCCTGCGGTAGTCCAGCGAACTAAGGCATTCTGGGACGTTTGTATATTTATTTTACTGCTAGGTCTACTACAGTGGTCTGGAGAGGGACAATAAAGGTTATTTGTTTCAAAGAGAGAATTTCTGGAAATGTGTTAAATCTTTCAAAAACCCTTCTGTGACGTAGGTAGGTTCGTCATCCTCCTTATTGTTGTATTTGTATGTGTATTTTCACCTATAATGAATTCCCTCTTGTGTTTCTCCCCTTCTCAGGTGCCGCCCGCCCCTTCCTTTTAGAGTGTGTTGATTGCCCGAGGATGACGGCAGCTGAGGGCAATCACGCATTAAGGGGCGGGTGGATAAAACCTGAGATCCTGCACACACTTCTTCTTCTTCTTCTTCTTCTTCTTCGTTTGATTTATTGGCAGTTGGCACATCCTTCAGGGTGCATTACCGCCACTTCCTCTAGTTTGACACGATCGTAACTTCACAATACCGCCATCTTCTGGCCCCCTTACATTTACATTTACATTTAGTCATTTAGCTGACGCTTTTATCCAAAGCGACTTACAAGTTCTGTACGACAAGCCATCAGGAAGGGCACCTCCCATACTGTCCCTTCTGCGTTCACCATCCTGGAGTGCAGCTAACGCTGCTTCCCCCTGACTGAGTCCCCCTCCACAATACATGCTTCACCTCCCGTGGCCTGGCTCTGAACTACCCGCTCACTCACACCCCCCTTCTCTAACTCTACTAGATCAGCCACCCTCTTTAACTCCCTTATAACATCCTCCACTGTCAACCCCTCCATACCCAAGTGTCCCACTGCTGCTTGCACTACCAACTTGGTCCTAGCTGTCCTACCACTAACCGTCGCCGTTGTAATCACTACACCTGCCACAAAGGCCACTATATCCAACTTCTCCCTCCACACCCTCCTCTTCTCCTCCTGTACCTCCTCTACTGTCAGCTGCCCTTTCCTAAAACCCAGTTCCCCCTCTTTCCTGCACACACTCATGGCCTTGTGCCATTATCACCAGACTGTGCATAGTGGGTTGTGTCAGCCTTTTTGCCATGCTGATTGCATGTGTCTGTATATATTGTGTTGGCCTTTTTATTGCTGGGTGGTTCCCAGATTGTAAGTGTGACTGTTGCTATTTGGCTATTCTTAATAGCCGTATTGTGTTGCACTATTATTGCTGGGTGGTTCCCAGATTGCCAACCTGTGGTGGCCTGTGGTTGTGTCCAGTGACACTAGGTCACTTGTGTTGTTTTAGTGTTTCCCCTTGTTTTCCCCATTTTTTTTTAGATGGGGTTATTAGTGTAGGGGTATCATTTACCCTGTTTGTTCGTGTTTATTGTTATTCCTGTCTTGTTCTCCCCTTCCCTTGTGTCAATTTGTGTTGTGGGTTTCATTCCCCATTTTGATACAATAAAATACTAAATTTACTTTTGGAAAACGCTTTCTTTATTTCCTGCCGGGACCTGTGCTTAAAAGCACCTGCTGGACGGGTTGATATTCACAGCAACCCGGTCTAACTACCATAATAGTGTAAATTCATACGTCTATAAAACATATACACAATTATATACAACATTTATAGACCTTTGTTTGTGACGGAGAATACTTATTGAACACAATTATTCAATAATGTAAAGTTGCAGTTTGTTCATGGAGCTGAAGCATTTAAGAATAGAATGTTATTCCTCTAAAGCTAGACTAAAGAGTGCGTGTTTTAATTTTAGCTCTGCATGTAGCAAAGTGAGACAGTTGATATGAATGACATAAAACAAAGAATGCTTTTTGAACAAGATTATACATTAGTATTTGCCACATAAAGGTAATCTGTCATTAACTGACTATACTTTTATACTCAGTTCACTGCAGTTCACTGCTCTCCCTCTCTACAAGTTAATCCATGCAAAATGTGACACTTTTCTTTTATTAACCATCACATTTTTAAGTTATTATGTTATACACAAGTTATTACATTGTCTTGAAAAAGTTGTTATGTCATCCGTTCCACATTTATTACTTTATCCGGATGTATTACATTATAAAGTCCTTCTTTGTTACAGGGTGCCTTTGAGCATCATTGGAACCATCTCCACTGGAACCATTCTGTTGCCAACACTGCAAGGTGTGTGTATAACTGCATGTGTGAAGCAGGGCATTACATAAAATGAGCAAGTGTGCTCTATCAAATAGGATTGGATATAGGTTTATACTCACACACACACACACCACAACAACAAACCCCTTATTGCCAATTGAGGTAGCTTACAATCTAAACTGGGGAGGGAATCCTACAGTAGTGAATACAAGAAAGAACACAGGACACCAGATTAAAACTCACCATTTTATTATGATAATGTTATTTGATATGTCAAATTACAAGTGTATGATGTAACATAAAAACAGTTACAAACATATGTATGCATATTTACATTATATATTTATGAAAAGTAACGAGCTACATCTGTAAAAAGAAAACACAACTATGACATGAGTTATTGGGACTATACATTTTACATCATATACTTGGTATTCTCAAACCATGATGGAAATACCTAGACGCATATAAACCAAGAGAACCAGAACGAAGAGTTTTTGTTAAGTTTGTAAGGTGGGAGACGAGGATGGATGGACGTGAGGCACTTTTTCGAGGTTGTCAGGGTGTGAAAAGCTGATGATGGCACTAAGAAACTCAAAAGATGCACGAGAAAGAGAGGAAGAGGAAGAAAAGGAAAAAGCGGGCAGTGTTTATAGAATAGTTAAAAGACCATTTATACTGCAATTCTCAAAAAACACAAAATGTTTTCCACTATTTAACTAATCACATGTTACATCATCAAGCGCTGTAAGATAAAAAAAAAAAAAAAAAAAACGTACATATAATCATCAGTGCACCAAAAGCATTGGAGAATCGAAAAGTAACCACTCATAAACTGCTGTGAAAAGTAACAATTTTTTTCTTTTTTCTTTAAAACAATACACTGAAGAGAAACAGGTTTATAATATAGCCTTTTTCTGTCCTTTTTTATCTACACAAAGTCAAGAATGTACAACTCGTATGCATTCCCAAAGATATGCACAATTTTCCAAGATCAAAAGAAGATAAAAGACTAGCAGCAAAAGTGGTTAAAAAAACTGAAGTCTTACATAATGCAGGTAAAAATAAAAAATATATATATGAAAGCGGGACAGACACATGTTGCATATAATACAGTACGTGACAGGAAGTTGCACTGTGCTGGTTAATGCAGAATGAAAAAAATTGTATCTCAGTATTTCTTTTCTAAAACCTTTTGTATAAACGCACGTCCTACACTTTGCTTCTCAGCCAGCAAGTTTTAAATCAGGTTCATCAAACCTTGGTTCAGCTTGCGATATGCAGGGCAATCCAATTGCAATGGGAGTTAAAACAAAAACGAAACAGACGAAACACACGTTTTTTAACACACCCGTGCGGGTCAACGCATGAGGAACTGACTCACGTGCGCGTCCCTGCGGACCCACAAGCACACAAATAACAGCCACACGCTCGTGCTGTGCAGTACACACGTACACACACTCACTCTCGCTGTACAGTACACACGTACACACACTCACTCGCGCTGTACAGTACACACACTCATTCACTCAATGTGCAGTACACGTACACACTCACGCTGTACAGTACACACTCGCGCTGTACAGTACACAAACACACACACAGCATAATCAAACAAACACAAAACACTCATGGTCATGGTTATATGCCGTCGGGAGAACTAGGTATTGTTTTTTTAACAGTCTTTCATAGCTGATTCTCTCTCAACACAATAAAATTAGTGATTGTATCTAGCAGCTTTATATATCAAACGTTTGAAATAAGTGGACTGCCACTACGGTACCGTGTTAGCGCTATATATCTTTCCTTCCTTCCTTTCCACCGTACGAAACTAGAGAGAGACTATTAGAAGCTCAATAGTAATTTCCATCGCAAACGCCCTCTACTTTTCAATGTGAAATAATACTAAAAGGTGACCTATGTACATAATGCTGTCAATTGAAGCTACAGTATATGCTGACAGCAGCCATAAATACAGCTCTATATTTAACATTTCAAGGAGAGGAGAGAGAAGAGAGAAAAAAAAAGAAAAGGATTATTATCAGTATTTAAATATAATGTTAAGTATTTACAGGTGTTTTGGAGTTTGGTAGCAGGGGAGGGTCTTGTCGTCTACCCTAGAGCGATAAAGTGTCCTGTCCCGTCACTGACTCAGTCTCGAGAGAGAGAGATAGAGAGAGAGGGGGGGGGGGGAGAGAGGGAGAAAGAGAGGTCAATATGTTTTCCCATGTTAAAAGATTGCATAGAAAGTAAGGAGATGTTGATGTCGCTGGGCATAACCCGGAGTGGAATTTGGAAGAAATGGTTTCCTCTCCCCTCTAGTCCAGTCTTGTAGACTAAGGTGCCACTATCCTAAACCAGGAGACAGGAGAGGGGGGGGGGGGGTGCATATCTGTATGCAACAGTAACATGGCTATAGTACCAAGTTCTGTTGAAAATTGAGGTCTATTTCATTATGATGAGCAAAACATTTTGAAAAAAGGGACCATTGTCTTTGTTAGCAAAACACTAGATGTCCAAAATGTACTTAATAGTTTTGTTGGGGGTTAATAAAAAAAAGTGTCCCTGTGTAATATTCTAACATCAGTGTTACTCAGAATAGTCGAAACAAAAGCTATTCAACCAAAGTGATGTCCCTACTGTCATTCTGCACGGTTAGAATTGGCTGTGTTCCTTTGGGTAGGAAATGGGGTTTTAACAAACCCTTCATCTCTGCCTATCACTCTTTCTTGGCCTGGATATCTCACAAGTATTTTAGACACCAACATCCCGTCTTTGCTCCACTGTGAGCCAATGGATATGGATGATCTTAGTGTCCATACGCTTCTGGGAAATATGTTGCAGGTCAGTATTGTTAGGTGTGTGTGTGTGTGTGTATATATATGTATATATATATATATATATATATATATATATACACACACACACACACACACACATCACATTGTCAATGGTAACATTTCATGACATCTCATTGCCATTGTATATGAAGACCTATGCACACACTATAGCTGTGTGCTGTTCCATAGCTATACGTTCATAAGTAATTGAAAACTATGCACCCATTCATTCAGGACATGGTAAATGGTTAGTGATCCAGAGGACTAGCTGTCTAGGAAAGACTCGAGGACAGCCATTCATTCAGGACATGGTAAATGGTTATTGATCACGAGGAGTAGCTGTCTAGGAAAGACTGGGGGACAGCACTACAAGCAACACCAGATTCACATACTCCAAAGAAAAATTTAAATAAATTTGAAACAGGACAAACATAACAGTACTTTTGGAAATTTGTAGAGAGTGCTGTAACCAAAGCTTGTAGACCAGTGCTTTTAAGGTGGGTTTTAGACTCACACTAGAATGTGATTCTCAAATCTGGGAGGGGGATTCTGTACCGAGGGGGGGGGGGGGGGGGGTAATTTAAGTGCCTCATTCATTCATTCAACCAAGGAGCACTCACCAGAAACAAAACTTGCTGGTTGAGCAAAAGTTCAGCTTTTAGGTTCAAAATAATCTTAAAATCAACAGAAAAATAACAATAATGAAATATATCACCAGTTTCGATATGAAGCTAATAAAACTGGAGGTGGGGGGGGGGGGGGTCTGAAATTTGTTGAAAGTATGTGAAATTGTGATGTATTGGTCACAATTAAGGTGGTTCAGGAAGGCTCCAATGTTATTTCTTTACATGGAAAAATAGGCTCTCTTTTATTTTGGGGGGGGGGGGGATTGAGGATGATAAAGTAGTTACCATTATTCCCTTCTAGTCATGGAATCGATCCCTTTTATGTTGGAATGCAATCAAATGGTCCAAATTGCCTTAGCAAGACAAAGGAAGTCTCCTTTTTCTTTCTAACATCTTCTAAGTTGGGGGCCGGGGGAGCGGCGTCAGACCATACCTCCAGAACGACAGACCGGCCGCTGAGCTCTTTCTTTAACATTCAATGAAAGTGAAAGCAAGGAGAGAGAAAAATCACATAGGCTATACATCCACCAACATCTCTCAAATGTTAAATTACACTAAAATATGGTGGTTAATGTACCACTAGAATTTCAGAGAGGGGTTACTTTTATGGGGGGGGGATACAATTTCTAGTGCACTTTCTCTGTCTAATAATTACATCGTCAGCGAATGCTCGAGCCATGAAGGAAAGGCCACTGTTACCCAACTGCAAATCCACAAAGAAAATAAACAAGAACATATCCCTTTTAGCATACTCAAAACAGCAAGTATATTTTCTGTACGCATTATAGTTTTGTTTTCTTTTCGACGTTGTTTAGTTTTTGCTCTCTGTACAAAAGTCAATTTTCCTTCATTAAAAGTTACACGTTACTTGTAGTAGAGTCCTGACACAGGTGGTCTGGTGTTGTCTATGTGTGAGTGAGTGTGAGAGGTGTGTGTACATGTGCGTGTGTGTTTAGTAATATCTCCAGAGTCTATTAATCTCAACGACTCCTCCTCCTCCTCCTCTTCTTCCTCCTCCGGGTTAAGCTTCTGAACTCAACGTCACACTCGAGAGGCCTCCCCGATCTCCCCGCAAAGCACATGGTTTGTCCTCCACTGCTGCATGTCGGCGACAAACACAAACTGAAATCTCCAAAAGCCCTCAGAGGCGGGGGATCAACAACACCATCACCCCGTCTTGAGAAAAACGGAATGAAAACAAGGATGTCGGCTTTTTTTTAAATCTCCGATTTTTATCCGGCTTCCCGTGTTAAGCTAGCTCGGTGGGTTGTGTGTTCCCGGCGTCCCGACCGCACGCCCCGGGGTCACCCCGCCGCCTTGTGCTTGCCCCCGCAGCAGCGGCACGCCTCGCCGCAGTGGTGGCAGGCGCGGAGCGGCAGGTAGCAGCACATGCACGGGGCGATGAAGGAGAGCGCCACCAGGGCCAGCCAGCGCAGGCAGAACTGCTCGTCTGAGGTGTCGCACGAGCACGGGTCCGAGAAGTCCCCCTCGGAGTCGGACATGCAGTGGTACAGCATGCTCTCGGCGCACAGCATGCAGCTGACCTTGTAGATGCACTGCTTGATGGGGTCGGGCGCGTCCTGGCACTGGCCCCGCCGGTTGTCCTCGTGGTTGAACATCTCCCGGCAGTAGATGCAGCGTGAGCGCTCGCCGTCCTCCCGCCGCCGGCGCCCCTTCTTGGTCTTGAGCAGCGGCGAGGGCTGCGTCTTGACGGACGTGTCCTTGCCCAGCCCCAGGCCCACGCCCGTGCCGAGGCCCACGCCGGAGTCGGAGTGGCGCTCGCTGCCGGGGCCGTCGGGGAAGAGGTACTCGCACTTCTTACTGTCCAGTTTGTGGAAGGCGGCGGGGAAGTGGAGGTCGTCTCGCTCCGCCTCGTGCTTCCACATGACGGGGTGGCGGTAGTCCTCGTAGCCGCGGATGAGCACGTCCCTGCGCGGGTTGATGCGGACGATCTCCTCCTCGTCCATGTGGAAACTCACGTGGCGCGTCGACTTGAAGGAGACCTGTTTCCAAGAGACGTTTAGAATCAGCTTAATTACTTACGTCATGTAGCCTGTGGGTCTTTTTTTTTTTTTAAAGACAAATCAAGAACACTGCATTATCCTCTAAATGATGGGTCTTTTTGAAAACATCATTATTTAAAAAGAAGAAATGTAAAACATCCCTAGTACCATCACTTACTGTCTTACACCAAGTTCCATGTCCAGCATTTCTAACCTCCAGAGATAGTTATGAGGAATGTATGATCAAAATCTGAAAGATGTAACCTCGACTAGGGATGCCATAAAATATTAATTATTGCTGTGTGTGCAAATACTTAATGATCAATAGATTTTTTACACATCAAGACAAGATTTACACATCAAGACTGGATTTACACACTTGATTTACATATCAAGACTAGATTTGCTTTTTTACACATCAATGTACTGAAATCATGTGAAAACATGAATCGTTTCCCATTCATAAATGTTTCCATTTGCATGTAATGCAACTGGGCAACCACAAGGAGGCGACATCAAATCATTCCATCCCCCTTGCTCCAAAAAAAGGAAGCCGAGACGGCAGTGTTTCCAGGTGGTGGATGACACAGGCGAACGCTTCCATGTGCCGTTTGAGTTGGTGTAACATTTAGGGGTTGGGTGCAACATTTCTGAGCGTGGCATTAAGTTCTTTAAAGCCTCAACTAGCTTGTGCTGAAACAGGAGGTATATTCCATTTGAAAATGGCCTCTATATGTATATACTGTATATCAATAATCACAGGAAAAACTTCTCAATCATCAAGGCATTTATGCCAAGCCAAATGTTAAATATAGATGATATGGATATGTCAGAGAGAGAGGAGAGAGAGAGAGAGAGAGAGAGAGAGAGAGAGAGAGAGAGAGAGAGAGAGAGAGAGAGAGAGAGAGAGAGAGAGAGAGAGAGAGAGAGAGAGAGAGAGAGAGAGAGACAGACCTGTGGCGGCAGATAGCGGCGGTTGCTGGAGGGAAACTCGTCAAAGGGCTGGGCGCGGACGTAGCAGCCTCTGAAGGGCTCGGTGGAGACCACGCTGTTCAGGGGGGAGAAGGCCTCTCTCATGGGGGTGCAGATGGAGGGGGGCTCTCCACACACCTGGACAAGCACAGAGAGAGAGACAACACGCAGGTCAGTTGACCATATCACAGACTAACGTCTGCATCTGAAGGTGCAGTAACGCATCCTTCCAGAAACCCAAAGGCGGCAGACAATTATTGTTATGCATCACTACATCATACAGAACCACTATAATCATTCTGAGCAGGCTGAGTTTGCCTGCCTGTAATATATCCTCTCCAGTCAAACCCCATTGCTCTTGTAATAAGTCTCACGTCTCTGTTACAAACACTGAGGTCCATCAATGCCGCTGTCATCGTCACCACCACTGTGACTCAGGGTGAGTAGGCAATGTTCCACTCCCGACCACCAGGGGGCACCCTGTGCCCACATGTATAGAACACAACAGCTCTGTGTGGTGGTGGTGATGACTCAAGGCCTTTCTGGTGAGAACTCAAGAGTTCCTATCAGCCTCGCATGTGTTCCCACAAGCATTTTGATTGGTGAGAAATCTACAAACATGGGTCTGATAAACACAGAGGCACTTGTGAGTTGTGACCATGTGCTGAAAAAAAGAAAAGAAAAAGAAAAAAGCTGGAATCCAGTCTTTCCAACAGAGAGGGAGCGTTCCCTCCAGTTTACGCCAAACAATCTCATCATCACAAGAAGGCTGTTGTTGACACCAGGCCAGATGAGATGTCTATAAATTGCCTTTTTATTAATGCCACATTTCTAGCCTCGGCCTACATCAAACAAGACTAACAATGAAACATGTGCCGGACACATTCCCACAAAACAGAGATCAACAGCAATAGATGGAATAGTCCATGATTTCATAATAGGCCCTAGATTTGAAAACTCAAGAGACACTTCTGTTGTGAATATGGTGAGACACGGAGGTGAGACACGGAGGTGAGACACGGAGGTGAGACACGGAGGGTGAGACACGGAGGGTTGAGACACGGAGGTGAGACACGGAGGTGAGACACGGAGGTGAGACACGGGAGGTGAGACACGGAGGTGAGGACACGGAGGTGAGACACGGAGGTGAGACACGGGAGGTGAGACACGGAGGTGAGACACGGAGGTGAGACACGGAGGTGAGACACGGAGGTGAGACACGGGAGGTGAGACACGGGAGGTGAGACACGGAGGGTGAGACACGGAGGTGAGACACGGGAGGTGAGACACGGGAGGTGAGACACGGAGGTGAGACACGGAGGTGAGACACGGAGGTGAGACACGGAGGGTGAGACACGGAGGTGAGACACAGAGGTGAGACACGGGAGGTGAGACACGGAAGGTGAGACACGGAGGTGAGACACGGAGGGTGAGACACGGAGGTGAGACACAGAGGTGAGACACGGGAGGTGAGACACGGAGGGTGAGACACGGGGGGTGAGACACGGAGGGTGAGACACGGAGGGTGAGGACACAGAGGGTGAGACACAGAGGTGAGACACGGAGGTGAGACACGGAAGGTGAGACACGGGGGGTGAGACACGGAGGGTTGAGGACACGGAGGTGAGACACGGGAGGTGAGACACGAGGTGAGACACGGGGGGTGAGACACGGAGGGTGAGACACGGAGGGTGAGACACGGAGGTGAGACACGGGAGGTGAGACACGGAGGTGAGACACGGGGGGTGAGGACACGGAGGGTGAGACACGGAGGTGAGACACGGAAGGTGAGACACCGGGGGTGAGACACGGAGGGTGAGACACGGAGGGTGAGACACGGGGGTGAGGACACGGAGGTGAGACACGGAGGGTGAGACACGGAGGGTGAGACACGGAGGGTGAGACACGGAGGTGAGACACGGGGGGTGAGACACGGAGGTGAGACACGGAGGTGAGACACAGAGGTGAGACACGGAGGTGAGGACACGGAGGTGAGACACGGAGGTGAGACATGGGGGTGAGACACGGAGGTGAGACACGGAGGTGAGGGTGAGACACGGAGGTGAGACACGGAGGTGAGACACGGGGGGTGAGACACGGGGGTGAGACACGGAGGTGAGACACGGGGGGTGAGACACGGAGGTGAGACACGGGGGGTGAGACACGGAGGTGAGACATGGAGGTGAGACACGGAGGTGAGACATGGGAGGTGAGACACGGGGGGTGAGACATGGGAGGTGAGACAGAGAGGAGGAACAGAGAGGAGGAACAGAGAGGAGGAACAGAGAGGAGGGAACAGAGAGGAGGAACAGAGAGGAGGAACAGAGAGGAGGAACAGAGGAACAGAGAGGAGGAACAGAGGAACAGAGAGGAGGAACAGAGAGGAGGAACAGAGAGGAGGAACAGAGGAACAGAGAGGAGGAACAGAGAGGAGGAACAGAGAGGAGGAACAGAGAGGAGGAGCAGGAGGAGGAACAGAGAGGAACAGAGAGGAGGAACAGAGAGGAGGAACAGAGAGAGGAGCAGAGAGAGGAACAGAGAGGAGGAACAGAGAGGGGAACAGAGAGGGGAACAGAGAGGAACAGAGAGGAGAACAGAGAGGAGCAGAGAGAGGAACAGAGAGGAGGAACAGAGAGGAGGAACAGAGAGAGGAGCAGAGAGAGGAACAGAGAGGAGGAACAGAGAGGAGCAGAGAGAGGAACAGAGAGGAACAGAGAGAGGAACAGAAAGGAGGAACAGAGAGGAGGAACAGAGAGGAGGAACAGAGAGAGGAGCAGAGAGAGGAGCAGAGAGGAGGAACAGAGAGGAGGAACAGAGAGAGGAGCAGAGAGAGGAACAGAGAGGAGGAACAGAGAGGAGCAGAGAGGAGGAACAGAGAGGAGCAGAGAGAGGAACAGAGAGAGGAACAGAGAGGAGCAGAGAGAGGAACAGAGAGAGGAACAGAGAGAGAACAGGCCAGAGGAACAGAGAGGAGCAGGAGGAGGAGCAGAGAGGAGCTGGTAATCGCAACATCCTGGGTTCGAATCCGGCCCAGGGACATGTGTTCCATGTCCTCCCCCATCTCTCTCCCAATTTCTCTCTCTCTCTGACTGTCCTATCAATAAAAAAAAAGCACAAAAAATTGCCTAAAAAAATATATATATTTTTTTTAAAGGCTAAAGTGACAATGTTGATTTCTGGCACCTGCTGGCCTCAATCGGTACTGTCTCAGTGTTTGAAATACATTTATTTTACATGCAGACATTCTGTTGGTTTCTTGGTTCTAACCATGGTCGGCATATTTCAACGCTAACGGGATCACGGACTAGTTCCCATCTGTACACGGGATCACGGACTAGTTCCCATCTGTACAACCGCCAGAATGTTCAATGTGTTCACACTCAATCCCAACACAAGGAGAAGGCAGGAAACAAAACATTCAGAGGGCTTCTAGGCTATTGTTTTATTCTCTCGCTGTAAAACACACAAAGTGGACACATGTGCACGTACACACGCGGTTACATTCAGAGGAAAACAAGCAAGCACACACACAAGCTAGCTCTCCGCTCTCTCCCACATCTCTCTCTCTCGTTGGTCAGTGCAGTGTGTAAAGTAATGTTAACCCACGCCAGTGTTTTAGCGCACAGCGGAAATCTGGTTTGCTCCCAGCTGCTGCTACAGTAATTACTGTCCTGTGGTTGCTAAGAGATGCTTCCTTTGACTTATTTTTTCCCCTCTCTCTCTCCTTTTCTCTCTCTCTCTCTCTCCCCCTCAAGACTGCTAACACATGGTGAGTGTGTGGGTCCGTATGAGTGTGTGTCTTGTGTCTCAGAACATACCAGGTGTGTGTGACACACATCCAGCGTCTGAAGAAGAATGGAAGGAGGAGACAAGAGGAAGGAAAGAAGAGAGAAAACAGAGCAGGAAAAAAATTTGTGTTGCGTTCATGTGTGTGTGTGTGTGTGTGTGTGTGTGTGTGTGTGTGTGTGTGTGTGACTGTGTGTGAGAGAAAGAAGGAGGGAGAGAGGGGGGAGAAAGAGAGATAGGAGAGAGAAAGAAAGACAGAGAGCGGCCAGAGAGTCTGCAGAGGGAATGTCATAAACCAGCCCCAGCTGGAGAAATGCAGCCCAGAACTTAAAAAGCCAGATGACAGCTGTGTGTGTATGTGAGAGAGGGAGAGAGAGAGAGAGAGGAGAGAGAGAGAGAGAGAGAGAGAGAGAGAGAGAGAGAGAGAGAGAGAGAGAGAGAGAGAGAGAGAGAGAGAGAGAGAGAGAGAGAGAGAGAGAGAGGAGAGAGAGAGAGAGAGAGAGAGAGAGAGAGAGAGAGAGAGAGAGAGAGAGAGAGAGAGAAAGAGGAGGGAGAAAGAACGAGAGAGAGAAGAGAGAAAGAGTGAGGGGGGGGGGGTTGAAATGGGAAACAGACGTGGGCTTCCTTTTAAAGCGCTAGCCTGAGCTTCACCATTCAAAGGCATGCGTGGGGCCAATCTGGATCTGATCTGACCCCAGAGATGTGGCCGGGTGAGGGAGGGGGAGGGGAGGGGTGTGTGTGTGTGTATGGGGGGGGGGGGGGGTTCCGCCCCTCAAAAGGCCCAGGGGCTCAGGACCGGGGAGGGCCGGGCTGGGTCGGGGAAGGTGGGCCCACTAACTGGAAACCCAGCGAGCGTAGGTGTGCGTTACTGTACATGTGTCTCAAGCACAAGACAGAGGAGGAGAAAACTGAGCGAGTGAGTTACAGTTTCCTATTATTACTCATTATTATCATCATGGTTTACGTCTGTGAAGTGAAGACACGACCAATGGCTTGTAAATGGAAAAAATAATTACACAACCGTGCCAAATTCTGTTCTATTTGTACCCAAAACGGAAAAGGATTTGGTGGCAAATTAATTCAGCCCACTGTCTACGTCTAAATGTGTTTTGTGCTCACCGTCCCCCGGAATGTCAGGATGTCCTTTCAATTTCAAGCCCAGATGAGGCGTCGCTATAAACAAGAGCTTCAGCCAGAATCAGGCAAATCACAAGCGGTTGTTTAACTCCAGACGCTGTTTCTTGTTTAACTTAAGACTTAGGAACCCCCCCCCCAACCACCACCTCCCCACCCCTACTCGGGTACCTCCCCACCCCTACTCGGGTACGCCCCCCCCCCCCCCCCCCCCAGAAACTGGCCTCTTCCTGGCTCTGCGGTGCTTTATGGAACGCTATCAAACCACACCAAACCAGTCTGAAGTTCCTAGCCCGGTGAGCCAAGAGGCTGTGAAGTCAACTCTGGCAACTAAAGCGATAACAGAAGACTTCCTTCCCCTACCAAATGAGACACAGATTAGTGAAGGACATTTAGCTTGTGGCCTTCAGGGACATATTTCACTTTGTACTCTAGAAGAAGAGGGATGACTGTGCAGAGTTTTTCCTGCGTAGAGAATCCTCGAGGCGCCTGCCTCCGTCAATCCTTGGGCCGTCGCCTCTCGTCAGAATATGCCCGACATTGTCAAAAATGCCAACACTATACGACTCCCAACCAGTGATTACTTTTATTTGAATAAGATACAATGATGGTAGTAGCCCAGTGTGTGGCGCTGCAGCTTTATCCAACTAGTTGGGAAGCATCGTTGCCAGCGCTGCTGCAACTTCATCGGACTCAGGAAGTATCGTAGCCTAGTATCTGAGTAGTTGTAAAGTATCGTAGCATAGTATCTGACTAGTTGGGAAGTATCGTAGCCTAGTATCTGACTAGTTGGGAAGTATCATAGCCTAGTATCTGACTCAGGAAGTATCGTAGCCTAGTATATGACTCAGGGAGTATCGTAGCCAGCACTGCTGCGGCCTGCCACTCAGTCTAGGCGTCAAGAACTATTAAAGACAAGAACAGTGCACCAAAGAAAGCAATTGATAGAGTTGCTCCTACTCTGGTTAAAGACGGGAACTAACAGCATCAGATTATCACCACAGAGATATTATCCCTAAACCCGGACCGGTAGTCACGATTCGAGGCTGCAGAGGAATGCTAAAGGTAGACAGTTCACGAGAGTAACAGCAACAACTAGGGGTGGAACGGTACGCATTCGAACCGTGTACCGAACAATACACACATGGCCCAAACCGTGGAGGTCGTACCGAACGGTACGCATTCGGGGCATGTGTGTATTGTTCGGTTATATAACGTTACGTTAGCTACGAGCTAACTAACTTTAGCCACAAGCTAACTAATGTTAGCCGAAAGCTAACCGTGGAAACGCTCACAGAGAAGTGACTCCACGATACCAGTTCGATTAGTGGGGAAGGGTGGTATATTGACGAGTTAATACTTTCACAAATGTTGCCTATATTTTTCAGTCAGTTCGGTTTTTGTGTGCCAAACATTATTAAAAGGTAAACTTTTTTTTTACCAAATAAATGAGAAACATGTTTAAATCAGCAATGCCTCCCCTCTTGCTCTACCAAAATCTCTCCTAGCTCTAACCGTCACTGTCAAAATAATGTGCCTGATGTCAAATGGCCTCATTCTTTCAGTTTTTGCATGACTACGTCCTTGAGAATAACTGAAAAGTTGGATTATTTTTAGGCTATATATCTTATGTTGATATATGGTATTTATGGAGTGTTACATTTTTCTTTTAAATAAAAAACAACGTGGGCGGCTGAGTGGCGCAGTAGGATAACCCAGGAGATGCTGGTATCGCACGGCTTCTATCCTCACTACAGCCGACCAGTGGGAGGCATAGTCTAGCAACGTTCAAGACAGGGGAGGGAAGAATTGGAAATACGAAATTGGGATGGGAGAAAAATTGAAAAATGGGGAGAAAGAGTATTATTTTTATTTTTTTAAACGTATACCGAACCGAAAACCGTGATACGAACCGAACCGTCGATTTTGTGAACCGTTCCACCCCTAGCAACAACCATACGTTGTTCACAGATGAACATTTAATTCACTAACGTTGACACAAATGTTTTTCATAGCTGACTAGATAATAGTCTACCTTAGGAAGAGAATGCGCAAGGCTGACAGCAGATGAACAAGATACGGTCAGAGAGAGAGAGAGAGAGAGAGATACATTGTGTATTTCTACTGGTAAGGAGATGAGGTTGGTTAGGGAAAGTACTGTAGGTGTATACCCAATAGGAAGGGGCCTGTAGTGGAAGCTAACGTCTACAAATCATGATAATTTAAAAGGTAGCCCTATTTTATTCAGGCTTTTCCCTATTATTTATTAATACATAAGTTATTTTTGTTTTGTTTTCATTGATATTTGCATAAAAGTGACAATTTGTTGGATCGAAGATCATTATGAATACTAGGGCTGCACGATTCTTGCTAAAATGTGAATCACGATTTCTCTCTCTCTCTAAGAATTGAGAATTTTTCTTAACTCATTCAGCGCCAATAACCGCCAAGCGTTGAGCGCCAATAACGAGTAAACTAGTTTTTAGATAATTTGATCTTCTGATCCCCATTCTAAATCATTTGGATCGTTCTAGCCGTCCCTTATCAAGTCGGTGACCCGCACCTGTTTTTTTCGATCTCAGGAATATTGCTAAGCTCAGGTCGATTGTTTCCCATTCTGACCTAGAGTTGATCATCCATGCCTTCGTTTCTTCTCGTCTAGACTACTGCAATTCGGTTCTCACCTGCCTCAATAAATCATCCATAGACCGCCTCCAGTTCATCCAAAATACTGCTGCAAGACTGCTAACCAGATCAAGCAGAAGGTGTCACATCACTCCAGTTCTAGCCTCCTTGCACTGGCTTCCTATACATTTTAGAATTAATTTCAAGGTCTTGGTGCTCACTTTTAGAGCTTTGCATGGCCAGGCACCAGAATATTTAACCGACCTGCTGGAACCATATGTGCCCAGCAGGACCCTGAGGACAGCTGACCAGGATCTGTTGGTCATTCCGCGCACCAGGTTGATCACCAAAGGTGACAGAGCCTTTCAATCTGTAGCGCCTAGACTCTGGAATGCCCTTCCTCGTGGCCTAAGAGCTGTAGCGTCAGATGCACTCACAGCACACACATCCACACGCACACACTCACTTTAAACAAACAACTCAATGCAGCACCCACTTACACACTTTAGAACACCTAAACAAATTTTTTTTTAATCTTTTTCCCCCTCCTTTTTCCTCCGATTTTCTCCCATCCCAATGTTAGTCGTTATGCCAATTCCCAATCCCCTTCCTGGTCGCTGCGCACTTACCCCCCACAGTCGGTCTGGGAGAGTGGAGGCTATCACGTGCTTCCTCCGACACACGTCTAGCCAATCAACCGCTTCTTTTCACCTGGCAGCGCGGACTCTCACTGAGAGGGTGTAACGTGTGGAAGGATCACACTACCCCCCTTAGATCCTATCCGCGCTGAGCAGGCGCCCCGACCGAACTGTAGGAGTCGCTGTTTACAACGACCCGGACCCACCCCTCCAGCTTTCCCACCCTTTAATACTGCCAATTGTATTAGTGTGAACGGCCAGCCAAGCTGGTGACAACGCCGGGAGCTGGATTCGAACAGGCGAATCCAGCGTTGGTGACGAACGCAATCTCCGCTACGCCACCTGACCGCCCCTCTAAACACACTTTATATTTATCGGCAAAGAATTTGCACTACAACCCATACCTCAGTAAACCTTACTGTAAATTGTACCTAAATTGTACCTCATCCCATTTCTGCTTTGCACTATATAGTATATTGTATATTAGTATATTGTATAGTATATTGTATGGTAACTCAGTTACTTCTACTTTGCATTGAACATTGTACATATTGAACACTTGTGTCTACGTACGTGACTTCTATTTTATACTGCTATACTTTTTTTATTTTATACTTATCTTTTTGTCTAGCACAGTCTCTGGAGCGTAACAGAAAGAAGCATTTTGTATAAAAGTATTCTGTACTTCTGTATGACAACTAATAAAGAAACTTGAAACTTGTTGACATTTTAAAAAATCTGCTAAAGACATTACTGTTTAAACAGGCCTTTGGGTAATGTTTGCGCTTCTCCTCCAGGTATAAAATATGTCTTTTGTTTTTGTTTTGTTTTGTTTCTCTGTGATGCATTGTGTTTTTGTTCTGTCTCTTATCTCTTGAATGGTTCTTGCTTTTTATTTTTATATTTTATTTTATTTCTGCTGTATGTAAAGCACTTTGTGAGTTGTCTCTGTGAAAAGTGCTATATAAATAAACTTTACTTACTTACTGGCTCGTTTGCCTACGTTGGAATTGCAATGCCGATCGAATATCACCAGGTGGCAGTATGGCCTACCTTTGAACTGGAATGGCTTGGCGTGGATACACGTTTTCCTTTTTTTGGTAAGGGCGCCTCCTACTCCTGCTTGAACAGAGATTTCCGTTGCCCAAGCGTATTTCCCATCGAAACATGTATAGACATATACACTGGTAATCGCGATGGCAATGCAATCATTGGAATAATTCTTTTTGGAATACCTTCTGGCTAAGGTAAGGTATATGCTATGTCTATTTTACCGAACCTCAAACATGTTTTTTTTTTTATTATCTTTTTCCCCCTGCTTTTTCCCCGATTTTTCTCCCATCCCACTGTTAGTCGTTATGCCAATTCCCAACCCCCTTCCTGGTTGTTGCGCACTTTCCCCTACTGTTGGTCCGAGAGGCCGGAGACTGTCACATGCTTTCCTCCGACGCATGTGCAGCCAGCCGGCAGCCAGCCTGGCCGCGCAGATTCTCACTGGGAGAGTGTAACGTGTGGGAGGCCGCACTACCTCTCTCCAGATCCTACCCTCGCTGAGCAGGCACCCCGACCGAACTGTAGGGGTCGCTGTCCACAACACCCAGGACCCACCCGCCAGCTTTCCCCACCCCCTAATACTGCCAATTGTATTAGTGTGAACGGCCAGCCAAGCTGGTGACAACGCCGGGAGCTGGATTCGAACACGCGAACCCAGCGTCTCCAGCGTTGGTGACGAACGCAATCTCCGCTACGCCACCTGACCGCCCGTTGAAACATGTTTTTCTAACGATCACAGTTTTGTGTTTTACCGGACGTAAAAAATGCTCGACAAACACAATCACGGTTTTTAGTTAAAACAACCTCCCCCCTTGATGATTTTGTGAAGGTTCATGTGTATATGGTATATACCTTTGATTTGGGAGTATTTGGGGTTTCAGGGGATCAACCAGAACGGTTTGGGCTTATTGCACATAACACGTTTTATCTCACGATCTATGGAAAAAGACTGGATTATCTTGGAAATGCGCAATGTTTAGCGTGTAATAAACTACAAACTACAGTGTGTAGAAACAAACTCTTTTTTCCATGTTGGACTAAAAGTAGTGTCTGTCAAATGAGCCACACCATTGTCTCCACAGCTATAATACAGAATACACACAGCTCTGCAAACATCGTGAAACACCACGAAAATTACCATTTAAGGCGCTGAATGAGTTAAACAGACAACATAACATGAAAAAAATATTTATTAAAAAAATATTTAATAAAAAGAAATCGTCTGAAATGAGATCGCATAGGTCTATGAATCGAGATCGCGATTTTTTTCCGATTAATCGTGCAGCCCTAATGAATACCTTTATTTAGGCCACTTTTACCAAGCTAACCGACTACGACAACTGAGCAGGGGCCAGAAAGCGACACACATACACATGATGTTAAAACTATGAGGTACCACCTCCGCCTAATTTTGAGCCAGGAAAAACATCATTCCTGGCAGTGGCTCCTTATCACAGCTGAGTGGTGTGTGTGTGTTGTGTTGTGTTGTGTTGTGTTGTGTGTGTGTGTGTGTGTGGCTGGTGTTGTGCAAGCACTTTGTGTGTCTGTGTGGACATTAGGATGTGTACAGGTGCTTGTGTGTGTGTGTGTGTGTGTGTGTGTGTGTGTGTGTGTGTGTGTGTGTGTGTGTGTGTGTGTGTGTGTGTGTGTGTGTGTGTGTGTGTGCGTGTGTGTGTGTGTGTGTGTGTGTGGTGTCAGGGTGAGAGAGGAAGAGTGTGGTCTGCTGGTGCATACTAGTGGGTTCTGAACGTCACTGTACAGGATGTGGGCTGATAAGACCGTCCTGACCACACACAACTGTGAGGCCATACAAGGCCATCAGGAACCTGGGTAGATTTGAAGACCCAGAGAGATTAAAGATGTCTGAATGTAATGAAGGAAGTGAAGAAGGTTTGATGTTGCTAGACAAGGACACTGCTCCATCTGAAGGGCCATTAATAACAGACAAAACAAAACAACAACAACAGGCAGAGTCTTAAGTCTCTTATCTTTCTTGGGCGGCTACGTGGCGTAGTGGGCAAGGCGCTCGCCACAAATGCGGAGACGCTGGGCTCGCCTGTTCGAGCCCAGCGCTCCACATTGCTTTCAGTTTAGCTGGTCGTTCATACTAATACACATTGGCCGAATTAGGGGGTGGGAAACTGATGGGTGGGGATCGGGCGTTGTGGACAGCGACTCCTACAGGTCGGTTGGTGCGCCTGCGCAGTAGAATCAGGAAGTGTCGGGGGCAGCGTGAGCCTCCCACGCGTTACTCCTCGCCACTGAGAGATCGAGCTGCGCAGGTGAAAAGATGCGACTGCTGTTACCTCAAGTACCGGAGGGGACTTGTGCTATGTATGACTTAGTCCACATTGCAGCCGGCTTGTGGGAGGCAAGAAACAGCGTTCGTGACAGGGGAGGGTTGAATTGGATGATACGAAATTGGGATGAGAGAAAATGTAGAAAATGGGAGAAAAAGTGGATAAAAAAAAATTAAATAAAAAAAAGTCTCTTATCTTTCTTCATAGGTCCAAGATGGCTATGAGGGACAGCGCCTCTAGGAGGGAATCAGTGGGAAGGGAGAGCTGTGCTGGATGATGACAGTATGAAGAGCCACAGCTACTGTCACACCTTGTGTGTGGTGGCATTTAAGAGGAGCAATGTGCAAGTTCTCTGGCTGCGGCGCTTTGTGTGTGAGAAGAGTGACTAGCCTTGCCGCCCGTCCACTCCTCCCTCTCTCTCTCTCTCTCCCTCTCTCTGTCTCTCTCCGTAGCCCAGGTCTCCGACCGCAACATTCGGATGCCAAATCACCATGGCGACACCCTCGGTGGCTCACTCGCTGAACCTCCCGAACACCCCCTCCCCCACCCTTCTACCCCCTCCCTCTGCACAGCCCCCCCCCACCCCTCCCTCGCTCCTCTGCTGCCTAGCAACAGAGGTGCCATTGGATTTCCTGTATGTTCAGGGTGATTCCTTAAAGAGGAACATCGCCACAGGAAGAGGAACACGGCTCCTTTACTCCCTCGCCCTCTGACCTCCTCCGCCGCACTCAGTGAATGAGCTCCGATACCCGGGGGGGGGGGTATGGGGTCAAAGGTGACGACCAGTCATTGGTCAGCTATAAGGCCCCCGTGTCATGGAGCGATATTGTGTGTCGTCAAAAAACAACAAAAGCACAGAGGGAGGTTTTGGTCTCAGTGAGCCCGGCAGGAGGATGTGATGCGTCTGCTTCACACTCCTGCACCAGGGCTCCTTCCTAGAACAGATTAAACATGGGCGTGTTAAGACCTCGGCTACATCCTGACTAGCCTTCTCTCTGGGACACAGAGTGCCTGTATGTATACCACACCACACAGACACACACACACCTCGCCAGACAGGCGACACAGAGAGGCACAAGGGGCCTGTAGCGTGCCTACTCCAGGCTCAGGCGAGGGGGGGGGGGGCAAAGAGATACGCTGGCTTTATCAGCTTACCAACATAATTACACTTTACCAACATATTATGCCTCTGCAGAACTCCACCTATCAATAGCTGGACAACATGTGGTAGGAGCACCAGCAGGCTTGGAGAACACTGAAATCACACAACATATTTCAACATACTGCCTTTATTCCCGGGCCAGTGATTAATCGGATCCCTTTCTGACCGGACCTGGCTATCGCTTGGGGGGGGGGGGGGGGGGGGTCTAAAGGGGTCCCAGTACAATAAGAAGGAACAGCATAATCCCACTGTTATTTCATTCATGAGAAGTTAGCGCAACGAAGAGAATGTAGACGATAACAATGAATATTCATATAACTTCAATAGAGGCTTCACTCTCTATATTGTTATCCGTCTACAGTAGAGACAGTAATGAAACTTCATACTAAAATCACATCTACCAACAAAAGTCTGCAGAGACGGGGGTCGCTGGGACAGTGGGGCCCTTGGCCTGAGGACGTGTTTCCTCTGGAGGGTCCATGACATGGAAGCGGGTGGGAACCGGTGCTCCAGCAGCAGACCTGCAGGCCCACACCCAGCTCCAGGTCAGGTACTGGCTGGCCCCGGCCCACACACAGCTTCAGTCAGGTACTGGCTGGCCCCGGGCCCCGGCCCACACCCAGCTCCAGGTCAGGTACTGGCTGGCCCCGGCCCACACCCAGCTTCAGTCAGGTACTGGCTGGCCCCGGGCCCCGGCCCACACCCAGCTCCAGGTCAGGTACTGGCTGGCCCCGGCCCACACCCAGCTTCAGTCAGGTACTGGCTGGCCCCGGCCCACACCCAGCTCCAGGTCAGGTACTGGCTGGCCCCGGCCCACACCCAGCTTCAGGTCAGGTACTGGCTGGCCCCGGCCCACACCCAGCTCCAGGTCAGGTACTGGCTGGCCCCGGCCCACACCCAGCTTCAGGTCAGGTACTGGCTGGCCCCGGCCCACACCCAGCTCCAGGTCAGGTACTGGCTGGCCCCGGGCCCCGGCCCACACCCAGCTTCCGGTCAGGTACTGGCTGGCCCCGGCCCACACCCAGCTTCAGGTCAGGTACTGGCTGGCCCCGGCCCAATGCCTGAAAATGCCTAAAAACAACTGCTGACTAAGCTGCTGGCGGGGCTGGACCCCGAGCAGGGCTGAGACATGGGGCTCAGGTTCCAGGCCTCCTGTAAACAGTGGAGGAACCCAGACATTAATGGGGGCCAACGGGGAGGAGGTGAAGCATCTCATCTTAGGCTCGGAACCAGAACGCTAACGAACATCACGATCCGTCTCGTTTCCCAATTAACGCCAAAGCCAAGGCTTGACGTTTCTAGATGAACAAGGACACATTGAAACAGGGTGAAAGGGCGACGTCACCAAGACATTACGCATGTGTGCACATACACACATACACAGTGCACACATACACAGTGCACATACACACATACACAGTGCACATACACACATACACAGTGCACATACACACATACAGTGCACATACACACATACACAGTGCACATACACACATACACAGTGCACATACACAGAGAGACAAACGACATTCAGCAGGTGGTGGAGATTGAATCAAGATTCCCTTCTGCCCCCTGCTGCAGAGACGAGACTGCTTCCCTGCTGCTGATAACTTTGTTATTTGGCCTCCTGTTCCAACTCCTGCCACACTCACCTGCAGACCATCCTCCAGAGCCTCCGAGTCCCCAAACGACGGGCAACCTGAGGAGGAGAAGAGGGAGAAGAGCAAGATTAGACCCAGGGACACACTCACCGACCATATAGCTAAGAAGAGGAAGGAACCACACACACAGTCACACACACACACACAGCTAATAAGAGGACCCAGGGACACACACACACAGCTAATAAGAGGACCCAGGGACACACACACACACACAGACCACATAGCTAAAACCCAGCAGACTGAGCAGGACACTGTGCTGCAGTGCATTGTGGGTAGACCCAGAGGATGAATTACATCATACCAAGGGGGTGCAGACATATGGAATAGAATGGCCAATTACTGGCACATATCAAAGCTAAATACAATCAATAAAAGCAATGAAAGGTCCATTTCTGAACCACCACCCCAAAAAATAACATCGGTAGTTCAATTGTTTCGCTGCCTGCTACATTATTAAAACATTTTAAGATGCTCAGGGGCCCAAAAGGCACAGGGGTCAGGGGTGTACAGTCATTCAGAGCAGCAAGCTACAGGACACAGCTGAGCTGGACACACAACCATCCTGGGTACCGACGGGTGTCTCTCCTGTTCCCTTTCCTTTCCCTGTGTCCTCTGTACTCAACAAGCAGACGTTTCTGTTGAGATCCTCTCGTCCAGCGGAAGGACAGGCCAGGCCTTGTGAGCGTGGACGAGGGCAGGGGGACCGGCAGAACCCGTGTCAGAACGTTGGCTCGCATCGACGAGGGAGAATAGAGGAGGAGTTCTGCTTTCCTCCGCGGCCTAATGGGGAACTGAAAGCTGCTCTGTGTCAGTGGGGCACGTAAGAGTCTAATGAAATATGCATGCCTGTAATGGCACAACCCTGACCCGGGCTATAAAACGTCATGTGCACCTCGTCTTACGGACTCTGGCCAGAGCTAATGTTTCACTTGATAGGCCAACAAGGTAAAAAAATAAATAGAAAACTGAAAAAACACAAGGCTACCGTCTGCGTGAGGCAAACAAGCCGGCACCTGACTTGCGAGTGGCGGCGTAACTTGTGGTTAAAAACAAGACGTCTGGGAGAGAGGACGCCGGAGATCCTGGTAGCGCAGTGGAAAACAGCGAGCAAGTCATTTCCACTGGGATGAAGGGGAAACTGTTTGTACCCAGGGCTTTTTATTATTATTTTTTTTATAAGAATGGAGTTCACTTAATTAGGGTCACTGAAGCCTCATTTAAAGCAGCCCAAGTATCGTCAGTCAGTCAGTCAGTCTGTCGACGGCATCGTCAGCGAGGCAGGGGGACGCGTCTTAGCTGCCACGGGGGAAGGTAATTCACTGTGTGCTCAAGTTGGACTCTTGTCCGTCGGTCTGTGAATCACATGGAGGAAGATAGAGGTGTGTGTGTGTGTTCCTTCACCACAGTGAGAAGGAGGCTTCCTGCAGCACGACTCCAGCAGCACTGGGCCACGGAGCTGCCTGAGCCATGTGCCCGGCGTTGCCATGGCAACAGAGGACTGCAAGGCTGACACACGCGTGTGCGCGGCGCACAGACACGCACGCACATACATACAGCCAAACATATTCTCTCTCTCTCTCTCTCTCTCTTCTCTCTCTCTCTCCTCTCTCTCTCTCTCAACAGTCCGGCAGCAGAGCGATGCAACAGGAATACAGAGGAACCTGCCTGCCTGTGCTGGGAGAGGCATTACACAACACTGGAGCAATACAGAGGAAGCCAGAGGAGAAGAGAGAGAATATAGGAGAGGACCGATGACAACAGAGGAGGGAGGAGAACAGAGAGGGGAGAGGAGAGAGGGGAGAGGAGAGCAGAGGAGAGCAGAGGAGAGAGGAGAGCAGAGGAGAGAGGGGAGAGGAGAGCAGAGGAGAGAGGAGAGAGGAGAGCAGAGGAGAGAGGAGAGCAGAGGAGGGAGGAGAGCAGAGGAGAAAGGAGAGCAGAGGAGAAAGGAGAGCAGAGGAGGGAGGAGAGCAGAGGAGAGCAGAGGAAAGTGGAGAGCAGAGGAGAGCAGAGGAGAGAGGAGAGCAGAGGGAGGAGAGCAGAGGAGAAAGGAGAGCAGAGGAGAGAGGAGAGCAGAGGAGAGAGGAGAGCAGAGGGAGGAGAGCAGAGGAGAAAGGAGAGCAGAGGAGAAAGGAGAGCAGAGGAGGGAGGAGAGCAGAGGAGAGCAGAGGAAAGCGGAGAGCAGAGGAGAGCAGAGGAGAAAGGAGAGCAGAGGAGAGAGGAGAGCAGAGGGAGGAGAGCAGAGGAGAAAGGAGAGCAGAGGAGAGCAGAGGAGAGCAGAGGAGAGAGGAGAGCAGAGGGAGGAGAGCAGAGGAGAACAGAGGAGAGCAGAGGAGAACAGAGGAGAAAGGAGAGCAGAGGAGAGAGGAGAGCAGAGGAGAGAGGGGAGAGGAGAGTGGAGAGCAGAGAGAGGAGAGAAGAGAGCAGAGGAGAGGAGAACAGAGTATGTCGGGAGAACAGAGGAGCAGAGGGAAGAGGAGAACAGAGGTGAGAGGAGGAGAGCACAGAACAGGTGCTTGGAGACTGAACTCACCATAGGCAAGCTGGGGTTGGAATTCACAAGAGCTACAGAATCTACTTGAAGACAGGACCTGTACGCGTGTAGCCTTTTTACAACGCATCCGCGTTTCCGGCGCTCTGATTGGCCAGGTCATGTGACATGTGCACCCAATAGCGTGTTTGCCCATTTCCGCGTCGAACAGCCTGCAAACTACCTGGCGTTCTATCGCCATGCTCTAAGACAAACTCTAACCTTAACCAACTTCGAAAGAGTGCCTAAGCTTAACCGGCGAAAGAACTTGCCATCACGCTCTAAGACAAACTCTAACCTTAACCAACTTCGAAGAGTGCCTAAGCTTAACCAGTGTAGAAAATTGCCGTCCCACGATTGGCGCTCATGGCACATGACCTGGCCAATCAGAGCACAAAACGGGAACCCGGAAACGCAGATGCGTTGTAAAAAGGCTTCAAGCGACCTGTACAGCTTAACGTGAATCATCAGGCTGATATATATATATATATGATATATATACTGAGATATATTCAGCTCAACTTCTTTACGATCACTGGGCAGCTCTGATGTTCCCACAGCCGACAAGCTCTCTCTCATCAGCTCTGATGTTCCCACAGCCGACAAGCTCTCTCTCATCAGCTCTGATGTTCCCACAGCCGACAAGCTCTCACTCTCATCAGCTCTGATGTTCCCACAGCCGACAAGCTCTCGCTCTCACTCATCAGCTCTGATGTTCCCACAGCCGACAAGCTCTCACTCATCAGCTCTGATGTTCCCACAGCCGACAAGCTCTCACTCATCAGCTCTGATGTTCCCACAGCCGACAAGCTCTCACTCATCAGCTCTGATGTTCCCACAGCCGACAAGCTCTCACTCATCAGCTCTGATGTTCCCACAGCCGACAAGCTCTCACTCATCAGCTCTGATGTTCCCACAGCCGACAAGCTCTCATTTACATTTATCTGACGCTTTTATCCAAAGCAACTTACAAGTTCTGTACGACAAGTCATCAGACAGGGCACAACTCTATCAGCTGAGTAACAATGTTCATCAACGTGTTGCGTGCTACAGTGTAGGTTAGTATCCGACAAGTGCATGACAGTAAGGTTAGTTAGGGTTAGATGTTTAAAAGCTGTCCCTCTAGTTATTGCCCACGATTGTGATCTTCCGAGGTGTTCCTATGCGGACTCATGTCGGAGAAGTTAAAAGCCAAGATAAATTGCAGCAGGCCAAAAGCTACAGATGCCGTGCACCGATAGGCCCAACATGATCCATTCTGCTGTAGCTCCTCTCCGCTCCCCAGGGCTGCCAGGCTGGGAGAGGAAGGGAGATTACAGCCTGCGGCCCCAGCCAGCCTCTTGTGTAACACGGGGCTGGGTGGCAGATTGCTGAGCTGGCGGTTCCCCTGCTAATTGGATGACTTTGCAACCTCTGGCACTGTGCAGAAAAATAATGCTTATCAGGGCCCCAAAGCTGCTCTCAAGACATAACTCCACCTTTGTGTCCTGATGCCTAGTTAGGCCAAAACTATCCTAAACATGACCTAGTCTTAGGTCGACCTAAACCTGGCCCGTTTTTCAAACGCATAGGTTTACGCCGGACTAGGTTACGCAAACCCGGTAACATTTTATTTTGGCCTTTTTCCAACCAATCCTCATCTACCCCTATCGTGGATTCCTGCCCACCCCACGCATCTCCCCTCCCGCCCATGTCACTCTGCAACCCCCCCCCCCCCTGCACTATCAGCCACTGTCTGGGCCACAGCTCTACCCAGCTAGTCTCTACAGGAAGTCAAGTGTTCATCAGGGCAGCTGGCACTGATAAGATAAAGCAGGGGGGTTACGCTCGGGTGAGTGGGCAGGTAGCGGGGGTGGGGGGTCTGTGGGAGTCATCAACGCCATGCATCTCCGCTACAACAGATGCTAGGTCAACCATTACACGCCACCGACATACAGATGGGAACATAAGCTGCAGACACACCACGCCAGGGGTGAAACACAAGGCGTGCCAGTTCCCATGCGGACACACGCATATCATAACACACACACAGACACACGCACATATTAGGACGGCTGCCAGCACAAAAATGCCTCAAACTCTTGCAGGGCACTACACCAAACAAACCGGTTGCGAGGCTGAGGGTGCAAGAAAAGGAAAAAGAAAAATGTGGGCTGCACCGATTCTCGCGATAGTAAAACAATGGACGATGCTGGTGCTTAGATGCCCGAGTTAAGGAGAGTTCCGCCAAGTTGAAACCGCCGTCATTATCTCCCATACCTACCTCCAGCACTGGAAAACACACACGTACACACACACAACCTTAACACACCCCACGGTACACACAAACACACACACACAAGTCTAACCTTGGTTGATGTCTTCGATGGCCCGGCGGACGCCCCTGTCAAAGGCACGAGCATCGGCCGGACTCTGGAAGGTCAGGCCAAACTTCTTCTCCCGGATCCTCCAGTGGTGGAAGATGGGATTCACCTTGTTGTAAACTAGGTCCTTCTGCAGGAGGCATTCCAGCACCACCTGACAAAACACACACACAGGTCAGGTGTTGTGGAAACCGGACTCATCGATTCATAGATAGATCTTCTGATCAAAATAGGTTTAGTAGTAAAAACAATTAATACAAATTACATGATGTGGGTTAAATGAGCTTTGGCTGTAGGGCTGCAACGATTAGTCGACATAATCGACGACGTCGATCATAAAAACTCGTCGACGCAGAATGTTTGCGTCGATTAGTCATAAAAAAAAATTATACAATTTTTTTTTTTACTATCTATCTTTGTGAAAGTGGCTTCTCAGCTCTAGTCCAGCTGAAGACAAAGCAGAGGAACAGATTGGACATTGAGCATGACCTCAGAGTTGCTTTGTCTACCATCACCCCAGACTTTGAGACTCTCGTCAGGAGCAAACAACATCCCCAGTTATCCCATTAGTTCCCTGGGATGTTAAGCTAAGAAGTCTGCTATATATATATTTTTAGTTATTTAAACACTTCCACTTTAATTTGTATTATTTAATTTATTTATCTTGTTATGAGTGCTTGTTGTATTGTTCAAATACATTTTGATTGAAAGTTGCTTAAGATCCAAATTCAAATGTTTCATGAGTCATTATTTTAATTTGCTATGGGATCATCATGTTATGTTAAGTTAACTGTTAAGGCAGAGGGACTGGATAACAGGGTGACATTCACAGGTGTGCAGACTTGAGCATGTGAGGTAAAACATGCATTGGAGAAGGAGCCATGCCCACAGGAAGCAGAGATTGAGGGTGTGACAAAAATAATCGTTAGATTAGTCGACTAATCGAAAAAATAATCGACAGATTAGTCGATTACCAAAATAATCGTTAGTTGCAGCCCTATTTGGCTGAGAGGAGTGCTCTCCTCTGGCCAGCTAGGAGACACTGAGGAAGAGGCGGGGACAATTTATCTTAAGTATAGAGAGGGGTGAGGCTGTAGCCTTTGGCCTCTCAGCTAGGTGTGAACTAAGCTATTATTTGGGGAAACCAAAAGAGATTCTTCAACACATGTTAGCATGTTTACTAGAATGGGGTGGGGGTGGGGTGGAATATCACAATATTGATAAATATTGATATACTGTACATATCAGGATATCTGCTTATGTGTGGATAATCACCATGTTATCATCACATGTTAGATAATATATTTGGATGATCATAAGAGACTGGTGGTCATGGTCAAGTGTGATACAGACTGAAACTGTAATTATTTTAGACAACACAATTGGTGTGTCACAATAACAAACAAGGACACAGTGTCAGATGAAAAGCATTCTCTCAGGGTGAACTGGTCGTACAACAAAGTGCCTTGGCAGTGAGCCTTCACTAGGGGCAGAGTAGCTAAGTGTGAGTGAGTGAATTAATCAATGAGGGCGCTTTCACACCGGCAGGGCTCAGGTTCAAGCTCCGGCTCCATTCTGGAGCGTCTGAACCTTGGTGCTTTCTGGCAAACCAGCCCGCATTTACACCTATTTAAGCAGAACCAACGTTCCACCGCCCTCCGTCATCAATGGGGAACGTTACTCAGGCTGAAGTAAACACAACCATATGAACACACCAGTGGCAAAATGTGCCATGTGCAAAACAGCTTCAAAGGTTCGGTATTGCACAACTGGTAGAGTGAAACGACTGATCTCAGAATGAGATTAGATCAAAATGTATTGTCATCATTATACAGCACAAGTACAATACACCATCCAACCAAAGTGGATAAATAAATGCATAAATGAATAAAATTTAATTGTGTAACCGAGAGATTTGAACCTGTGACCATAAGATCCACAGGCAGCCGCACTAACCAGTTGAGCTAAAGGGTCCGACGTTGACTGCGACCGACTAATCCATAGTTTACACTTGCCAATTGCGCAGTCGTTCAGTATTGGCATTAATAAATTAGATGTCATGCTAATATGTCATGTTCTACAGTAGGACTTACTACTATGATACCCAATAAAACAAGTAATTCAAATAATAGAAGCCTACTTTGCTGGAACGATCGTGTGTGTGTTGAGGCTCACTAAGCCTTTCTCCACGCATATTTAATTCTGGAGCATTTATCCACTCTGGTTGGATGGTGTATTGTACTTGTGCTGTATAATAACACATTTGAATCTAATCTCATTTTGAGATCAGTCACAAATCGCTTTCTGTTGAATGGATCGATTGAGTGCAATGCCGAACCTCTGCCGTTTTCGCTCGTCTTGACATCCTAGAATATGACACGCCCACTGATGATGTCACGGTTTGCAAGGAAAAATATTTTTTTCCGGTTCCAGCTGAGCACCGACTTTTCACGTTCCGAACCAATTATTTCCGGTGTGAACATGCCGGCCGGTTCAAGATTAGGTTCGGGAACCGGCACGGAGCCCTGCCAGTGTGAAATGCCTCAGAGTCAGTTGGTGACACTGCCGGTTCAAGAGGTGCTTCGCATCTAAAAGAAATACGATGACACACATATTCAAGATAAATATTGATTATACCACCCAGCCCTAAAAGCACAGTCCTCAACATCTCTCCAGATCCAGCATGCAATCTCTCAACCCGCCCTCTTTTCTCGATTCCCCCAATCACAACCGTTGCTTCCCTCGATCAAGAAAAGAGGGCGGGTTTGAGATAGGTGGATTGAAAACCCTGTTGTAGTAGAACCTGCCAGGGTGTGTGCCGTGTTATTATGCCAAATGGAAACCATGTCACTTGAGGTCTGAGGAAGAGATCCGGGGAGGAACACAGATTTAAAACCCATGTCTTACTACTCCCCCTAAGCTGTTTAAATGTGTCACTTTCAATTGGCTCTACAACAACACAAGTGCAAGTGCAAGAGAGAGAGAGAGAGAGAAACACACACCACTGAAACTAGACACAACTTGAGACTTTTTCTCACTCAAAACAAAAAAAACAAGAACATTTAAGAAACGCTCCAAGCCATCATTTCACATTCTTTTCTAGATCATTTGTAAAACACATTCTAAATGGTGGGGTTTTCATTACAGATGATGATAATGCTGGAGTTTGGGGGGGGGGGGGGTATGTTTTGGAGCCAGGCAGGCAGGCAGGCAGACAGACAGACAGACAGAGACAGACAGACAGACAGAGACAGACAGACAGACAGACAGACAGACAGACAGACAGACAGCGTTTCCAAGCCTATTATTAATCAGGCCTGCTGGGCCTCCAGCCCTTCCTCTGGGCAGATTAAATGAAATGAGAGACGGCCATTACAGTGTTTGAGGTTTTCTGCGAGCGTGCACAAGAGCGAGAGAGAGAGAGAGGCTTAGGCGTGTGAATGTGTGAGCGCGCACGAGGGGCGGCTTAGTGGAGAGTGTGAATGTGCGAGTGTGCACGAGGAAATGGGAGCGAGAGGCGCGTGTTAAGCGTGTAGCTGCTGGTTAGGATGCAACGCCAACACGGACCTAAGTGTTGCACGGTGCGTCTCCGGGCCGTAAATGTCTTATCGACGGAAGGCAGACAGGAGACACAAATCAACGCCGAACAAACCAAAGCAGCTCGTCGGGTTGGGTTCCGTTAGCCGGTTCCGTTTTTTGGAACCGGTTCCAAATGAGTAAAATAGCCAGATGCGTTATGCTGTGGGTCCAACATCCCTCTCTCCCTCTCTCCTTCCCTCCCGCTCTCCCTCTCTCTCTCTACTATGGCTGTGTTATTTACAACCTTGCTGAACAAATATTTTGTCAGTAAAAAGCAAATAACGACTTAAAAAAAAGGTTTGATAAGGGTTTTAGAAAAGGATTTGGATTCGATGGGCAGATGCGATCAAACCTTTTTCAAACTCCGACTCTAGAGCAGCTTTGTACCATTACTGGCCTGTATCTGGACCACAGTCAACACGTGCACGTTACTGTGTGATACGTGGCAGATGTACGAGAGCGCATGGATATGCGATATGGTGTGTGTGTGTGTGTGTGTGTGTCTGTATGTCAGAGAGAGGGCAGTCATATGAGTAAACCAGACAGAACATTACATTATGAACATCTAGGTGACAGTTGCCAATGATATGGGCTGATATGGTGATACGGGCACACACACAAACTACCAGAGTTGTTGTACACAAGTTCGTGTGTGTGCACGCACGTGTGTGAGTGAGTGACATGTGTCTCAGTATCTGCAATCACGCAGCTTATTGCATGTCTCCCAGAGAGGAAGAGGAGCAAAGGGTTAAGCCTGTGTGTTTACACAGAACCCACGGATGAAGAGGGGATGGAGGGAGGGATATAGAGAGAGAGGGAGGGATGGATGGGAGGGAGGGGTTGGGGGTCTGGGGCTGATTGTGAGAGCGAGACTGAACGGAGCCGGAGCAGGTAAGGTGAGCGCGCGGCAAGGCCAGCGAAGGAGGAAGTATCACCGTTACGAGGAAGGACGACACTCAATACCGCATTCCACACAGAGAGAGAGAGAGAGAGAGAGAGAGGGAGAGAGAATCCTCCTTAACAGAGAGAAAAGGAGGGGGGTAAGAGAGAAGGAAAGGAGAGAGGGGTGGAGGCGGAGAAGATGAGGGAGGAAAAGAGACATACAGAGGTGGGACGTAGAGAGATAGTGAGAGAGATAGTGAGAGAGAGAGAGAGAGAGAGAGAGAGAGAGAGAGAGAGAGAGAGAGGATGAATGGAGCTGTGAGGGAGTCTAAACAGACTGAGGAGTTTAGAGTTGCACTCTGGCTTTTGTGAGAAGAGGGTCTGGTAATCAGGAAGACAGGCCTGTTTCTTTGTGTGACAGCAGAGTGAGCAGACACACGCACAGCCACACACACACACACACACACACACACACATACACAGCCACACACACACACGCACACACACACACACACACACACACAGGGAGAACCACTGGGAGTTGAACTTTACATCCACCATCAATCAATCCAGCTATCTGGCCAGCAGGAAGCTTATCTAATACCAATTCCCCAAAAACAACTTCCGATGCTCTTACTGTAATCAGGCCAAAGTCCCTCTTTTACTCCTATAATCATTAATCTTTATGCATTTATGGATTAGGAACCGACTGTATATAAAGAAATATATATAATAATAAATCAGCCTATCCATTGAAATGCAGAAGGCTTCAGCAAATACTCTCAAAGGAACAGGCTGTGCCACAACAAGTCTACGGATTTACACGGAACATATTTAAAGCAGTTCTTAACACTTTCAGTGCCACCAGGGGGCGCACGACTTAGTGCTTGAATGCCACCATCGGCGCCAATGTTAACGTTAATATCGCCTAATCTATATTTTAAATGATGGCTATGTGTCTAATCTGCCCGTCGCTTATCAAAGAATCATTTTCCAGTCAGTGTTGTCAAGGCAGATTGGTTTTTTATCGCTTCATTTCCGTTTGAGAGCATTTTGAAAAGCACCCGTTTTGAGGTGAAAAACAGCCCATTCTGTGATAATCGCCTTTTACTGGAATATTCCAGAACGTTGATATTTGTCGGCCTATTTATGAATAGTTTTCAAATAAACGCTAGATGATCAATAGTATACGTGCACGCACGCACGTTCGAGGTGCGCACTGATAATAGCTGCTTTCATTTCCTCTTCGATTTTACAGTGAAACCGCTGGAGCACATATCACAAAAAAGCTTATATCTTCATCAAAACTAGTCTGATTATCCTAACACTGATAACATAGATTCCTTACCTGACATCAGATGGTATCCAACTGGTATATTCCAATTCCTGATCACCATTCGAAAAAATCGATAAGTGTATAGATCTAACGTGTATACAGTAGAACTCATGATCCGCGGGGCTCAGAGCCCCCTGAATGAACTCTGGTACTCCGGCTGCATGGGTGAGAAGTGAAATGTGGACTGGAATCTTTTTTTTCCCCATCCATTTTCATTGAGTCCATTCCAAAAGGGTGATTTACCATCTGGGAGACGATAGGGGGCGCTTTTTTCACATCTGATCGCCGGCGGCCCTTGGGTAGGCTAGGGTAGGCTCGCGTGATGAAATATGATTTCAGATAGCTAAAAAATAAATAAAATTCAGAGAAATCTCGTGAGTGACTTTCAACGTAACTATCGTAAACACGAGTTTAGCCGTGAGTGGCTATCAAAGTGTTAATATAGCACCAGCAAATTTATCAAATAAAATAAAAACTAAAAAGTGAGAAAACTTCAATTGAAACCACAGGGCATCAGTAATTGATAAATGTAAAAGCCACCACAGACAATGTATCAAATGCATCACTGTCGCAAAATGAAACAATGTAATATCTGCACGACAAAGGCTACAATATAGACATTTTGTAAATGAAACTTCAAAACAAAAGCAAATCAGTGATTAAAATAAGATTAAATACATGGTATACATTCCTGGCCTTTAGAGACTATGAAAGAGGCATCTCAGACACAGCGTCAAAGCCACCCCTTTAACTTAACCGTCCATAGGACATGATACACAAGAGATGCCTGGTTTTTAGAGAATCCCAAAAGACAAGAGTGACAAGTAGAGAGTAGAGAGTGGTAGGAGAACTAAAGAGGCAGAAGAGATCTGTTATAATCTGAGAGCTGGTACAGTTAAGTATTCAGCCAATTAGAGCTGTAGTTTTTAACACAGACAGAGAGAGAGAGAGAGAGAGAGAGAGAGAGAGAGAGAGAGAGAGAGAGAGAGAGAGAGAGAGAGATTGGTAGCTATATGGAGAGCCCGCTGAGTCATCACCAGCACACTCTGTGCCGCATCACTGCGCTTATAGACAGATCCCCTCCACCACCTCTCGTCTTCTGTCTCCCATCATCCATCTCTCTCTCTTTCTCTCTCCATATTTAGTCTTTCCTTTCATATATTAGTCTCCCCATGCTAAATCCCCTTTGGCCGTATACTAAAAACACCATCATTATCTGCACCCGCTAAAAAAAATCTAAAATCTAAGATCTAACAAACAGATCTAATTCACCTCTCTGATCTCTTCTACTCTGTCTAGTTATAGTTCCTCCTCTACAGTTTCCAGCGAGAAGTGGGAATTGCCAGAGAGCTGCCAAAACCATATCCGTATTATGGTCGTGACACAATAATATACATTGCGATTCTCAATGTTTTCCAAATCACTAGTATTACAATTGCAATGAAGTCCTTTTTTTTATTTTTTTTTTTATCTTTCCATCTTTTCTTTTCCATCTCCCAATTGTGTTGTTCCCTCCTGGTCGTTGTGCTGCCCTACTGATGGTCTGGGGAGGGTGTAGACTACCACATGCTGCCCTACTGATGGTCTGGGGAGGGTGTAGACCAGGGCTATTCAACTAAATTGTTCAGGGGGCCACATTGTCAGAAACCCAAGGGGCCAGGGGCCGGACTGCCACGGCGCCTCCCCGTGCTATGAATAATATATGTACACTTGACACAACACGCAACCACATTTTCACAACTTTTATTTAACTACATTGCAAAAGTAGTATACTTTTCAAAAAAAGTGCTTCATTTATGTGCCACATCTGCAACATCTCCTGCAGAAAGTGCTTCATTTATGACTGTGCAACAACTGCAACATCTCCTCTTCAACATTTCAATATAAAAATAAAATAAAAAACAAACAAGGGCATGATGTGCATCTGAACATTCTAACATCAACACTTGAACAAAAAAACACATTTATAGTGCAGCTGAGCTTATGAAAAAGTGCTTCATGTCTGTGCAACAACAGCAAATCACAGCATCTTATTAGCACTTATTGTCCACTCTTAACTCTCAAACATCAGGGGGGTGGGGGGCAGACAGGCCTAGCCTACATACACACATCTAATGAGAGTGATTGCACTTCTTTGACTGGGCAATGGCAGAGAAAGAGGGTTCATAGGAAGTGAGGGCTACCCGCAAACAGTGATGCAAATGCTCATTTGTCAAGGAGGCACGTTGCTTGTTTTAATGGCATTCATGTGAGAGAAACTGGATTCACAGGTGTATGTTGAGCCAAACATTGTTAGCACAGATATTGCCAGCGTTTTTATTTTGGGGAATGTCTTGACATGAATACACTTTATCCAAAATGTTGTGGTGGATTCATTCTCAAGTGCCTGCTTCAGAGCAGATGATGCTTGCATGTCAATTATTTCAAGTTGCAGGAGACCTTCATCAATGTGAAGTGATGCAAGGAACTCTTGTCCTTTTGTGGAAATAGCAGCTACATTGGCAAATGGTTTGCTCACAAAATGCATCAATTCTCTGGACATGTCAAATTCATCAAATCGACTTGCAAAGTTTTCCCTCAATTTATCAATGAAATCTGTCATTAATTGAGTGACGTTTGGCTCAATTGTGCGTGTTAACGTTAACATGAAAAAAAAAAAAAAAAAAAAAAAAAAATAATAATAATAATTTTTTTTAAAAAAAAATTATTATCATCATGTAATCTTTGGCGGGCCGGTCAGAATCATCCCGCGGGCCGGATCTGGCCCGCGGGCCGCCAGTTGAATAGCCCTGGTGTAGACTACCACATGCTGCCCTACTGATGGTCTGGGGAGCATGTAGACTACCACATGCTGCCCTACTTATGGTCTGGGGAGGGTGTAGACTACCACATGCTGCCCTACTGATGGTCTGGGGAGGGTGTAGACTACCACATGCTGCCCTACTGATGGTCTGGGGAGGGTGTAGACTACCACATGCTGCCCTACTTATGGTCTGGGGAGGGTGTAGACTACCACATGCTGCCCTACTGATGGTCTGGGGAGGGTATAGCCACTACCACATTTCTCCTCCGATACATGTGGAGTCGCCAGCCACTTCTTTTCACCTGACAGCGAGGAGTTTCACTGGAAAGTAGAGAATGTAACGCATGCAGAGGTTCACACTATCTCCCCCAGATCCCCTCCCTGCTGAACAGGCTCCCCGACCGACCAGTAGGAGTCTCCGTTGCAACGACCAGGACTCGTATTCCAACGGCCTTCTACCCGCAAACACTGCCAATTGTGTCCGTAGGGACGACTGACCAAGCCGGAGATACCGCTGGCGGGAATTGAACCCGGGTCTCTGTGGTGGTAGGAGAGTTCTACACTATCCAGCCAGACCTGCAATCAAGTACTTTGAATAAATACTGTGCAAGCTATGTTTTTCTAAACATAAAAATCTCTTATACAGAAATGTATGAATCGATTATTAGATACAATTAAATAACTTTGACTCTTTCAGGACTTTGCTTTCTTAATAGCATTTAATAGAACAGTCTTAAGTAGGGATGTGCATAAGTTATTTTTTAAATGAGGAATAAAAATCCCTATTATTAGCCTACTGAAATATCGCTGTTCATCAAAAATGTGGGAATGTTTTCATATTTTGAATGATTATATTTCATACTGTCGTAGGGCTGGGCGATATGGCCAAAAATTATATCACGATAATGATATGATAATGTTACGATAATCACTCGATATAAGTATTAAATGTATATATATTTTTTTAAACAACAGATGTATGTTTATTTTGCAGCTATTCTTTGTTGTTGCCGCCATCTTTAGTGTTACAGCCCCTCACACTCCAGTTCTCAGGCTGCAGCTGGTTTGAAAGTGAAAGTAAACGGGCTTCTCTGCTGGCTGTGGCTCCAGGGGAGTTGAATAGTTCTGGCTCTGCTAGTTTTTTTTCTATCTTTTGGTGCTTTTTTGGTGGACAAACCACTGCACATGTGCACCGTGACTCGTGACTGGAGACTAGCGCTGCTAGCACACATAGCCTACTGTGTACAGACGGTTTCAAACTGTATTTTAAATTAGAAAGCAAACAAAATAAATGGACAAGAGAAAAAGAAATCTCAATTTGGTCAGTATTGTCATTTGGACAAGCAAAGCCATTACTTTAAGTTGCAGGCAAGAAAGACAAGTCTGTCCACTGTCTCTGGTTTTAAAACTGCCCTGTTGCAGGTCACAAAAAAAAATCAATCGATAGATTATTAAAATATATCGCGATAATTATCGTTATCGTTTTATCGCCCAGCCCTAGGACTAGGAATAACGTAGGTACCAGGGAACAGCGCTAACGTTAGCTCTGCAGTCCGCCAGGGGCTTGACAACCAGTAAAAGCACAAAAGCCAATCCGCAGGCGGCACGGCATGTAAGCCAATGAAAAATGGAGCTAAACTCGAGTGGGAATAGATGGAAATATTTTCTGGGGCGGCGATAAAACAGAAATTATTTACTTCGCTCTGAATCGAAGTCTAAAAAGTAATACATAAAAAAAAATGCTAATTTAACCATTTGAGAATATCCGGTTAATTTAAAACAACGATTTTAACCAGCTAACCGGATACCCCTAGTCTTAAAGGAAAACTCCAACATTTTGGGAAATTAGCTTATTTAACATCTTCCCTGGAGTTAGACAAGAAGATACATACCTTTTTTGTCTCTGTGCATGCATTAGGCTTAGGGAACAGCCGCTCCGTTAGCATAGCTTAGCTTCATCACTGGAAGTGGGTCAGACTTGTATCCTGACGTTCCCTACAGTCACGAAATACACTCCAAATTGAAGTTTATGGATACCATGACTTAAAATCCTCTTACCTTGACGATTAAAAGCCTCCCCAATTTAGAAAACAGTATTCCCATGGCTGGTCTTGATATGCTGCAGCTGCACGCTAACGGAGCTAACCAGCAACCGGACACTCAAGCAGATAAAGAGGGTAGTAACTTCCGGTCGGGGAGTTCCAAAGTAAAAGAGCGACGTCTATAGCAGCGGAAATACGTTTATTTTGTACATTATCTAACGTTAACACGAACCTAAACTAACTTTAGGTTAGTTGTAACCTTAGTTTAGGTTCGTGTTAACGTTAGATAATGTACAAAATAAACGTATTTCCGCTGCTATAGACGTCGCTCTTTTATTTTGGAACTTTGGAATTTTAAGTCATGGTATCCATAAACTTCAATCGGTTCGGATCATTTGAATGAAATGAGAATGTAAACAAACACGGTGTCACGTTAGAAAGTAGCACTGAAATCACTGCGCCCAGAAAGGAGTGGTTAGGCAAAAAATAGTTCCGAGTATATTTGCTTAGAAAACGTAATTGTCGAATTAAATTATTTTTTATTTCTCCACGTGGTAAATACACAGGTCACAACATGTTTACAGGAACGTTTTGGAGTTGTATTTGGAGTGTATTTCGTGACTGTAGGGAACGTCAGGGTACAAGTCTGACCCACTTCCAGTGATGAAGCTAAGCTACGCTAACGGAGCGGCTGTTCCCTAAGCCTAATGCATGCACAGAGACAAAAAAGGTATGTATCTTCTTGTCTAACTCCAGGGAAGATGTTAAATAAGCTAATTTCCAAAAATTTGAGTTTTCCTTTAAGTCATAGTCACGGCCCGCAGTATGATTTAGTGCGAATGCTAACTACAGCCTTGTTTTTGTTTGTTGATCTTGTTGCTTCCCTCGTGTCATTCTTCCGAGTCTCTTCCAGTCTCCCTCGCTCTCTTGACTTCCTGAAGCCCATTGGTGGCACTGCAGTCGGCACCTGCACCTTGTCACTTGGTGGCATCTCCCAAAAGAAGTACATCTGGTCCAGTGTTTTATGTGGTGGTTGGGGTGAAGGGGTGAGGGGTGTTTAACCACATTCTACTCTCTAGCAACATCTCACTGAACAATACCCTGTCTCCAACAATATCATCACCTGTCACGGCCCGTTACACCGTGCCACACACACACTTGGATACCACCAAGCAAACAAACACAAACACAGAGTAAACAGGCATGGATCACACTCTGTGACTGTGAAGTAAAAAATATATATATAAAAATAAAAAAGACGGAAGAAGACACGCAGTAGATGGGACCTCCTGCTTTTACAAGCCAGCGGGGTCAGTGACATCATCAGACTGTGTGTAGCACAGTGCTTTTTTACAAGCCGCCGGGGTCAGTGACATCATCAGGCTGTGTGTAGCATGGTGGCCCGTTCCGTCTCCTCCCGACAAGCAGATTTACACTCCTCTCTTATCACCAGAAGCCGGGGATTATCCCAGAGGATCTACTGGGTCTGTATTATTACACTGGATTCTGTCACACGGGGAGACGAGATGATTCAAGATGCGTGTGTGAGAACAGGGTTTCTGGTGTGAGAACAGGGTTTATGGTGTCTGGTGTGAGAACAGGGTTTCTGGTGTGAGAACAGGGTTTCTGGTGTGAGAACAGGGTTTCTGGTGTGAGAACAGGGTTTCTGGTGTCTGGTGTGAGAACAGGGTTTCTGGTGTGAGAACAGGGTTTCTGGTGTCTGAACAGGGTTTCTGGTGTCTGAACAGGGTTTCTGGTGTGAGAACAGGGTTTCTGGTGTGAGAACAGGGTTTCTGGTGTGGGAACAGGTTATACAATATCAAAATCAACTGTAATCATCAATGAATCCACCCTAAAACAGAATTCACTTATGTTAATTGATATTGTACAGCTCCGTTTTCGATTTATGAATATGAACAAGTGTCTTCTTAAGCTAAGACAAATTACTCTAGTGATGATGTCATCAAGAGATAAATCCTAGAGCTCCTCCGTAGCATTATGAACTCTTCCTAGGAAACTCTGGCAGTACCCATGGTGGTTTCACTGGGACATGGGTACATTTTCCAATTCAGAGCTGTGATTTAAATAAAATTCATTAGGATGTAATGGCTCAAACAAACTAGGAGCTCAACAAAGACCATACAATTGATCTGAATTGATTTCCTGATTAAAAGAAAGTCCCATAAACTCAAAGGTAGCTTGAGAACGCATTATAAGAATCCCAACCCTTTAGATTCCACTTGATAGTACGGGTGGGGATCTTTATTTAATTCCATTCTCAAGGTCACAATTCAAAACCAAACATTTAAAACCAATTTTGGATTTTCATCCCGGCTTTCTACGCAATTCGACAGATTATCAGTTTATTATTCTATTCTTTAGTTATTGACATTCATGTTAACAAAAGCCTGTATATTGTGTTGAGTTTCTGGTTGGCTAATGCTGGTGATCTGTGGGATTTAGCAAGCAAATGATTCATGATTCAAAGTTGAAACCACGCCATCGAATCCCGATTCATTTGAAAATTGATGCTCGTGTCACAATTTGTAGAATTCATCCTTTAACGTCTTCACCTTCCAAATCCATCCAATACAGGATGAAAAACCAAATAAGAGCGTGAATTCCCAGAACTCCAATTCCAAGTCATTCCTTCAGCCACTTCCCATCTCTCTGCATGTTTCCCACGTCCCTCTTCCCACATTCCCCGCTCCTGAGCAATCTGCCCTTCTCCTGAGCAATCTGCCCTTCTCCCTGATGATGTCATCGTGCATCACAGCGTCACGCAGCTCGCTCCTATTTTCAGATACCTGCACCATGGAGGGAAGCCAAACGATCACTTCCTGTGTGTGTGTGTGTGTGTGTGTGTGTGTGTGTGTGTGTGTGTGTGTGTGTGTGTGTGTGTGTGTGTGAGGCAGAGAGAGAGGGCTGGGAAGGGGGGGCTCACTGTGATCTCATCCCACAGAATGCAGCATCTCTCCAGTGTGTGTGTCTCATGTGCGTGTTGAAGAAAGAATGTGAGAGAGAGAGAGAGAGAGAGAGAGAGAGAGAGAGAGAGAGAGAGAAAGAGAGAGAACTAGGTTGAGTGAGCAAGGAAGCAAGAAAATGAATCGACTTAGTTACGTGTCTGGCGTGCCGCTCACTTCCTTACATAGGTAACCTAGATTCGATTAAAATGAGAAGAGTATGCGTTCCCAGGAACGGGGTTTAGTGATTAAGACTAGGGATGCACCGATACAGACACTGGAATTGGATATTGGTCCGATACCAGGCTAAAATAGAATATGGGTATCTGAGAATTTGGGAGAATACTAAAATAAGATACCAAGAAACACGTCTAACGTGCCAGAAATCAAAGCAAAGTTACTTGATTTGCTGCATTTTTGACACGTTAACTCTCTCCAATGGGGACAATGTATTACATCTCAATAATCTTTGTCCAATCAATGACAACAAAATGACGGTTCAAGTCTATACTGTTCATTAAAAGCAATAGATCGGATAGGTACTCGGATCAGTGCATCCCTAATTAAGACCCCCCCGACTCTCCGGAGCCGTGTGTACCTGTGCTGACCTGGGATCTGTCTCCTCTACTGTAATAAAGAAAACATACCAAGTGAGAGCGTGTGTTCCTTACCGACTTGTCTTTGAGCCGCTCCCCCTTGATGAGGAACTCCACGTTGGTGGGGCTGGGGCTGGGGCTGGGGCTGCAGGGGCTGCTGCTGCCTCCACTGTGGGTGCTGACGCTGTCCTCCGCCCGGCTGACCTTATAGACGGTCACACAGCTAAGGCCTCCGCCCCCCAGGGGGAGCCACCCGCCGCTGGAGTCGTCCCGAGTCATGACCACTGCTCTCACACGCGCATAACTGTCACTGGAGAGGGAGGGAGGGGACAGGGCGGGGATTCCATTAGAGACCATATTAATCAGTGACATTTGTTGCTCTTTAGCTCGTCAAAGTTTGCCTGTTATGAGAAAGAGACCACCGCAACCACAGACATGAAACGTTAGCCCACAATGAGGCCGTTTGATGACGGCAAGTAGCTTGGAGAGAGTGAGTAGGACACTGGTAGTCAGCTCCGTGGCGTACCACTAAGCTAATCTTAACCGGCTATCGTCAACCCTATAATCTGCAAGATGTCACATGCATTAGACATTTGATTTCTTGTCAATCTATATGCTAATACAACAAACAAATGCACAACACATCACAAACCTCTGCCGGCTTCGATGCCAAAACAATCCATTTAATTTGGTGCGACTCTTAGATGCGGAAGGAGAGAGAGTTTAGAGTACATTTAAAAATGAAAAGAGAGCAAGCGTAAATACTAGCAAGTAGCAACCCAAAAAAAAGGTACCGCCAACGACCAGAGAGGCTCAACGTAGTGTTTGTTGTGCATGAAGTAACAGAGTATATATACGCTACTATTTGTGACCGATCCAGGCCTCGTGTATGTTTAACCCTGACCGGTGGGTGAGTGACCACGTGGCCGAGCTCAGGCACCGGCTCCTAACCTTTACCCCAGAGCAGGTGGCTTTCAACTAGGCCACAAACCCTCAGCGTCGCCCTGAAGGCAAAACTCTGCTTCAGTGTCCAAAATATGTATGCGCATCTATTGGGGCATTGGAATCTAGGAATTATCTCTCAAAACGTGCAATGTAATAATAATAATTCACTTTATTTATATAGCGCTTCTCAAGGACCCGAAGTCGCTGAATGTAGTTCTAGTCACCAACACGGCTCTGGTTCTCTGCTACACTGAGCGTCAGAGCTGGGTCAGGTCTCTGTAGTGTCTAATGTCCTTGCATACCTGGTTGGACTAGAATTAGCAGTCTGCTGTCTTTCCACATGTCCTCCGGGGACCTTTTGGGATGAAAGCATTTGACTGGGTAACCCAAACGCACGTCAGACACAGACGTGACACGGTTCCAACCAGACTGTCCCCCGGAGACTTTGGCCAAAACGCAATCATTGTTTACAAACAGTGAAAAGGGTCTGTATATCCTACTAAACCCCGACTAAACCCTTGTTCCTTTCTTAAAATGCTCTCTCTCTCTCTCTCTCTAAGCCCTGCCCTCTTTTACTCGATCCTCAATGAACTTGTCTGAGGGAAGAAACCGTTACGATTGGAGGATCAAGAAAAGAGGGCGGTGGGGCTTGAGATAGGTCCACTCCTCCCTCCCTCCACCCCCGGTCTGATGCTGCCCCGAGATTAGATAACGAGACATTCCACTGGGCCACCGGAAACGACCAGGTCAAGGTGTGCTGAGGGCAGCACTTCACAGGTCCTCCTCCTGGTAACATATTAAAGAACCAGGAAGACGTGGGAGAGAACGAGAGAAGTAGAGGGGGTTGACTTGACCGTGATATGTCTTTTCCTGTGACACAACGTTGCACTCCGGTCAACATCTGGGATTGGTAACGGTGATGACATCACACAGGGCTTGGAATATTTAGTTAGAATGTTCTTACTTTATGTGGGCCAAACTGTCACCGTGTAACCGAGAGGCAGGCCGGTGTAGGTGATAGAATAGGTCTAATTCAAAAGACTTGGTGGTCCGATTCCTAAGATATACCGTAACAGGCTACAGTTAAATGCCCCCAAAGGGTCTTATTGGCTAAAAAAGAATACCACTATTAAGCTATGCTCAACACCTGAACAACCCGAAAACCCGATTCCTACAAATCTGGACAAAAAGGGAAAGCAAATAAGCGTTCAAATAATTTTTACTCTGTTAACGATCAGTTCAGTGAATTGGTTGAATTGGCTTTCTGCCTTTTGAGTCAATGTATCGATCCAAATCAATGTACTGTCACCACCATTTATATCAACCCTATTGTCTCTCAGGTCTAAATCTAGGCCTACCATCTCTCAGGTCTAAATTTAGGTTTATACTCTCTCAGGTCTACGTCCAGGCCTACCGTCTCACAGGTCTAAATCCAAGCCGACTCCCGATAGGCAACCTTTGCTCTCCTATCGTCAACGCCCTTAGCAAACCTCAATGCCCAGGTTTCTGGTTAGCAATTAATCCATCTGAGCCATCAAGCATTAAACCTAAAGGGTATTTTTGTACACATCCAGGCCTTACGAGGCCAGATATCCTGGCTTCCTGGTAATAGTTGACCAAAGTTCCTTCCGAAGATTGATGACCATGGTAAATAACTCCAAAATAGATCAACCAACAAAACAGACTGCCGTTTAAAAAAAATAAAAAAAAAACACTGTTGGCCTAATTCAAACCCGGCTGTAGGACACGCACACAAACACTCAAACGCAGTGAGATTTCTCATCTCTTGGTCGCCCTAATCATAGGTGGCAATCCTTCTTGGTGGTGCCTTTATTAAGAAAAGAAAACAGCTTTTTACACACAAGAGCAAACATCTGGCTAGGCAAACAAGAAGCAGCAGTAGGACGAAGGCTTACTCTGCAGTGTAGACAGAGCAATAGACACAGATAACTTGCAAACAAGACTGACGGTGGGGGGCTAGGTCAGGGCATGTTTTATGATGAATACATTTGGTCTTTTACTCGAGGACAGTTGCGTCTCCTGCATCCTGTCCCCTGGCCTAGTAAAGGACAGCTGGTCCTGGGAAGAAAATCAGAAACAACGACCATGACTAGCTTCCTCCCGGCGACCTCCCAGCGCCCTTCCTGGTTCCACCTTAAAAAACCACCACAGAAGTAAAATGTAGCCCGACACCAGAACCTCTCCCCCCACACACACACACACAAAAGCTGCAGTTATGGGCAGTAAAGAAGGCGATATTGCCACTGTTGTACCCCTCAACGGCCCCCAATAAAGGCAGCGGGTGCTGGGTGCAGGAGGGGCTGTCAGTCAGGCAGGGGTCCCTGGGGGCCAACAGAAGGCAGGCGGTGGCGTCGCTCAGCCATGACCAGGCCACAATGACCAGGGCCTGACCCCAAAGACCCACCGTCACACACACATGCCAGCAGCCATGACGCTCACAGGGAGGGGGGCCAGTCAAGAGGAAGTGAGTCTGTGTGTGTGTGTGTGTGTGTATTTGTGCAACTAATCTCATACCCATGTCAAACCCTTTCTAAATAAAAAAGAGAAATGCAGGGAGAAAAAGAGGATGCTTACAGGGTTTTAAGTTGCAATACACAAGTCCACATTTACTTACTGGGTGCCCAAGTTATACACAAACTCTGCTGCAAAGCACAATGGGCCTTGTTCATCAAAATGTCCTTTGATTTGGTCCTAGATTTTGCCGTACGGTCATTTTGAAGAATATAGAATAGAAAATCATACCTCATATGTAGGGGTGTAACGGTACACAGAAGCCACGGTTCGGTACGAGTTTTTTATTTACATTTCTTTTGAACAGACAGTAGTGCAAGTTATACTTAGTTCCACCTAGTGTCATATAGTGGTCCCTCATGAGATAGTTGGTAAAGCCTCGCCCTGTAGTGTATTAAGCAGTAAACATAACAGTGAACATACACAATGGTTTTGGCCCCGTCTGCCATGGTATCTAGAGGCTTAAAAGCAGCGGGTTAGTAGTTCATAGTTGTTGCCCCCTTTTTCTGTGCTGGACTCCGGTGATTAGCACATCAGGATGCTAACAATATCTAAAATTAGCCATCGAGATCCAAAAATAGCTAGCTAACGTTATCGATATTGATTGTTACATTGAATTTGATAGTTACATTGAATTTGTACCATGAACCAATTACAATAAAGATGATCAGAAGAAGTGAGAATATTTAAACATTTGTATGACTACTCATGTAGCGATTTTAAAGACAGCTGAGCTCCGAACCCACGCATGAGATATAACGGACCAGAACCTTGTCGTCCCTTTGAGACAACAGATCCAAACTGCACCGTTTTCAAGGTTGCTTATTACAAGTTGTCAAAACAAAACTTTGTGTCTTACCTTCTCTGTGGTGCTACCTGACCGTGACACATATTCCATCTAATCCTTGCCAAGAAAGTTAGTACTAAAAAATAAATCCACATTTTATGACATGTTCTTGCTCATGACATAATAACGCTAATGATCCAAAATTACCAGCTTTGCATTTTTGCATCTTGTTGCATGTAGCATAAGAACAGACGCAAAGATAACTTTGACTGTTTTGAACTATAACGTTAGTATGATAATGATTGATCGTTTTTACGGATGCTATTTTGTTGCGTACATTTTGACACTTCCAACTCCTGACCAGGGTCGCACTCTCAGACTCGTGATTTTTTTTCGTAGCCGCAGTTTGCCGCTCTCTGATTGGCTAGCCCACGTACAGCGAAGACCCTCTCTGATTGGTTTAGCTCCGAAGGGCTCTTCCGCCTTGTACATATATATTCTCTGCTTCGAAGTGGTTATGCTTTGGCCCTCTTTCGAAGTGGGTTATGTTTAGAGTTTATCTTTAGAGCAGGGCGATGGACCACCAGCCCCGATTCCAAACTCTAAGCATAACCCACTTCGAAAGAGGGCCAAAGCATAACCACTTCCAAGCAGAGAATATATATGTACAAGGCGGACATTTCTATCCCAGAGCCCTTCGGAGCTAAACCAATCAGAGAGGGCCTTTGCTGTACGCGGGCTAGCCAATCAGAGAGCGTCTTCGCAAACTGCGGCTACGGAAAAAAAATCACGCCTCTCAGACATGTGTTATGATCACTTAGTACCATCTGGTGGTGATAAATGCACATTAAACCAGGACCAGAATAACTAAACAAAGCTACATGTATTCATCGTGTGAATCCACACCGAACCGCGACGTCCATACCGTGAGGTGGCGGGACGGTGACACCCCTACTTACGTGGCATAGTTTGGGTAATGATGAGAAATTAGTTCAGGTTTTCACTGCATCACAGAGAATCGGGAGAGATTTAATATAGGCTAAACCTCTGATCAAGGTGACTTAGTATACATGATAATTGTGGCTTGGATTTGGTAGAAAGTAAGTACAAAACCAAGAGAAGGTTTTAAAATTATTATGATTATTTTTTATAAATGTGGCCCTATGAGTCCACACACACACACACACACACACACACACACACACACACACACACACACACACACACACACACACACACACACACACACACACACACACACACACACACACACACACACACACACACACACACACACACACACACACACACACACACACACACACACACACACACACACACACACACACACACACACACACACACACACACACACACACACACACGACATTCTGCCAACTATGACAACAAAAAACGAAATGGCTCTGAACAGAATCAACTTGACGATCTGTCCTGCTCTGCTGGACACACAGTCCTGTCTGCCCCTCCTCTCGCTAGGATTCACATTCTTTCCTCTCTTGGGGCGAACGACTCCTCCACCAAGTTATCCAAAAAGATACAACCTGCTAAACACACACAGATAAAAAAGAACACACATACACATGTGCACACATACGCGCACGCACACCCACACAGTCCATAGCGGGATGGTCTATGGCAGGGGTGGGCAACTTTGTATATGGTGAGGGCCACAAAATGTCCACAATCAATCTGGGGGGCCGCATTGTTTATCGGCAGTCCCGCCAGTAGTACCCCATCACTCAAATAGCCCATAATAGTCACAGATGTGATAAATAAGGTATATAAACAATTATAATTTGTTGTAACTTTGTTTTTATTCCATTTCAAATGCATTTAGTAATGCAATTTCAACTTTATGAATTTATAAACAGCTGAATTTAAAAGTATTGCTGTAACCCCAAATATATACAAAAATGATCAATTATCTTTGTATATCTTCTAATAAAATAAATGTATGAACTTAAAGTGGAAATGAAGCAGTGAGCAATGTGATCCTAGTTTGTTTGTTGTGTACCTTGTGTAAGACAGGGTTCTATAATCAAATGTGAAATCTATCTTATTTGTCTGAAAAATATAATATAATATCCCTGTTTTCAACATGGGCGCCGCCATTTTGTTGCTGACGTCATACCGTGGCTTGGGTGTATACACTCTGGTTAGCTGCCTATATTGAATGGGTCGGTCAGCAAATAAAATGTTGCCTACAAAACAACGGGACCGCGGTGGTTCTGTTTGTATTGCTCCTGGCTGTTCAAACTAATTTTACCATGTGAGAGAGAGGAAAGTTGGTTAATTTCCACAAACTACCAGTGAAAAAAACAGTGTTGTTGACATGTTGGCTCGGGCTGCCTGCACCCAGACGGCGCGACCAGCCTGTTGTACAGGGAAGGAGGATCTGCAGCGAACACTTCATTGCCTCGGATTATGTTGTTGGGGTGGGATGTTTGTCCAGAAGACCACTAATCAGCTGAAGCCGGACGCGGTTCCCTCGGTCTTCGATAGACAGACCGGCGTTAGCTCTCGGGAGCTAGTTGGCACCAGCCGGGGCCAGGCGTTAGCTCTCGCTAGCTAGCGTTAGCAACCGGAGCGTCGCGGAGCATTCAGCCTGCTGGCTACCTAGACCCACTTCAACCAGCGCGGAGCATTCAGCCTGCTGGCTACCTAGACCCACTTCAACCAGCGTCGCGGAGCATTCAGCCTGCTGGCTACACAAGCTGTGTAGCCAGCAGGCTGAATGCTCCGCGACGCTCCGGTTGCTAACGCTAGCTAGCGAGAGCTAACGCCTGGCCCCGGCTGGTGCCAACTAGCTCCCGAGAGCTAACGCCGGTCTGTCTGTCGAAGACCGAGGGAACCGCGTCCGGCTTCAGCTGATTAGTGGTCTTCTGGACAAACATCCCACCCCAACAACATAATCCGAGGCAATGAAGTGTTCGCTGCAGATCCTCCTTCCCTGTACAACAGGCTGGTCGCGCCGTCTGGGTGCAGGCAGCCCGAGCCAACATGTCAACAACACTGTTTTTTTCACTGGTAGTTTGTGGAAATTAACCAACTTTCCTCTCTCTCACATGGTAAAATTAGTTTGAACAGCCAGGAGCAATACAAACAGAACCACCGCGGTCCCGTTGTTTTGTAGGCAACATTTTATTTGCTGACCGACCCATTCAATATAGGCAGCTAACCAGAGTGTATACACCCAAGCCACGGTATGACGTCAGCAACAAAATGGCCGCGCCCATAATGCTAAATGCTTCAGAAATGTACACAACAAATCGTTTTTTCTTAGAAACTGCTTATTTTTATAACGTGACTTCTTCTGTGGCTTATCTAAATACTAATGTGATGCTATGAATATGTATTTATGCTCACTGCTTCATTTCCACTTTAAAGCCCACTGCTCAACAAACACAAAGCAGCATTCCTGCTGCATTTCACTACAACAGTAAATCAAAAGTGCAATAATAAATTATTTTGTTAAATGTATAAACTTTTATCCTGCTACTAAACAAAACATTATAACACTGAAATGCATGTTATGGATATGAAGCACTCAGGAATGTTTTGTTTAGTAGCAGGATACAAGTTTATACATTTAACAAAATCATTTATTATTGCACTTTTGATTTACTGTTGTAGTGAAATGCAGCAGGAATGCTGCTTTGTGTTTGTGTTATTAGTGTTATCTGAACACTACAAAAGTAAACAAGTAAAGTGCAAGTAAAGTAAAGTGCAATACTACATGCCTCCCATTGACCCTTAATCAAACTGGCATGACATTCACCCTCGCCCCACAGTGGGTCAATAATGGTTATAATAATAATAATAATAATGGTCCCCTCTCTACACCTCTCCATCATCCCCCCCCCCTCTCTACACCTCTTCATCATCTCTCCCCCCCCTCTCTACACCTCTTCATCATCTCCTTCCCCCTCTCTACACCTCTTCATCATCTCCTCCCCCCCCTGTCTTTAATGAGACACTTGTGGTCTCTCCATTTGGCGCACAATAGCAGGAATGTCAACTTCAATGTTTGTGCATGCAATCTGTATCAGATGAAATAATGTTTCATCCGACAGCCTGTTTCTCTCCTTTGACTTGATGTGCTTCATGTTTGAGAAATTGCTCTCACGTATGTATGTGCTCCCAAACATACTGGCCATAGAGAGGGCAAAGTCCCTGAGGAGTGGGAAGCGGGGCTCAGGTAGCAGTTTCCAAAACGAAATTCCCCTCTCATTTCTCTTTGCTTGAAAAAAAGGATCTGACTGTAGCTTGCACAGTTCAAGCTGCAACGGTGGGGGCTGCTCTGACACCGTAGCGGTGAGGGGGCCGGCAAACAGCGCTATCCGTGACTGCATGCCGTTGAAATCTTCAAACCGATCATTGAATTGCATTTGCAGTGTTTCAATGTCACTCCTGTACTTTCCGACGGCTCAGCCATCGGATTTCTGTGTGTAGCTGCAAGTCGCCATAATCAGTGTCCATCTCTTCCAAAAAGGAGACAAACTTTCTATGGTTTAGTGACCTGTTGCCTCCACGAATTAGATTGGTAACCTTGGTAACCAAATCCATAACTTGGCTGTATTCAAGCTTCTTGGCACAGAGAGCCTCCTATATCAGATAAAAAAAAAGAAAAACGATTTAACGACTCTCGCATATAATTTGACTACACTCGACTCGCATTGGTCATTATAGTGACGCACAATAGATGGAAATTATGTTAGCGAACTTACCTGATGTATAATGCAGTGCAGCATTGGACACTCAACGCCACTCTGCCTTAGAAGCCCGGCGAATCCATCGGTAACAACAGCCGACAGTTTATCAAAACCCCCATATTGCTGCACGGCACTTTCAACAGCGTTGAATATGTGCACACTAGGGCTGACCCCTATTAGTCAAATAGTCGACTAATCGATCGAAAGGAGTCATAGTTGACTGCCAACTCTTCTTAGTCGAATACAATACAAAAAAATAAAAAAATAAAAAAATAAAAAAAATAAAAAAATAAAAAAATATTATAATTTTTTTTATTTTTTTTTTAATATTGGCCTGGGGCCGCATGGAACGTCGGTGAGGGCCGCATGCGGCCCGCGGGCCGCCAGTTGCCCCTCCCTGGTCTATGGAGACAAAGGGTGGTCTCCACGCCCCTTGCTGGGAGCACACAGTCCACTGGACACACAATTGAGAACGGAAGCAGATCAGCTGGCCTGGGCCCACAAGCGAGGGAGAGACAGAGAGAGAGAGAGAGAGAGAGAGAGAGAGAGAGAGAGAGAGGAGAGAGACAGACAGACAGACAGACAGAGAGAGCGAGCGAGAGGGAGAGGAGCCCCCATTCCAAATTATTCCAAGTTATTCTGCTGGATGACTGACTTCATTTCCGACCAAAAGCAGGAGAGAAAAAAAAGGAGGGAGGGGTGAGAGAGAGGACGAGGAGGGGGGGGGGGGCTGGGGTGACAGTCGACAGCTCTCATCCGGATTTAAACATGGTTCTCTCTATTCAGAAAAAGGACACACACAGACAAGACTTTAGCCTGCATCTGTCAGTATTCTCGCTTCGGAGGAATTTTGACAACATCTGGCGTGATTTCATCAAGGAATTCATAATCGCTTTAAACGCTTAAGGCCATGCCGTTTTGACACCACCACTGGAATCATAAGCTAGGTTATAGAGATAAATATAACGTAAATACACGGAAAAGTGAAGCGCACAAGCGCGCCGCGCCGCAGATGCGGTCAACGCACATGGTAACAGGCTGTATGTGAAGAGGAGAGATAGAAACACATAGGAGACGAGAGAAACAGAGACAGATTGACAGAGAGAGGCCGAAACAGAGGAGAGAAACAGAGAGAGCAAGGGAAAGAGAGGGGTGGGGGTAACGGGAGCACGTGCGGGCCAGGCCAGGCAGGCTCGGGGCCCTGAGGCAGGCTGCTCCAGTGTGTGGTGGTGAAGGGGGATCCTGGGACAACCATTTCCTGAGCTGACAAAGTGTCCTGTCTGCTGCACCGGCCTGGAGCTCACTGGGCTCCAGCATGCCATCATGCCTTGCTCCTGCCTCTGCCCCAGGCTTCCAGACCCTGAGGGGAGGACAGGGGAGGGAGGGGAGGGGGGAGCGAAAGAAAGACAGGAGGGGGGGGGGGGGGGGGGGGGGGGGGGGGGGGGCGGAGGGGGAGAGTAGAAGAGAAAGGATGTGGCCTGAGCCTGGGTGCTCGCCAAGTCACCCTCCCTCCCTCCCTCCCTCCCTATCCCCCCCCGGCTGCCTCTCTCTACACAATGGCCGCTTCTCTGCAGAAATTTCACGTTATTGGATCCCGGGCTGGGAGTTTTGTGCTCTCACAATGTCCAGGCAGTGGAGCATGCTGCAGGAGGACACACTCTGCAAGCTAAAGGCTGGAAAACCATTCCTCTTTTCATTAGCATCAGAAAGGGGAGAAAAGCCCCCCCCTCCCTCCTCTTTCCATCCCCCCCCCCCCCGTATCAAAACCAGAGGAAAGGCCCGTCGAGCTCCGTCAGGCTCCGCTAGACCACTTTGGGTTCTAGGATTTTGTGTGTAGAAAATCATTAAAGAATCATTGAGAAAATAAACACAAGCTACTTAAACCCAATCGGATTCTATAGATTATCCTTGGAGAGGAAAGGAACCGCTAGCAAAGGAGAGAGAGAGAGAGAGAGAGAGGGAGGGAGGGAAAAAAAGAAAAAAAAACTGCTACTCGGGTGGTGACTCACTCTCGCTTGAAACGTCTGGTTACCTTCCATTCTGCTCCACAGCTGCTATCAAAGATAAAATACATCACGCTTTCTCTAAAACAGCCTCAGCCTGACTTCAAATACAATAGTCTTAGGCCTTTGAGTTCATACTGTGGGCCTGTGTGTGGTTCTATGATGTGTCCAGCGGCAATGACTGTGGAATTTATCAAATCAAAATCAAAAAAGTGCAAATCGATTTTAGGCTACCCATTTAAAAAGGGAATTATTAGTCGTACATCCACTGTTCTCTAAATAGGCCTATAGAGGCGAACAAATAGTAAATAATCTAAATATATATATAAATAAGCCAAACCTTAACACATTGGTCGCCAAAAACAACTTACGACGTGTTTGCCTGCCATGCGTTGAACGCCAAGAACGGCGAAAGCCGTTTTTGAAATCAATATTCAATTTTTTCACCATGGCATTCATAATTCATCCACCCAACCTCCGGGACTGCAGCGGGACCCTGAATGAGATTGCAACGCCTCAATACCGCCGCCTGGTGGATGGTCGGGCAAGTTACACTCTTAAACCGGAAGTTGTGATCGGTGCGTCGAGGAAATCCCTCCGGCAGTAATATCTTGCTACGGGACTACAGACAAACACTGGCGTGCATTTGGATCGCTTCCATAACGCAATAATCGATATGATTTCGGCGTTTATTGCGCCATACAAACCGGAAATGGATCTAGGCGATCGGCGTCAAATAATTGGGATCTTTTTCTTCCAGTCTCATCGGCGAACGGTAAGAGGACAGTAACGTTATTTTCAGCCCGATTGTGCGTTTCTTTGTTTGCAAACAGTCTGATCAATATATCAACCCATACTACATAAAGCCATTACTGACGATAAAGGAATTATAGACGATCCACGTCCCCCCTTTCCTCCACGCATGATGAAGCATAATGTATACCGATCATATACATTTGAATTTTTTAATATAGCGTGTATAGGAAAGAAACGGCACTCGATAATCTATCATATGAGTTTGGGCCTATAACTAGCGTTTTTGGAATTACAGCAGAAAAGCTTATAAACATACTTATATTCAACGGTATTAACACAACAATGTATGAATGAAAAAATATAACGTTCCCACATCCGGAACGATGTAAGCCTATAGATGTTTACCTTCTTTGCAGGGCTATAACTTTTTAAATATTATAGCTATATCTGCATTACTATGGCCCATTCAACATCGATTATCTATCGTTCCGGATGTGGGAACGTTATATTTTTTCATTCATACATTGTTGTGTTAATACAGTCTAGAATATAAGTATGTTTTTAAGCTTTTTTGCTGTAATTCCAAAAACGCTAGTTATAGGTTATATGATAGATTATCGATTGGCGTTTCTTTCCTATACACGCTATATTAAAAAATTCAAATGTATATGATCGGTATACATTATGCTTCATCATGCGTGAAGGAAAGGGGGGGGGGTCGTTTATAATTCCTTGATCGTCAGTAACGGCTTTATTTAGTATGGGTTGATATATTGATCAGACTGATTGCAAGCAAAGAAATGGACAATCGGGCTGAAAATAACGTTAGTGTCCTCTTACCGTTCGCCGATGAGACTGGAGGAAAAAGATCCCAATTATTTGATGCCGATCTCCTAGATCCATTTCCGGTTTGTATGGCGCAATAAACGGCGAAATCATATTGATTATTGCGTTTCGAAAGCGATCCAAATGCACTCGAGTGTTTGTCTGGACCCACGTAACAAGATATTACTGCCGGAGGAATTTCCTTGATGCACCGATCGCCACTTCCAGTTTAGCGTGAGTGTAACTCGCCCGACCATCCACCAGGCGGTGGTATTGAGGCGTTGCAATCTCAGACAGGGTGCCGCTGCAGTCCGGAGGGAGGCTGGATGAATTATGAATGCCATGGCGGAAAAAATGAAATATTGATCCCAAAAACGATTTACGCAGTTGTTGGCGTTCAACGCATGGCGGGCAATAACGACTTACGCCGTTTATGGCGCACAATGTGTTAACAGAAAGAATAGCTAGTAATTCGAAGCAACAGCCTTGACATTTCTATGATGCGTTTGTGCTAGGGATGTCCCGATCCGATCACGCGATCGGCAAAAAAAAATCTTTTTTTTATTCAACAAACATGACCATGTTCACGTCTTAAACTCATACTGAGGCCTTAGTTTTGGTTTTAAATTGCATATCATCATTAATTTATTTATTGTCACACAGAGCAGAAGAATTTTGCCAAAACAAACCAATAGTATCCAGCTGCAGAACGGCAGACCAGCCACACTCTCAGACCCAAATTACATTTTTCTTTTTATCCCAATTTCTCACATTACATTCACCCTGAATGTTGACGTTATCCAGGTGAAAAGTTAACTTCATAAATCATTTGATGTATAATTAAATCAAAGGAAATGCGTTTGGGTCTGAGAGTGTGGCTGGTCTGCCGTTCTGCAGCTGGATACTATTGGTTTGTTTTGGCAAAATTCTTCTGCTCTGTGTGACAATAAATAAATGAATGATGATATGCAATTTAAAACCAAAACTAAGGCCTCAGTATGAGTTTAAGACGTGAACATGGTCATGTTTGTTGAATTAAAAAAGAATATATAAAAGAAAAAGAAAAAGAAAATTATCGGATCGGGAAATATCGGTATCGGTAGATACTCAAAATCACATGATCGGAATCGGATCGGGAGCAAAAAAACGTGATCGGGACATCCCTAGTTTGTGCCTCATTGGAGGAAATAAATACCATGAACTCGACAGTTGATTCCGACAGTGCATCTAATCTGCGCGGTGCAAACTAGCTGGCCAATTAGCCACGGTTCAAATCCCTTCAATAACCTAGAGGCAAACTCAAGGATACAGACACAACAGAAACAAAACACAGACGATGACCTAACATGGACGCAGTGCAGACGAAAACAGAAGGGCCACCCCAAGAGACCGTCATGAAGGGCCATCCCAAGAGACCGTCATGAAGGGCCACACCAAGAGAACGTCATGAAGGGCCACACCAAGAGACCGTCCTGAAGGGCCACACCAAGAGACCGTCCTGAAGGGCCACACCAAGAGACCGTCCTGAAGGGCCACACCAAGAGACCGCCATGAAGGGCCACACCAAGAGACCATCCTGAAGGGCCACACCAAGAGACCGTCCTGAAGGGCCACACCAAGAGACCGTCCTGAAGGGCCACACCAAGAGACCGCCATGAAGGGCCACACCAAGAGACCGTCATGAAGGGCCACACCAAGAGACCGTCCTGAAGGGCCACACCAAGAGACCATCATGAAGGGCCACACCAAGAGACCATCCTGAAGGGCCACACCAAGAGACCATCATGAAGGGCCACACCAAGAGACCATCCTGAAGGGCCACACCAAGAGACCGCCATGAAGGGCCACACCAAGAGACCGTCCTGAAGGGCCACACCAAGAGACCATCCTGAAGGGCCACACCAAGAGACCGCCATGAAGGGCCACACCAAGAGACCATCCTGAAGGGCCACACCAAGAGACCATCCTGAAGGGCCACACCAAGAGACCGTCCTGAAGGGCCACACCAAGAGACAATCCTCAAGGGCCACACCAAGAGACCCTCCTGAAGGGCCACACCAAGACACCATCCTGAAGGGCCACACCAAGAGACCGTCATGAAGGGCCACACCAAGAGACCGTCCTGAAGGGCCACACCAAGAGACCATCCTGAAGGGCCACACCAAGAGACCGCCATGAAGGGCCACACCAAGAGACCGTCCTGAAGGGCCACACCAAGAGACCATCCTGAAGGGCCACACCAAGAGACCGCCATGAAGGGCCACACCAAGAGACCATCCTGAAGGGCCACACCAAGAGACCATCATGAAGGGCCACACCAAGAGACCGTCCTGAAGGGCCACACCAAGAGACAATCCTCAAGGGCCACACCAAGAGACCCTCCTGAAGGGCCACACCAAGAGACCATCCTGAAGGGCCACACCAAGAGACCATCCTCAAGGGCCACACCAAGAGACCCTCCTGAAGGGCCACACCAAGACACCCTCCTGAAGGGCCACACCAAGAGACCGTCATGAAGGGCCACACCAAGAGACCATCCTGAAGGGCCACACCAAGAGACCATCCTCAAGGGCCACACCAAGAGACCCTCCTGAAGGGCCACACCAAGACACCCTCCTGAAGGGCCACACCAAGACACCATCCTGAAGGGCCACACCAAGAGACCCTCCTGAAGGGCCACACCAAGAAACCCTCCTGAAGGGCCACACCAAGACACTCTCCTGAAGGGCCACACCAAGACACCCTCCTGAAGGGCCACACCAAGACACCCTCCTGAAGGGCCACACCAAGAGACCCTCCTGAAGGGCCACACCAAGAGACCCTCCTGAAGGGCCACACCAAGACACCCTCCTGAAGGGCCACACCAAGAGACCGTCATGAAGGGCCACACCAAGAGACCGCTCTGACGGAGCTCTGTCTGTCAGGTGCTAATTCCGCTCGTGGGAAAAAAGGCAGACAGGAAACGCTAAAGAGAGCCGACATCACAAGCTGCTGTATTAAAGCCACAGTGAAAACCAATATGTCGGCTACAGAAAGAGAAGTGAAATAGAAATTTGCTGTATCTCCCCTCAACACCTCGGGCTGACAAGTGAGTCATCTCTCTCACAAGAACATTCAGCTTAGCTACCACCACACTCAGAAAAAAAGAGAAAAGCCAGCCTGCTCTACTGCTGCGCCCCACACAGCCAATCTCCCCTTCTCCTTCGACATAACCAGCTCCCTCTATAGGAAATACAAGCCAACAGAGAGGAATTAGCAGGACACTTTTCTGTTAGCATCCATCATTGACAACAGCTAGAAGCCCAAATCAAAGATGAGCCCTTTGACCAGTATCATGAATGTCACACCCGCCTGCTCTCGAGACAAAATTTTTGTAACATTGATTTTCTGCCTCGCGCCGAAGCTAACCAACCCCTCCATTACCGGCTTGGGCCCCGCAGCCCACAACGACAACGTTCCGGGCAGCGCCGCGATAAATCACACAAATTTAAAAAAAGAGAACCCCCCCACTTATCAAAAGCAGAAAAACTATTCTCAAACATCAATCAGAGTCACATATTGAGATGATCTTAATTTGAACCACAAGCATTTAGAAAATTAAAACCTTGCGCTTGCCATTACAAAAAAAAAGAAAAAAAAAGAGGAACCGCAAATTTGGACTGCTGCGGCGTCTCTGGTCTGCTTTGATGTGAAAGTAGTCTCCAGGGACCCGGCTTCTAATCGTCATAGTTACTGCAGAGACTCTGAGACTGGTGGGACTTGGAGGGGGTGGGGGTCGTCTGTGGGAGAAACCATCCAAACATCTCGGGAGCACACTGGAAAGAAGAGACCACCAAACCATGATGACGGTCCGTTGTGGCTGTTAAGAGAAACAGCTATGAAACAAGTTGTAAACTATCACAGTGTGGCCCCGTTGTTGAGAAAGCCCACATCATCACAAAGCTGGCGAAACAGTAACATCATCATCCTCATCAGCATCGTCACCACCACATTCTGGTGAGCTGTAAAACAGAAAGGCATGGCAAACCAGCAAAGTTACACTGGCTTGTCTTCAGAGTCAGTCAGTCAAGTTCACTTTTTAAACCAGCAAAGCTACACTGGCTTGTCTTCAGAGTCAGTCAGTCAAGTTCACTTTTTAAACCAGCAAAGCTACACTGGCTTGTCCTCTGAGTCTGTCCAGGGCCCAACTCTACAACTCAGGAGTAACGATGAAGCATTTTCCAAGTTCCAACCGATACGATTTTTGGTAGGGGTGCACAGATGTATCGGTCGGGTATCGGTATCGGCCGATAAGTGCCTTGTTGACTGCAATCGGCCTATCGGCCGATAAACTCGAATGTGCCGATGGCAGTAGCCGATAAATATCCATCAATTTGTGTAGCGTCAAGACAAAAAAAAGTTCACTCGCGACCTGCACAACGGCGTCCCCAGTCCCCCCACACACACACGCTACTGCATCAAAGTTACTACTTATGATTAACAAGGCATTCGTTTTGTGGCATTAACGTTATATAGTTAGTGTTACACGTTCAATAACATCAGCATATTATTTACCCGAACGTAGCAAGCACGTGTTCATACTAGCTCAGTTCCTTCCGTTGCTCACAGAGCCCGAGTTTTACCCATTCTGCAATCTGTTAATAACGTTTTCAATCAGACACATGTATAGAAAGGCTTTGTTTTATTATAACATTAGTTGCAGTAAAATCATTATGCCTCATTTAAGTCATCCTGCGGAGCTAAAAGCTAAACGTGTTGTTCTAGAAAACCTCTCTCGTCAAAATCAATGGCGGACAAAAGCAGAAGTAAAAAATGTATACGCGCTTGCCGATTGGTGGTAACAGCAGAGGCGGGTGCAAGCGGTGTGACGTAATTGGCAGAATCGACTGTCAATCAAAATTTCATTGGTTGAGACAATAGTATCTAGCTGCAGCCCAGCAGGTAGACCATGCTGGGAGAACAAGTATCTAGCTGCAGCCCTGCAGAACATACTGGGAGAGAGATAGTGCTATTTCTTGATGTTTCCTTTTTTTAAGTAAGTAAAGAGGCCTATGTTCATATCGGTGAGCACAATTTGTAAGACAAATATACAGTAGTTTCATAAAAAATATATATATATATATATTACAAAAAAAATTTAAATTAAAAAATATTTAAAAAGAAAAATGTGCCACAAATATCGGTTCGGCCGATTGTGTTAGTTGAACAATCGGTATCGGTGGCAAATTTCCATATCGATGCATCCCTAATTTTTTTATTCAAGTTCTAAAAGATATTCCACCAGTCAGATCAAAACGACTGAGCACAGATAAGCCTTTTTACATCTAATAGGTTATTTACTTTGCTGGATGAAAAGTCTGGCTTATAAAATGGTTCCCTTTTTAATAAGACAAAGTTGTCATTTACGTAAATCCACTGATGTAGCGGTCCGGCCGTCCGGGGCCTAGCTTTTATAGAAAACAAACCCGCATGACAAGGGTTCCCAGAGAAAAGAAGCACAAGCGTGCACACGGACACACAAAAACCCTTCCTGTTTTTCAAAGAGTTTGGAAACTCAATCAAAGACACAAGGTTTAGGATTTACATCTGTGCCCTTTTATGTCTGTGGGCTCGCAGGAAAGACCCGTCTCAGCCCAGCTGCAGCAGCCTAGAGCTCCACAAGGCCCAGCCTTCATGCTCCCGCATGCAGCACGACTGAAAACAATATCCACAATTCAGACACTTACTGCTAAAAGCACTTCTTAGAGGCATTGAGATACGGTCCATGAACAACATCAGAGGCCCTCCTCGAGGAAGAGAAAAAAAAAAAAAAAAAAGAGACACGCTATCTGGTGGTGAGATAGAAGAGGGGGGAACCGGGGAAGGTTCTACCCTGGGTCTAATAGCCTGCATACACACGGCCCGGCGGGGCAGAGCGGGGCCTCACACTACCACCCCATCGCCTTAGGAATGAGATAAATGGATAGGAACACGCTCTAAGCACTGGCTCAGTAGTGTAGTCTAGGGGTACACTGGGTACATTTGCTAAATGTAAAAGATTATGTATACTCTCTGCATTTCAATCTCCCCCAGCTGTAAAAGCTGTAAATGTAATTGGCTTTCATATACCCGTTACTGAATGCTCTCAGACTCTCAGTTATGTGTGGATGCATATATTATTATATATCTATTATTATTATTATTATTATTATTATTATTATGATTAGACAAAAGGGATAAGTCTCCCTGGCTTTCTGTCAGAAATAGTGCCGCGGCTGCCGCCCTACCTGGCTTAGGCCACACCCCCAATGCTGCTTGGGCCACGCCCCGCCCCCAATAGTCACAGTGTACCCCCAGCAGAAAGCTAGACTACACCACTGCATGTGGTTGACATTTTCGCCAGTTTGTGTCTGGTCCTAAAATACTTGAAGAGGAAATGAAAATTACTAGAGGGAATTGGCTCGGGTTTAAAATACACAGGATCCAGGTCCAAATCTGGCGATGAGAATGGAACAGTCCACCACATTCATAACAGGGGCCTGTCGGGCTCGCTGGCCATGTCCACGGTTACAGGCTGTCCCGAGACGTCGGGTTATATAGAGCGTTATTGTCACTCGTCCTGCAGAACAATACGCCGGCCTCTAAATAGGACAAACAGACGCCGGATCATAAAGTGTCTGTACACAAAGTGATTTCAACGATTATGCAACTGATATCATCCTGCATAGTCTAATTGTCATCACTGTGAATGTCTGAAGGGAAAGCCAGTGCGGTAAATGTTCATTGTGGAGAGACTGTGAAATGTTAGGTCTCTCCACAAGATCTACGGTTAAGCGACGTCAGTACAAATTTATTCAGATCTGAATCCAAGCCCCCGTACCTCATTATACACCAAAAGTTTGTGAATAAATTGCAACTAACATAAAGACCATGCTTTGCCTACAATCAAACGGGTTGTCTATTACTGCGACTTCATTCAAAAACACGCCGTCCGAAATTAGATAACAGAAATTCCAATACAGTCCACACAGGCCATTACCGTTGCAAGTAACAATTCCCCCAAAAGGAATACAGAAGCCAAACTTGGCTCGGCAGGCTTTGACAAGATAACATACGCCTAAAGATATGTACTAAGTGCAGCAATAAAGCCAATATTTGTTTTGGTCATGTTCAACAATTGGCAAAAAATTATAATAATAATAATAATAAACACTATCCATAAAAGAGGTCCAGGAAATGATTTAGCCTAACATAAGGGCCATAGGACAGGACACAGGCAATTATCTGAGCTGTAAAGCACTCGTCTTTAATAACAGCTGAAGTAGCTGTCTCTCCCCTTTTGTCGTTTCAGGACAGGATGGGGGTTGTTTGGGTGGAATGTGTTTGGGAAGCTCACCAGGAGGAATGAGGAGTGAACAAAACAGCCCTTAGGTGATAAGATCACAACACCCAGATTGGCAGACAAAACGCTGAGCTGTCAAATCAATCACGTAGATAGGAAGAGGACAGAGAAAGAGAGAGAAAGAAAGAGAGAGAGAAAGAGAGAAAAATCACCTGACTGGCAGCCGACAATACAAGAGTACTACAGTAGTTTAAAATAGAGGGACCTAGCCTTAATGAATGAACTATGGAGGCAATCAACCTTTATCAACTAAATGTATGAGGCCTCATAGCAATTTTAAGCCAAGTCACTCTGTAGGCTTATAATGACTAATTAGGCAAGGCTTCATGTCCAATTTGTAATTACTTGGACGATTGAGAGGGGGCCCTGAAGTAACAGTAACCTGAATTATATTTGAGAATATAAAAGCTGTGATGTAGGAACAAATGTAATAACACAAGCTTCAGAATCAAAATGTGAACCAGAATCATCTTTATTGAAAAGCTCTAGGCCTAGGCCTACCCTCTCTCAGTCGATTGATCAGTTGGGTTGGTCTTAGTTGACTTGTGACTTTGTTAGTCGTTTTGTTATGAGGGGGGGTGTCCATGCAGAATTGATTGGCTATTTTCTGAAAAATGATTTAGATGGGTCCTCCTACCGGATGATTGCATGTGGGAAACACAACTCTTTACAGATTTGTCAATCAAACCTATTGATTAGGCTAATCAATTAGCAGAGACAACAAAGTCCTATGACTATTATATTAGTCAACCAAGAATTTTAATTTATTGTTGAGGACAGTCCTACAAAGTACATTGAGGCTACTGACACTTTCACTTGGTGGACTGGTGCTCACTCACACTACAAAAGAACAAAACACACTGGGGCTTACACCGCAAAACAACAAAACACACTGGTGCTCACACTGCAAAACAACAAAACACACTGGTGGTGCTCACACTGCAAAACATCCAAACACACTGAGACAAATGGCAACAGACTACTTTGCACTTGCTGAGACAAATGCCAGAAGAGAAAAATTTACTGAAATACAGCAGAGTGCATATCCCCCAATAAATCAAACACTCACTTGTGTCTCTGCATGATCATACTGCTTGTTTTTCAAAACTACCATTAGGCTTACATCACACCACACTCCTCACACCAACACACTGCACTCCTACGCAGAGTTGGACGACGTTCCACAGTCGAACACATCGACCCAAAGAGCAAGTAAACTAACCTGCGATTCCTATACCTCGTATTATTTCCCTTTAACATATTGAATGAATAATATTATATTATTGTTTCCTCCCCCGCCCCAATATGTCTCTTTTATAAATAAGAACCAAAAATGAGTTGAAAAAAGTTAAATAATTAAATTTCACAGCATCTGTGCGGCCTTGTTTATTCACTGTGTCCATGGAAACGACGATGAACGGAGCCATTCCTCGCGCATAAAAGATAGTCTGTCTACTTTTCTGATAACCACATCACTGCATAACTCAGAAATGTTCAGACAAGCTTAATGTTTGGTTATTTGTGATACTCTGTATACACCCAATTCAAAGTTATAACCACATTTTCTTTCATACCGATTCGGTCTGCCATGGATGTCCGGATGTGGTACAGTTATAAGCTTGCAATGGCCACGCTGCATGTTCTCGGAGCAGGGCGTGCTGTGTGCACACGGACTTGGCTTAACCACCTATCAATTAGGACAAACCACTTAAGGGTTATCTTGTGACAGATGCTACTTAAGTGACAAATACATTTCATGATATGTCTATGAATGTGGAATAACTAAATATTAAGCCCAGGCAAATACAAACTATTTTCTTTGGTGAAACAGAAAAGGATACTTCTCGTGATTTCTCACAAGTGTAACGTATTAAATATGATTACACTTAGTGGACCTAATTGCAAAACAAAAAAGCTGGAGATTTCATAATGAAAAAGGAAAATTAGAAAATGGCTCCAGATCTCTGATGGTGATGTCAGGCAGACAGAGTAGCTCAACGTTTAAGAAACACTAACGTTCTTCATCCAATAAAAAAAAGACTGATAGGCCCACGCCCACCCTCCCTACAGGTGTCACATCAAATCTGAGGAGTCAAAATGGCGTCCAGTCAAGGACCATCAAAATAACTGGATCCTTTGTGACTGACTGCCTTTGTCACCATCAGACACAAGCTATTCAAAATAGGTAATAGCTCTGGCCATGCTTGGTCTTCTATTCACTCCAAGTATATGATTCATACAATATACGCAAAGAGGCGGTGAAACCGTAGCCAGGATATTTTTATCATAATGTTAGCCATCTTAGCTGCTGTCATCATGTAGGCCTAGTCTTGAAGGAGAGCACCATACAGCCTACACACACACACACTGTGGATCTGCAGCTGATGTGGAGGTATGTTATGTAAAATGACAGACTGTAAAATGCTAGGACAAAGTGTCCCTGCATTAAAAGCAATCAACGCTATGTGCTCCAGATAATGCAACAGAGAAAAGGACAAGGGTGTTTCGGACATTAAACCATGACATGAGACATGTGTGAACGTTTATAAACGCATATCACTTCCTCAAATATATATATAAACCTAAATAATATATATACAGACTAGGCCTAAGGCAAGTCATGTTTGGATTGCCAACAAAACAATGTAATTTATTTCAAGTTAACAATTAACTGGATCGGTTTTCTCCATTCTATTCAATGAGAATATGATCTTTGTGTGATCGTCAGTGCAATGCGAAACAGTGCTGTGCTGTGAATGGGCAGGCAGGTACTTTATGAATGGAGGGGATCACGTGACCGCAGCACCTCCCGAGCAGATATTTCTCACTGACTGTCAACAAGCGCGCACGCAGAGGGATCAGCCCATTAAAACAATACCATTTCACCGCGAACACGAGTGAAACGTGCACCAAACACCACACGTATAGATTGCAATTACATCTGCGTTGCCTTCCGCGTACAGGGTCGACATATTTGGATGTCGGCGTGCCCTTTTTTAACATTTTTATGAATGGAGATTGTGATATGCAAATGAGTGTGATTGAGAAAAAAATATGGCATCTTCAGCCTTTGGAAGCTGACATTGCAGCGATCAGCCTGAAAGCACATTTACATTTAAGAACGATTCAAACGTAATACATATTTCCCCCAGAATTATATCACGTTATTCAACCGGATATCATGGTAAATTGTTTATTTTAATACGGATCTAAAATGTCAAGATAACGCTATTTGTACATAAAGTACTGAGCGTGTGTGCATATAAAATTATCGATACAAATTGTTAGCTATGAATGAATGAGAGGCCATGGCCTTAATAACAAGAACATTTTGAATACAACATGTACAGCAATATCTCTGGGACACAAGTGTCCTTTTGTAGAATAGATAATTCAGCAGAATCAATGTAACTGTTTCGAATAGCATTAACTAGTTTAACTACTTTTCCATCAAATCAAAGTATAGCAGATCTATGAAATGTAGCTACATTTGTATTAAGCAAAAGGACAATGAATACATAACCAAAGCACATTTTAGTATGGGCCTGTCAGATTGTATTTCTATTCTTATCAGGTCATTCAGAAACCTCCACAAATAGTCTAAACAAAACACAGATACTACACACTGACTATAGCGGTGTAGTATCGGGTTTGTTTGGTCGATTTGTGCAGGTTTCTTGACTTGATCTCGAATAAGAGGTGGAAAGCAGCGATGCACACAGAGCACCATGTACAGCGTTGATACACATGATATCATTGCAGCATTTGATGAGAATGGAGCAGAATGGAGCAGAAAGTAACTCACTCGTTGTTTGGATTTGTCGGATCTTCGCTCATTTTCTCTCACGGGGATCCAAAGCCTAGCAATAGCATCGACGACGCAGTGACCACAAATATCACCATGTTTCTTCTTTCACATCAAAAAATCAACCCTAACTTGGATTTTAAACAAAGTAAACGGTCTTTACAACGGGAGCTCTGGAACCCCAGTAGCTGTAGCCTCGACTAGCTCGCTGCTGGGACTAAATCAAGAGGAGGAATGACAAGCGATGGTTCAGTTTATCTCCCCTGGAAGTAAAATCCGACCACAACAAATTGCACATCTGCATCATCCCCCTTCAGCGACGCGAATCCCGGGTATTCAGAAACACGTACGGATCCTTAGAGAATGTACAAAGTGTACACAACGTTTGGCAGGTTATTTATGGCTGGCTGTGTCGAGCATCCATTCTCCACAACTTCGGGTCCACAGTCAGGACGACACTTGAAAAGCTCCGTCAACGTGTCCCGAGTATCTTGCGGTAAAAAGCCATCAAACGCGGGGAGAATGTTCCAGCGGATTTCAATATTGATATTGAGATGTGAAAAGGGAGCGGAGCGTAGTGTTAAAATGTCCCCCAAGAGAAGTTGTTGGACATCTGCTTTTTAATCGAACTCCATTTTCAACTCGGGGGCAATGAAACGTCGGAAAACTGGGCGGATGTGTCGACCCCTCTCGCAAGAGAAAACGAGATCCTTCCGCGAGTTTAGCGAAAACACAAAATGGTTACGTCAAAATCATTTCCACACTCGTAAAATTTGTCATATTCACATGAACGGTGATGTATTGTCTATAATTTCGCACTGCACTGGGGCATTACGGTGCAAACGTGGATTGTTCCCCCTCCTAAGTTGATCTAAAGTAGTCCCTGCACTTCCCAAAAGAAGTTTCCCTTCAATCACGCATTGATACATTGAAGAGGGAAGCGTCTGTGTGATAGCACGCAAAGTAGAACATAATCTAGAGGAAGGATTCAGTCAGTGTGAATGTGTGTGTGCGCGTGTGCGTGTGTGTGTGCGTGCGTGACTGTGTGTATGTGTGTGAGAGAGAGAGAGACACACCACCATTAATAAATTGCGTTGTTTACTTTCATTATGCAGCTTTACAAACGTGAACTACCTCATTGTATTTCTTTTATTCAGATGTGAAATGGTGGGTCAACAGCTCAACACTATACATGCCTTACTGCCTGACTGGTGTAGCACGTGGAATTACATCAGATTCCTCTTCATGATTTATGTAGCAAAGGCCGAGGTTACATTTGTATTGCTGTCGGCTTTTCATGCATTGGTCAGCTATACAATGCCTACGCACTGGCGTGGCCAATGTGGCAATGGGGCTTACCTAAAAAAAAAAGTATGAATGCTAAAGATTATGATTTTTTTTTAATTATTATAATTTTTTTTAAATATATATATATGCACACCATGAAATGCATAATTCAATTCAGAAAACGTGATTACTGGGGCGGTCAGGTGGCGTAGCGGAGATTGCGTTCGTCACCAAACGCCGGAGACGCTGGATTCGCCTGTTCGAATCCAGCTCACAGCTCCGGCGTTGTCACCAGCTTGGCTGGCCGTTCACACTAATACAATTGGCAGTATTAGAGGGTGGGAAAAAGCTGGCGGGGTGGGTCCGGGTCGTTGTAAACAGCGACTCCTACAGTTCGGTCGGGGCGCCTGCTCAGCGCGGATAGGATCTAAGGGGGGTAGTGTGATCCTTCCACACGTTACACCCTCTCAGTGAGAGTCCGCGCTGCCAGGTGAAAAAAAAGAAGCGGTTGATTGGCTAGACGTGTGTCGGAGGAAGCACGTGATAGCCTCCACTCTCCCAGACCGACTGTGGGGGGTAAATGCGCAGCGATCAGGAAGGGGATTGGGAATTGGCATAACGACTAACATTGGGATGGGAGAAAATCGGAGGAAAAAGGAGGGGGAAAAAGATTAAAAAAAAAAAATAAAAAAAAACGTGATTACTAGTTATCATGTAAGGTTGCTGATAGGGTAGAATATGGTATAGGTATAGTAGAAATAATATTTTACTAAATATTTAGGTGTGATTGGAAGGATAGGAATAGCCTAACCTTGATTTTGAGTAGTTAAAAAATAGGTAGAAAATAAACAGGTCTGGACGTGATTACTAACAGCCCCCCCCCCCCACACACACACACACACACACACACACAGATGTCTCTGTTCAGTTGCTGGATGAATTTTACAGTAGCCCCTAGCAAATGTAAACTAAGCTATATTCCATATTATGTAGATTGAACTGGGCAGACACCCCCCCCCCCAAAAAAATAACAACCAATTGACAAGTTAGCAGGAAGATCCATAGCAATAGCTGTGAATCTTGTTCACTCTTGACAGGATGTGTTAAATGCCATGCACGCAGAACGGATCCATGGGTTGGTTGCGTAAGACTTAAACGCTATTGGATTTCTGTGCTGTGTGGAATGGCGAGACATCGGGCTAAATGATTCTGCTCGGTTGTCATAGTGACAGTATGTTGTGTGAGAAGTTTCTTTGTATTTCACTGCTTGTGCCACAGCCTTATATTGCAGCCATATAAAACACCCCTCTGTGTTTGTGTGTATAGATAGCCCTACATGCATGACCCTCACCATATTCACACTTTGTAAAGCTCCTCAGGTGTTTGATTAGATTTTCTTTCTGCTCTGACAATGGGAGGTGGGGCTTATCAGTGTGGCACAATCGGGGAACAATGAATATATAGCCCTGTCCTCTGATGCAATGGACTTTAACGGCTGCCTTAGAGCAAAGGTGCATTTCCTATTCCCATTTCATCAAAAAAGTGGATCTCACAGTTATACTTCTTAAAAAAATTGTGCATCCTTATTTAATAAAAAAAAAAGCCTATGTTTCTTAACAAGTCTTACTGAGATTAATGAAGTAACTTTACCCAAAAAGCTGTGGGCCACTAGTCTCTTCTCCTTCATTTTTTTAAAGAGTTTACTATCCTCATGATTAAGCTTATGAGTCCAAATAAAGTGCCCCTTGTTTCAAATTGAGCAGAAAAACAATGACCATCTTTGAACTTTCCCACTAACATGCTTCTATCCTTTGGAGTATTCAGAGTTCAGGAAGTCAGCCTGCCTTCTCATCTCACAAATATGGATAGTTGAGTGCATTTCCTGTGTTTTTCACACAACCACACACACAACTGCACGCTTGCACGCGCACACCCACACACACACACCATACATGTAGTAAAGCACAAGACAACAGGATGTTTAGCCTCCTTGACTTCCTTCACTAAGCTCAGTCAGGGTCATCACTGTTCTCTTTATGATCATAAACAAGCTAAAATTACGGTTTTGCCAAAATTCCACCATTAGACATTTGTTCTATTCAACTCAACCCCCATCCAGGAGTGGGAATTCAAGTGAAATTACTTATACAGTGCTGAAGTCACAAATTGAGCAACTTAATTGAGACTTAACTTGGCACAGAGCAAAATAACATTTTGAGTTTGACTGACTTGGGACTCGAGATTTGACTTTGCAAGTCATACCAAACAACATAAATATTAGCATAATGCGTGAAGGAAAGATTCAGTGAAAACAAATGAATGTTTTTCCATAAAGACAGAATGAGGATGGACAAACAAGTCCTTCCCAAGGACAAAAAGGAAACATCGCCGCTCCAGTCACATCTCATTCAAAGCTATAGCTATAGGAGGACCTATTTCCTTAGATTGGACCATGACTACAGTCAGGTGATGACCTCAAAATGCAGGTGATCTGATCACAGGCTCCCAGCAGAACAGGCAACCTCCGGTCACAAGAGAAGGGAAGTGAAGGCTTCTCTTTGTACAGCCATTATGGAGAGGAAATTCAATGTCTGTGTAGCTGCAGCCATACAGTCTGCAGAGACCGTGGGGCGCCCAGCGAGAGACACGGCAGATGACTGATGACAGCCCTCTGTAAATAATCTAATCTGAGGATCCTCTGCCTTTTATTTGTTTTACATACCTCCCCTTTTCTCAACTATTTGGTTTTAAAAACCACATTCAGGTAGGGCCTTTTCTCTCATTCTCCTCGGCAAGCATAACCGTGAAACATCATTTCTATCCATTCTTTAAATAAACACCTGAGGAGTCAGCGGAGAAGACACTCATCTTGAGAAGGCTTGCCTGGCGAGGCCCGCGGGACAATGCAGTCAGAGAGGGACTTTTTTAGGCCATCTGGGCCAAGAGGTGGGGCTTGAACAAGAGGTGCTGATTTTGAAGGCCTGGCAGCTGAACACAACAATGCAGACCTATGATTAGTGTGTTGCCCGGCCTCGGAAGCCTGCGACTGTTAGGCATGCTAATTGCAGGGTGGCAGGCTGGAAAGGTGTAGCGGCTGGAGGGAGAGGAAGTGTGCAGCCCTTTAGGCATGTTTGGAGTATGTGCTGTGTGTGCTGTCTCTGTCTCTCTCTCTCTCTCTCTGTTGTGTGCCTACGACCTACGGTACTGTATATATTAGATTAGATAAGATTCAAATTTATTAGTACAGTACAACGAAAATAAGTTTGGCATCCAACCAGAGTGCAAATGTAGCAATAAAGTGCAACAGCAATATACAATGTATAGATGGTTAAACTGGGTACAAAATATACAAATTAGTACTACTGAGTGTAGTGCTAATCAGATGTACGTACAGAGTTGTATTATATAAATAGAGACAGTATGATTACTACTGGCCACCAGTGTAACTAGTAAGAGTAGGATATGTACAGATATAGATTTAGTAAAGGACTATGTGCAGGTAAGTACAGACAGGTGAGGATAGGTATATATGCGGTGGGAATAAATATACTGTATATATAACTAAACGTACTATGTTATTCTTTTGAAAACTTTCCTGGAATACTGGTTCACCTTGATGTCATCCGAAGCAGCATGAGGTTTCTTTTTCTTTTTTTGGGGAGTCCAGGAATGACTCAGAAGAGAGACAGATGGGGATAACTAGACGAGTAAAGTGTGACATGCTTGGGAGAGAGACAGCCTGGTCTTGTGACCGTGCATAAGGATGTTGGTTCAGATGGAAGGTCATGGTGGCTGTGAAGCTCTTGGGAGAAACACACTTCTCTGTGATCGCCTCAGCTGGTCGAAACGGACAGAATGTTAACTATGTGAGCCTCCTTAAAGCACACTTGGGTGTTTTCATTTTCCACTCAGAGAACGACAAGTCATGTACAGAGCTTTCGCTCTAAGATGTTAAACTCGTTTCAGAGATTCTACATTACAAAAGTTAATGGCAGATGAAGGGAAGCCTTTCAATAGTTTATATAATGTGTATATTGGCTGTTATAAAGCTTAATAAGGGAAAAGACAGTAATTCACTCTACCATGGAAATGTATTCGCTGTGTGACGAGGTAAAAAAGAAAGAAAAAAAACTCTCACAGAGATCACAGTCAACGCCCTGAGAGTTACCGTACAGTAAATTCGTACTGATGTTTCAAGATAGAAAAAATAGGAAAAAAAAAAAAAAATTGTTTCAGCCACAGTTGGCCTTTTCTCTCTGCTCTGGACTGGGTTACTTCCTGTTGTTTGTGTGTGTGTAACGTGTGGGCTTGATTGAAACCTGAGCCCAGCCGGAGGAGCCCTGTTTAGGGTTGAGGTGGACAGGCCCTTGATGCTGCCTGAGGGGTGTTTATTTGGGGCGGCTTCAGTCGGCTTCCCTGTAATCATCACCCAGCCCCACAGGATAGGGGGGGATTAATGAATATGTTGGAGAGGAAGTTACAGATGACTGTTTACCATTCTCATGGGGATGACAGAGAGCAGAACGAGACAGAGGGGAAGAAGGAGTTTACGTGGTGTGTGTGGTGCGAAGACGTGTGTTTTCATGTATCAAGAGTGTGAAATGGATGAGTAAGAGAGTCGAGGATGGAAACAGATATATATATATATATTTTTTTCCCGATTACAGTCATTCTTGATCCTGCTTTTCAGTATTCATTTAAGTAATTCTCTTTGAATAAGGCCAAATACACATACTCATTGCGTCACCTTATAACTGTACTCTCTGTCACCGTTGAGACAAATTGATTGACCAACATGGCTAGTCAATCCACTAATACATTACTCAACATCAGGCCTCTTCCTCCGACTTGTAATTATTATATCATAAGGGAACACTAACTGTACTGTACTCCCATGTATTTGTCGAAGCAACTGGACCACCGCTGACTGAATTTAAGAGAGAAAGAAAAGAAAGAAAAGGATACATTTTCAGTGTGTGACCTAAAGACGTTTCCATTCTGCATCGAATGACGAGGAATCGCTGACCGAAAAGCACAGAGTCAGACATGACTACCCCCTCTTACTCTTTAAGAGAGAATTCAGATATTTTTCCTGTTTCCAAAGCATCCCTCTACTAGAGCCGCCTACACACACACATGTTCTGCCATGAAAACCCAGTGACAATATGGAGCCCTCCCCAATTCAGCTGTGTACCCACCCACCCCCCTCCCACCCCCACATCCACCAGGCCTCTTCCCCCTCCAGCCTCCTCCATCTCCCCTTAATCCTCCCCGCTCATCTGGGAACCACCAGCACCCCTCCATAAAGAGGCGCATTGTGCCCAGATTATTTGATTGTTTTCAGATGTTGGAGCTTTTCCTACACAAAAGATGAAGAACAGGGTCTGTCCGAAAGCCCCGGGCCGCCTGGCCAATGGATGGACAGACAGGGAGTTGGGGGGATTGGGTGGAGGAGAAGAAGGGGATCGGCGCGGGGCTCAGGGAGCGGACACACGAGTCAGGAAGTGACCCCTGCGATGCCAGATTACAAACAATGTGCTCTCTCAACTTCTACAGTCTTCGCTGCGGAACGTACCACTGTTGTGGCAGCTAAAGGGGTGATTTCTTTTCTGGCGGAAGGAAGGAGAGCTAGTTCATGTGTGTGTCTCTCTCTCTCTCTCTCTCTCTCTCCCTAACGCCGCATCCATTCAGTGAGTGGCAAAGGGAGTAGGTGGGGGTGGGGGTGGAGGGGCCAGGGAAGCACTTCACTGATGAAAAGTGGCCACATGGAAATGGATGAGTAGTGGGCTGAGGGGTGTGTGGGAGCAGGGCGGGAGTTGGCTGGCGCTACCAGCAGACATGAACGGGAATGGTGGGAGGGGAAGAACGCAAGGAGGAGGAGGAAGGAGGATAAGGATAGTGGGGAGGGTGGAGGGCAGGAACAGGAGGAAGTGAGCGGAACGGTAAGGGAAAAGGTATAGGGAGTCCCGCATGCCACAGAATAATGGGACTGATTCAGGGCTTCTCAAGCATGGAGTCCCATGCCTGTCAAAGAGCATGTAACCAGCAGCCTTTTCTCTCTGTGTCCGATGGCAGAGCGGTGTGGAAGGGAAGCAGCGCGTTCACACTGAATGGAGCTTTTGTTCCAGGGGGCTGTTGTGGCTTTTTTACATTCGACCAAGTCTGCAGATACAACTGGCTCTGCATGAGGGGAGGATTAAAATGAGTTCGCTCTCGCTCTCTCTTTCTCCCTCTCTCTCCTCCCATCCATCTATTTCTCCACCCCCCATTCCCCCTTTTTACCCCTGCTTCTTATCTGCCTCAACCTTGAGAAGAGATGAGTGCCATCAAGCTCTCCAGACTGTTGATGTGTTTATCCATAAAAGTACAGGGAGATCAGAGAACATTGACGAGAGGAGAGGAGAGGATGGGAAAGGAGAGGATGGGAGAGGAGAGGAGAGGAGAGGAGAGGAGAGGAGAGGAGAGGAGAGGAGAGGAGAGGAGAGGAGAGGAGAGGAGAGGAGAGGAGAGGAGAGGAGAGGAGAGGAGAGGATGGGAGAGAGATACCTGGCCTTTTCTATCCGATTCCCATCGGGCTCAGAAACTAAGCAAATCTGGTGATAAAAGAAAGGACCCGGATGGAGCGACACAAACACTCTCTCTCTCTCCACCCCCGTCCACACTGTCCTGTGTGACTCACAGTGCATCTCAGCGCCGTAAGAACTTCAAAAAGAGGCTGGCTGTACATTCACCATGTATTCAACCCCTGCTCTTTAAATAGCTCAGCCTCCTCCAAACTGGGAAATCCATGCATTAAAAATTACTGAATCATACATGAATTGAAGAGACAGTCTTTTCAAACAACTCAGCAGCACACACAAGCCTTTTTTTGCTTAGCTTCCTAATCCTACATATGTTTTGTGTTTTCATAGGAGTAGGATAGCATGTTGGGGTGTGTATTCTCTATATGGATGTAGGTAGGTGGGTGTATGAGATGCTTTATGAGGTATGTTTCAGAATATTGTGCTTTTTATGTTGCCTTTTAGTGTTCTTCATGAACGTATATGTTAGTGCACATGGGTGCAATGATCACCTGTAAACGCTTGTGTAGACGTTCATGCCTGTACATGCTCCAGGTGTGATAGAGCATAAACATACATGTATGTATGGCATGGTGTGTGTCTATGTGCCCGCATGGGAGTGTGCATGTGTATATATACTATGTGTGTGTGTGTGTGTGTCTGTCTGTCTGTCTGTCTGTCTGTCTGTCTGTCTGTCTGTCTGTCTGTCTGTCTGTCTGTCTGTCTGTCTCTTCTGTCTGTCTGTCTGTCTGTCTGTCTGTCTGTGTGTGTGTGTCTGTGTCTGTCTGTCTGTCTGTCTGTCTGTCTGTCTGTCTGTCTGTCTGTCTGTCTGTCTGTCTGTCTGTCTGTCTGTCTGTCTGTCTGTCTGTCTGTCTGTCTGTCTGTCTGTCTGTGTGTGTGTGTGTGTGTGTGTGTGTGTGTGTGTGTGTGTGTGTGTGTGTGTGTGTGTGTGTGTGTGTGTGTGTGTTCTGGAATGCACCTGGCCTGACAGGCAGCCAGTGGAATGCTGAATGCTGTCTCTCGCCCAGGGAGGCAGGGCTGGAATGTGGCCCAGGCTCTATTCTTCTTTCCAGTGCACAGCACAGGAGAGCTGCAGGTTCAGACTAACACACACACTCGCACACATGAGTATGTGCACACACACACACACACGATTGCACTTCCTCCAAGTTGCTTAGTACTTACTGTAGGCCTGGTTCAGCCAGCAGCCAAGGTTCCATGTGCACCTGTGTATGTGTATGTGAGAGTGAGTCTGTGTGTGTGTTTGAGTCTGTGATGTGTGTGTTCTTGTGCGTGCACTTGGCTGAATGTACTTCCTCTGCCTGCCTGTGCATGTGTGCTTGACTCTGTGATGTGTGTGTTCTTGTATGTGCGCTTGGTTGAACGTGCTTCCTCTGTGCCTGTGCATGTGTGTGTGTGTGTGTGTGTTCTTGACTCTGTGAGGTGTGTGTTCTTGTATGTGCGCTTGGTTGAATGTGCTTCCTCTGTGTGTGTGTGTGTGTGTGTGTGTGTGTGTGTGTGTGTGTGTGTGTGTGTGTGTGTGTGTGTTTGGATGAAGAAACTTCTCCAAGAGAGCAATTAATTTTTCCTTTGGAGCAGGAGCTGTGTGTGTAATTTTCATTGCTTCACGCATTGTTATTAAGTCGTTCCATGGTGCTGCAAATTCCAGCCAACAAAGTCAGCTTACTGCTCCTTTTAAAATCTGCCAGATCTGCTGCCCCCTTCCACCTAAACCCCCCGTTCCCTTCAGATCCTCTTTCCTCCATGTCTGGTCCTCAACACACAACATCTAAGAAGTCTGTTCAGTGTCACTTTAGCAGATTGCGTGTGTGTGCGTGTCTGTGTGTCCGCGAGACCCCGGCGCACAACTCATAAACACATCATCACCTCACGTTGTTCTGCACATTTCTAAAAGCTCTGTGGATGTATTATTATTATTATTATATATATATTTTTGAATGATTACTCTACATCAAATGTTTATCTATGGCACCTTTAAACATTCTCCTGGGGCGCCCCAGTGGCGAACCACATAGCGCGCTCAGCCGCGACACGGCCGACCCGGGTTCGACTCCCGAACCCGTCGTTATTTGCCGAATGTCTTCTCCCCACTCTGTCTCCCATTCCTCCTCTGTCTCTCCCTGCTGGACTGCCCAGTAGAAATAAAGCGATAAAACGCCACAAAAATAATATAAAAAAAAAAAAAAACATTCTCCCGTGGTTCGATAAACGAAGGTTAACGTCAAAACATATTTTCAAAGTGAACGAAAGTGGATAGGAATTTCTTTTTGAAATACAAAAAAGAGAGGATGTCAGCGTTTTACTTTTCCTCTCCTTTCCTTGCCACGGTGTGCTGTGTGTGTGTGCTACGTTCCACCGTCCCATCCTTTCCTTGGCCCTAGGAGCCCCCTCTGGCCCGAGCTCGCTACGCACCACCCAGATCAAAGAGTTAATTAAAGGGCCCAGGAAGTCTGGGGGAAGTCGGTCTCTATAGTTTATAAGGCTGTCACCCACCAGCACGCACGCAAACTGGAAAACTAGGCCTCTTAATTGATCAGGAGTAATTAGTCCGTTTCCTACGGCGATGGGGGGAGTTTTAGGGTCCTGACAGATTTGATTATCTCGACAAAGTTCAGTTCTGCGCAGGGCCTGTAGGGTCTTGTGGGATTCTGGGCCAAAAACTATGAGAAGATGTCTGTGTGTATTTGTCCAGCAAAAAAAGAGATTCTATTCAACGTAACATAACTATTATTTACTCCCTTAGGGGTTATCAAAAAACATTGAAGTTGGGTTGTTGTAAATGAGGTCAGGTCAGGTCGGGACTGTGAATAAGGGGTGGACATTGTGTATTGAAAAGTACCACGAAACTAGTCACATGCTTTTAAATGAAAAAAGTCCCTTGACACGATTCCAATGAAGGTTTTAAGGAGAACAAGGTTGCACTCCTCTTTTTTTTCTCTCTCTCCCCAAAGATGAGTTTTATTTTGTAAAGAGGCAGCTATAAAAAGACAGTCCCCACACAGGGCCTTTATTCAGGGGCAGTTTGCTGCATGCAGTCTGGAGACTCGCACAGCCAATTGATTTTTTGCGTCGCAACCAGGATCTCAGGGTTTGTTTTCTCAAATGAGACAAATAAACAGAGTCCGGCCTGTTTGTTTGGAAGAGGAAGACGGTGGAAGAGACAGAGAATATGAGGAAGACAAAGAAGAGAAAAAGAGAAGGGAGGTGAGAGAGAGACAAGAGAGAGAGATGAGAGAGAGACGAGGGAGAGATGAGGGAGAGAGAGAGAGACGTTGGAGAGAGAGAGATGAGGGAGGGGGTGTGTAACTCCACTATTGGAGCCTGTTGCATTGACTCTGACCGTGGTCTGAAAGCCAACTCAAAGCGTCTCCATTCACATTGAAAGTGGCTTTATGTGGGCTGACTGGGCCGCATGACAGAGCCTTGGTGTCACACAGACAGACACAGCTCACTAGGCACCATTACTGGCTCTCTCACTCTATAATGCTGATGTTTTTACATGTGCAAATTTCATTGTTTGTTTATGTGTGCATTTGTATACCCTGTGTGTGTGTGTGTGTTTGTACATGAATGCGACTTTGCGTGTGTGGGGGGTATCATCAGCCTATGCACACATGTAGCCAGTTATGCCTGAGCTATCTTGCTTGTACTTGTGATGAATTGTTTGTCCATGTGAACGTGGATCACGTGTAACTATGTAGGTGTGTGAATGAACAAGCAGTAGCCCTGTTGCTAGGTGGAATTTGAACCACTTTGTTGTTAATGCTTCCCCGTGGTCTATACTGCCACCAAGTGGCAGGGTGTGTTATTGTAGAAACTGTTAATCCACAAAATGTAATGTTTAACCCAAGCCTGTAGTCAAGAGACCATCTTAGTCAAGTTCAAGACCAAGTCTGGGTCGAGTTAAGACCAAGTCCAAAGGGAAACTTGCTCTGAGATACAAGACTACTGTATAAACATTGTGATCTATTAAAATAATGATATAGTGATGATGCTCAGCAGGGCTTCTTCTCCAGGTTATAATGCATGACAGAGCCACAGACAGGCTGCATTATCTTGTGGTTTATAGTCCAATTCTTAGAAATGATTTGTATAGGCTGGAAATATAAAATTTAACACAAACACATGTGTTGCTATTGTGGTCCAACTCTGAGATAAGAGTAGAGACCAAGGCCAGATTCAAGTGCCAGTAGTTCAGGCTCACTCCAGATGTTCTCACTAAATCTCCCAGCCTCTCTTCCAAAAAGGGCATACGGTAAGCAGGGTGGGCAGCACCCCCTGGTGGATGATTGTAAACATTTACTGAGAACCTGGGCCATCTGTTTGACATTGGCGGTGCAATCAAAGAATAGGAGCAAAGCTAATGACCTTTGTCTAATTACAAAATGAATACCATACTCAAGTTTCTAGAATCATTACCTCAAAAATGACCTTCAGTGATTAAGTTCATTCCAAACTCCTGTTGTTCCGGAGAGGGATAACTGTTGATGTCCGTGCTCCAGTCATTATTTCTGTGGGTGAGAGGTTGCACTTTCTGCAATGCCTTTTTGCTATAGCCTCCTATGTGCTGTGCAAGAAAATACAGGGAATTATGCTAATTATGTGGAGTGAAATGTTTGCATTGACCAACTACAGTTGATATGGTTGGATTTTCACGTTGTTATTTTTTTAACTTGTTGGTTTCCACAGTAGCCTAGGACTACATGCAAATCAACCACTTAATTAAAATGTTGTACATTCAAAGGTCAGGCCCATTATACATTCATTCATTCAGGTGAACTGTATCATAAAACATCTAGCCCAGGTTGTACAGCCTGAGGTTGTCATACGGATGGGCTTACTGGGTGTTCAGACTACAAGGCAACAAAGCTAGCATTGCGTGAATGTTGCTTGAGTGCCCGTAGACGAATGTTGTTAATTAGTATTGCTATGAGATTGTGGAATATGGGGGCGGCTACGTGGCGTAGTGGGCAAGGCGCTCGCCACGAAATGCTGGAGACGCTGGGCTCGTCAGTTCGAGCCCAGCGCTCCACATTTGCTTTCAGTTTAGCTGGTCGTCCGTACTAATACACATTGGCCGTATTAGGGGGTGGGAAACTGATGGGTGGGGATCGGGCGTTGTGGACAGCGACTCCTACAGGTCGGTTGGTGCGCCTGCGCAGTAGAATCAGGAAGTGTCGGGGGCAGCGTGAGCCTCCCACGCGTTACTCCTCGCCACTGAGAGATCGAGCTGCGCAGGTGAAAAGATGCGACTGCTGTTACCTCAAGTACCGGAGGGGACTTGTGCTATGTATGACTTAGTCCACATTGCAGCCGGCTTGTGGGAGGCAAGAAACAGCGTCCGTGACAGGGGAGGGTTGAATTGGATGATACGAAATTGGGATGGGAGAAAATATAGAAAATGGGAGAAAAAAGTGGATAAAAAAAAAAAGAGATTGTGGAATATGAACATTCCACAACACGACAAAAAGCATGCATCTCAGGTTAGGTCTCCCCCTTGATTAGTTAATATTCCTTACAGCTGTTCATTTGCACCATTACACAGTCACGTCTTTAGTCTCTAGGGCCAGCACATATTCTATGGCAGAAAAATGGGTAATCCGCATAATAATCCAGTTTGTAAACGGAGTAAATCCATAGTCTGAATAGAATAGCGTCTTCATGATAAAAAAAAAAGTACATAATTAACAAAGTTATTAGACGACATATTCCATGTTGAATGTATCTTCTTAAATCTTTAAGAGCTATGGCTTTTCTATGGGCTATCTATGGGAAAATGCCTTTCTGGGCCATAGCGGATTAAGTTGCATTACAGACGTTCGGCTAGCAGGGAGGATTGGTGTGCTGGCTGAAACCACTGCATGGGGGCTGGTTTTACCTGGAAATGCCTTCCTCTAACCTGGGGCTGCCAGTGATGCACAGTCCCAGCAGCATGGACGGGCATTGTGGGTCCAGGCCTGCCCACTGAGTCACATGTGCCCGCCCTGGCTGGATGAGCCTCTGTCCCCGAAGTTGAAGTGTTGGACTAAATATAATTATGGATATTAGGAGACTCAGACTGTTGTCTGTGTTGTTGAGTTGAATAAATGGAGACCCTCTGAACATATATATATATATATACATTTCAGTCTTTGTTTTTGTATAAGTGAACTGACAAGGAATTAAATTAATAAGCTTTGTTAGTGAATCCTTCAAAAAACTCTTAACTTTCTATTATGATTTTTCTTATGTTACTGTACAGGTGGAGGCAATCAACCTGGATTCGGTTAGTTTCAATTCCCAACACAGTAACACAGCAGGACAACAGATGAAGGTAGGAAGTGTAACAGAGGTAAATATTTATTTGGAAATTCTAATACAATTCAAAATAAAACAATGGGGAATTTAGGGGTAGGAAATCTAATAAGAGAAGCCGCTTTCTGGTGACCTGAACGCAGTGCAGCTCTGATGGACCCATGTGACCGCAGCAGCCAGTCAGATGTATGCCGGGCTTGAAAATTTGGATTAATAATAAAAAACAAACCGGGAAAGCTGCTAAATCATAACCAATTGGAAAACAAGCAAAGCAAAAATCATAAACCCAGTCGTACACGTGGATGCCCAAATGTTGCACACAAAAGGAATTTAGAATTTAGATTTACGCTTATAATCGTCACAGTGTTAAACATGCATACAATCTAATGCCTGTGGTTACACAGCAGCATGCACACACAAACAATATAACAGTGAACAATGCTTGCCACTGCCCATGAAGCTAGCTGGGGTCAACACTGTCCCATTGACCTAACTAAATTCCCAGGCGCAAGCGTGCATACAAATTTAAATAAAGCTCAGATGAGTTCTCCGTTGGCTCTTTCCACGTCTGGCCGATTCCATTGAATTACACCAAGAATGAAAATTGCTATCAGTGGTTTGCTGTTTCCAGTATATCATCCAACCAAACACAGCGAGGTAACATGATAGGTTGAGGGACCCCAGGTGACATGGTAGGTTGAGGGACCCCATGTAACATGGTAGGTTGAGGGACCCCATGTAACATGGTAGGTTGATGGACCCCAGGTGACATGGTAGGTTGAGGGACCCCAGGTGACATGGTAGGTTGAGGGACCCCAGGTGACATGGTAGGTTAAGGGACCCCAGGTAACATGGTAGGTTGAGGGACCCCAGGTAACATGGTAGGTTGAGGGACCCCAGGCTCAGTAGCCCTTGCCAGGGTTCCCACGCTTGCCTTGACATTTTTTTCCATACTACCTCCTGATTTTCCAGGTACCATATTAAGTGATGATCTATAGGCCCCTGAAGTGTTCCGCCCCCATCCGCGCCCCCTCCCCTCACACACACACAACCCCCTAGGACACTTGACTACTTACTTGATTTAAAAGATGTGCCAGTCAAGACTAGATTTGTAAATGCTTAGAGATTATGTCTTATTGATAATATCAATGCATGAAATAATGCAACAAGCTGTAGATGAACAACAATTTATTGAACTGGAACACATGAGCACTGGGATTGATATATGTTCTCTCTTCCACTCCTCTCCTCTCTCATCCTGTCCTCTTCTCTCCACACCTCCCCTCGTGTCCGCTCCTGTCTTCTCTTCCTACTCTTCTCAACTCCTCTCGTAATCGTAATCAAAATTAATCGTTGTGAAGTTGCATCGTTTCACCCCTACTACTCTTACTCTGTAAAAGCTTTTGTAAATCAAACTGGTTATCGTTATGAGAGCCAACGTTGGTAGCTACTGTACCTGGCGCTGGCTAACTGGCTCGTTATGAGAGCTAACATTGGCTAGCTACTGTACCTGGCGCTGGCTAACTGGCTCGTTATGAGAGCTAACGTTGGTAGCTACTGTACCTGGCGCTGACTAACTGGCTCGTTATGAGAGCTAACGTTGGCTAGCTACTGTACCCGGCGCTGGCTAACTGGCTATCGTTATGAGAGCTAACGTTGGTAGCTACTGTACCTGGCGCTGGCTAACTGGCTCGTTATGAGAGCTAACGTTGGCTAGCTACTGTACCTGGTGCTGGCTAACTGGCTCGTTATGAAAGCTAACGTTGGCTAGCTACTGTACCTGGCGCTGGCTAACTGGCTCGTTATGAGAGCTAACGTTGGCTAGCTACTGTACCTGGCGGTGGCTAACTGGCTCGTTATGAGAGCTAACGTTGGCTAGCTACTGTAACTGGCGCTGGCTAACTGGCTCGTTATGAGCGCTAACGTTGGTAGCTACTGTACCCGGCGCTGGCTAACTGGCTCGTTATGAGAGCTAACGTTGGCTAGCTACTGTACCTGGCGCTGGCTAACTGGCTCGTTATGAGAGCTAACGTTGGCTAGCTACTGTACCTGGCGCTGGCTAACTGGCTCGTTATGAGAGCTAACGTTGGCTAGCTACTGTACCTGGCGCTGGCTAACTGGCTCGTTATGAGAGCTAACGTTGGTAGCTAGTGTACCTGGCGCTGGCTAACTGCCTCGTTATGAGAGCTAACATTGGTAGCTACTGTACCTGGCGCTGGCTAACTGGCTCGTTATGAGAGCTAACGTTGGCTAGCTACTGTACCTGGCGCTGGCTAACTGGCTCGTTATGAGAGCTAACATTGGTAGCTACTGTACCTGGCGCTGGCTAACTGGCTCGTTATGAGAGCTAACGTTGGCTAGCTACTGTACCCGGCTCTGGCTAACTGGCTATCGTTATGAGAGCTAATGTTGGTAGCTACTGTACCTGGCGCTGGCTAACTGGCTCGTTATGAGAGCTAACGTTGGCTAGCTACTGTACCTGGCGCTGGCTAACTGGCTCGTTATGAGAGCTAATGTTGGCTAGCTACTGTACCTGGCGCTGGCTAACTGGCTCGTTATGAGAGCTAACGTTGGCTAGCTACTGTACCTGGCGGTGGCTAACTGGCTCGTTATGAGAGCTAATGTTGGCTAGCTACTGTACCTGGCGCTGGCTAACTGGCTCGTTATGAGAGCTAACGTTGGCTAGCTACTGTACCTGGCGGTGGCTAACTGGCTCGTTATGAGAGCTAACGTTGGCTAGCTACTGTACCTGGCGCTGGCTAACTGGCTCGTTATGAGAGCTAACGTTGGTAGCTACTGTACCCGGCGCTGGCTAACTGACTCGTTATGAGAGCTAACGTTGGTAGCTACTGTACCTGGTGCTGGCTAATTGGCTCGTTATGAGAGCTAACATTGGCTAGCTACTGTACCTGGTGCTGGCTAACTGGCTCGTTATGAGAGCTAACGTTGGCTAGCTACTGTACCTGGCGCTGGCTAACTGGCTCGTTATGAGAGCTAACGTTGGCTAGCTACTGTACCTGGCGCTGGCTAACTGGCTCGTTATGAGAGCTAACGTTGGCTAGCTACTGTACCTGGCGCTGGCTAACTGGCTCGTTATGAGAGCTAACGTTGGTAGCTAGTGTACCTGGCGCTGGCTAACTGCCTCGTTATGAGAGCTAACGTTGGTAGCTACTGTACCTGGCGCTGGCTAACTGGCTCGTTATGAGAGCTAACGTTGGCTAGCTACTGTACCTGGCTCGTTATGAGAGCTAACGTTGGCTAGCTAGTTAGCAAGATTGCACTGCTTACTAACTAATGTTGATAAACCCAGGTTTACCACACAGTTAAAACACAGCTACTTACATTTGAGGATAAACTTGCATAAGAACTTTCACTCAAGTTTCACTGTAGATGCCAAGGCTCCCTTGGCTCACCAAGTTGCCTGCATCAAATTCCAACATCCAATATACCATATAGGATGCCAAGAGCATGCTCTACAACATGGGATCATCCATTTCTATCTACAGTAAAAGCTGTTCACATGTAAAGGGTTTTTATAAACTCATGTTAATTCTGTGCTCAATAGTTAAATTTTATTACACATCATCCAATAAAATTTTCCAGGACAACTGTTTCTATTTCCATGTAATTGGTCACTTTTGCTCAGTTTCCATGCCTTTCCATACCTGGAAAATGAAAAAATTAATCCCATATTTTCAATGTTTTCCAGGTACCGTGGGAACCCTGCTTGCGCTCGCCATGGAGGAAGCGGTGGAAGAGTAGAGGACGAGGTTGGAGGATGCAACTGAAGCCACCGTCGTAGTAGGTCTGCGCACTCGGGTTCGGAGTCTCCACCGGAAGGAAGGACTGTCATCTTAACTGTGGGCTTCCATTACAAAGCCCATGTGCATCTCCATGGCCTCATCACGCACCTATGGAAAAACGGGTAAAGGGTTGGGGGGTAGGTGCCCAGGGCTGACTGACAGCCAATCGCCAGATCTCCTCTCGGCATATTCGAGTATCCCCAGCTGCATCGTGTCATGTATCAATAGTCAATAATGTTGTTAATGTTCTAGGCGCAGCTGGGGGAGAGACCTCCTGCAACACATTGTTCAAATGTTCATAGTTGCGTCTCTAGCTTACAGTATTCATACAGTATTCCACAGTAGGCATTATCTTATCTGATCCCTGCAAGTCAAGTCAAGAGTTTTATTTGTCACGGCATACAAGCATACAGTGAAATGCGGGTGGTCATGCCCGCAGCGATTGTGCAATAATACAAGTAATAAGAATAAGACATTTGTGCAATAATACAAGTAATAAGAATAAGACATAACAGGTATAATGTACATAAAGTTTACAAAAAGCATGGTAAAAGACATGCTAAGGTCCTGCGTGACCTTTTCATTGTGTAAAGTGACCGTTGAGTGTGAGCGTGTGCAGCAGGTGTGTGTGTGTGTGTGTTCGTGCTAAAGTGACTGTTAGTGTGTGAGCGTATACAGTATATGTGTTGTGTGTGTGCTCATGTGTGCTTGTGTGTGGAGAGTTTAGTGTTCAAGACTCTGATGGCCTGGTTGAAGAAGCTGAGCAGATGAGAGTTCCCTGGTGGAGTACTGCTTGTATTCTGCACCTATCTGACCCCTGAAGATGAAGGTTCCCTGGTGGACTACTGCTTGTACTATGCACCTATCTGACCCCTGAAGATGAAAGTTCCCTGATGGACTACTGCTTGTACTATGCACCTATCTGACCCCTGCAGATGAGAGTTCCCTGATCGAGTACTGCTTGTACTCTTGCATTATTCAGCGTTATTCAACTTTGTGTTTCCTTTTGATTCTCATTTAATAACGTTTATCTCCTCTGCCCCTCTCTGTGTGGTTGTGATGTTTGTGGGGGGAGGGGAGCAACGCTCTTGTTGTTTGTGGGGTGTGGGGGAGGGGTGTAACATCCTGTTAACCCCTTATTCGCCAATGACGTGTTACCACGTCATTCTCCGCCATGCGTAATCTGCCAAAGACGCCGTAAGGTGTCTGTTGCGGCAGTAGACTGTCATAGACAGATAGTGCCGAGGGGCTGAGCGATGGAGTTCAAACAATTGACGCGCGACATGAAATAACTCCGTTCCACGTCCAGGAAATACTTTTAAGGCATTTATTCTTTCGCTTCATCATGAGACAAACAAAATACGATTTGCACTTTGCGGTATTGCGTTATTGTATTTTATTTTTTTATTATTTTTTAAACAAACATATAAACAAACATGACAACACACGATAAGATATACAAGCATTGTCAGGGCACATCCAATGAGATCACATTTTAGTTAGTTGTCTTATATAAGATATACCCCTAATACCTGTTATCTAAAAAAACCTACATACATATGCTCAGCTCGAACCCCCCCCTCCCGGACCCCACCTTGAGAAGTACCTCCACTATCCCTCGCACCTAACCAGACACTACCATTATAAGCTAGCTTTTATTCTCTCCACCACTTCTAACCACATTGACATTTTGGATTGATTGAGACCCAGAATTCTTGCTGTAGATATTTCATGGTAAATTACATCGAGATATGTAAGAAACCAAACTTTACGGCACATTTTTTCCAGTTGAAACCAGCGTGATGCGATCAGCTTCTTGGCTACTGTGATACCCGATAAAACCAATCTCTTTAGCTGTGGATTCACTGCAAACTCAAAAACATCATTCAATAGTAATACAGAGGGGTGTACAGGTATATTCCAAGATACGAGTTTTGATATTTGTTGGGTCACATCTTTCCAGAATGCCTTAACTGGTGAGCAGTCCCAATACATGTGCATAAATGTCCCTTCGTCCCCATTTGTACATTGGGTGCATTTGGAATCTTGTTTAAGCCCCATTCGGCACAGTCTTATAGGAGTCAAGTATGTCCTGTGAATATAGTTAAGATTGATTTGTTGATGATCCGGGTTCCTTGATGTAAGTCGGACATTTGCCCAGGCTCCTTGCCAATCAAAGTCATTTCCCAGGTCTGGTATATCCCTCCTCCAGACAGAGTCAAGTTGGAGGGTTTCATACGAGGACGTTAGTAATTGATGATAAAATTCTGAAACAAAACCTCTCGATGTCTCTCTTGCGTAGAAGAATTTGTGGTATCTGTGGTGTTCAATTGGTCTGTCTAATGGAACACCGTGAGACTTCAAACATAGCTCTAACTGTTTGTGAAAAAGCCATGTGGACTTGGTGAGATTAAATTTTTTGCGTATTTCTTTATCACTACAAAAACCTTGTTTGTTAAAAACATCCCCTAATGAGTGTATGCCATGCTCTTCCCATATAGGGAATCTTATAGGTCGTTTACCAATTAAGAGTGCATTGTTATTGAATAAGGGAGTATGATTGTGCCATTTTTGTGGGTTAGGATTTTTTTTTTGTGATTCACGCCATATCCGGATCGCATGAGTAATTATGGGGCCAAATTTTCGTTCACAGTGCTTGATTGGTAGTTTAGTGTATGCTATGTCCTTCAGTCTATGTGGGGCTACTATGTTTTCTTCTATTTTTCTCCAGGATGCTAATGCTTGGGAGTCAAACCATGTTGTCAATGGACTTAATGTGTACGCCTTAAAATATAGGAAAAAATCTGGAAATGCCATGCCACCATCTGCTTTATTTCTCTGTGCGGTGGATCTTTTTATACGTGGTTTGTTATTCCAAATAAATTTGTATGTGGAGGAGTGTAATCTTTTCCAGTAACCCTCTGGAGGGGGTAACGGTAGCATTGAACTGAAGAAGTTGATTTTAGGTAGTACATCCATCTTAACTATTGATATCCGTGCTTGTACTGTGTTTTTAAGTTTTGCCCATCTATCAAGGTCGTCTTTGATTTTGTTTTGGATTTTTGTGTAGTTGTGCTTCACCGTTTGTCTTATGGTAGGGAATATTTCCACTCCCAAGCATCTGAAATGTTTTACCATCGGTATCTGTCCTGGGAGGGTTGTATCTTTTTTTGCAGGGGTGTTAAGTGGAAGGAAAGCCGACTTCGGCCAATTTATCTTAAATCCCGATAAATCACCAAAGTCCTCAATCAACTTGAGCAGATGAGGCAATGTGGTGTTGGGGTTTTGCATGAACAATATTACATCGTCCGCATATAAACAAATTTTTTGTTGTGTGCCCTTGATTACGATTGGTTCTATGGATTGGGATTGTCTTATATATTGTGCTAAAGGCTCTAATGATAGATTGAACAGTCCGGGACTAAGAGGACAACCCTGTCTGGCAGAGCGTGATACCGGAAATATTTGGGAGATGATTGTGCCTGTTGTAATCATGGCCGATGGGTCTTTGTATAATACTTTAATCATATCGATGAATCCTTTTCCGGTATTGCGTTATTGCGGTCAAAAGAAAATATGCTCTCCTAACTCTCACCCCCTCTCTCCGTGAGCTGTCAACCTCTGTGAACTGTCAACGTGAAAAGGTGAATGAAATTCCATAAGACGCTCCCATTAGCGCCACACCCCCGTGAGCACGCCCACCACCTAAAGTGACAGTACAACTAATAATACAACAAAACTAGAATACTGAATCATAATAAAGAGACCTCCATTACGGCGCCTACATGCCGGCCCCTAATTATTCAAATATAATAATTACACAATTGTAAAATATGTAGGTGCCTACAAGAAAAAACATTAAATTATTCAAACAATAGTTATTTTTCGTTACCGGCCCCTAATTACTCAAACAATAGCTTCTTTGGTTACCGGCCCCTAATTATTCACATGTAATAACTACACAATTGTAAATTATGTAGGAGCATATAAGAAAAACATTAAATATAAGGCACAATTATTGACAAGTTTTTCTTTTTTTTCGATTTTTTTTTATAATTTTCTCGCAAATGTCCTTTTCTTCTTTCTTAATCGTATCCTAGGGCCAGAGGTTACTAGCACATAGCCTTAAGGAGGGATCTTTATGATCGCTAGGTCAGTCAAGTCAGAAAAAACAAAAAACTGTAATCCAAAGTGGCAAAGTCAGTTTATGAGTGTATATCTCCATGTGTCAGTCTATGGGTGCACGTCTCCATGTATCAGTCTATGGGTGTATATCTATGCATCAGTCTATGGGTGTATGTCTATGTATCAGTCTATGGGTGTGTATCTATGTGTCAGTCTATGGGGTTCAATGAATATGAACATCTGATGTCCTCATGGCTCTTCCGCTTCCTGTAGAAGGCAAACCTTGGTGATAGGCCTGTCCAGATAGCTGGTCTTCGTCTTTATCTGTACTTGACGGACAAGTCCTCTTCTATCTGGGATAGCTTTCACAATCCTTCCTGTAAGCCATGAGTTGCGAGGTGCCGAGTCATCAATTATGAGCACAATATCGCCAACAATGAAGTTGCGCTCGACACTTGACCACTTCTGACGTTCCTGCAGTAGAGGTAGGTATTCCTTGACCCATCTTTTCCAGAATAAGTTAGAAATATACTGCACTTGTTTCCATCTGCGACGAGCATATATATCCTCCTTCTGAAACTGTCCTGGTGGCAAAGATGGCACGGTTTTAAGCAGCAGAAGGTGGTTAGGAGTAAGGGCTTCCAAATCGTTTGGGTCAGTAGATGCTTTAGTGATGGGACGGCTGTTGATGATAGCTTCTGTTTCGCAAAGGACTGTGTGAAGACCTTCTTCATCGAGGTTTTGCACCTTCAGGCAAGAGTTCAGGACCTTCCTCACAGACCTTATCAGTCTCTCCCATACTCCTCCATGATGTGATCCAGTAGGGGGATTGAAAACCCACTTGATGCCTTTCTGAAGGAGAGTGTTGTTAATTTGAGCAAGATTCCAATGTTCCATTGCCTCCTTCAACTGACGCTCAGCTCCAACAAAGTTGGTTCCGTTGTCTGAGCGTAATTCCAGGACTTGTCCACGTCTTGCTATGAAGCGTCGAAGAGCATTGATAAAGGAGTCTGTATCCAATGATGATGCCACTTCAATGTGGATGGCTCTTATGGATAAACATGTGAAGAGAACTCCATACTTCTTCACTACACTCCTTCCTCGCTTAACTTCGAAGGGTCCAAAATAATCAACTCCTACACGAGTGAATGGAGGTTCATCTGGAGAAACTCTGTCCAGCGGTAAGTCTGCCATCTGCTGGCGCCCTGGAGCTGCATGCAGTCGCCGACAAGCAACACACTTAGACAGGACTTTCCTTATAGCTGCGCTAGCACCAGGGATCCAATATCTTTGGCGCAGGTTAGATAACATGTGGTTACGACCACCATGTCCCACTTCTTGATGTATGTGCCGAAGAATGAGATCCGAAATATGAAGATCTTTTGCCAATATGGCAGGATGCTTAGACTCTTCAGGCATACATGATCTACTAAGTCGTCCTCCAACTCTCAGAACACTGTCTTCAAGAAATGGATTGAGCTTGTAGATGTGGCTTGTCCTTCTCACAGTGTCTCCTCTTCGTAAGCTGTTGAACTCATCTGGAAACCTCTTCCTTTGACAGAAGCGGATAATCTCCATCTCTGCTCCCCTGAGTTCCTCAATTGAGAGAGATTCACTGACGGCATGAGTCTTGATACTCTGCATTTCTTTCTTCATCTCTCTTTCCTGTTGGACTTTATCCAAGCCAGACTGGGCAAGAGTCTCGTTTAATTGCTTCCTCTTCCTACTAAGACACAGTAGCAGGCTCTTAAACTTAAGGAGCCAACCAACAATCTTCTTCAGATGAATCCAAGAGGAGAAGTGATTAATCAAGCGGGTTACTGAATCAATCTCCTCTTCGGCCTGCACGGCATTCACCATCAAACTTATCTTGACCTCAGGGTCATCTGAGGAGATACTTCCAGAGTCATCTGGGCTTACAGGCCAGTCCTCTTCAGGCCCAATGAGAAACGGAGGCCCAGACAACCAGGTGTCATCTTTCAGAAACGACTCCACTTTGAGTCCCCTGGAGGCTGAATCTGCGGGATTGCTTGAGGTGTTCACATAGTTCCATTGAGACTGTTTTGATACATTGAGTATCTCTGAAACCCTGTTGGCTATGAAAGTTCGAAACCTGGAGGTCTCATTCCTGATGTACTTCAGTACCGAAGTACTATCTGTCCAAAAGATTGAGTCCTGAAGTGGCATTTGCAGCTCCTTCCTCCACATCTTGTCCATACGACCTGCAACCGTGGCTGCAGTCAGCTCCATGCGAGGGATAGTGATCGTTTTCAGTGGGGCCACTCTGGCTTTCCCCATTATGAAAGCACAGTGTGTTTGTCTGCGGCCGTTATGCAATAACAGGTAAGTCACTGTTCCATAGCCATTTTCGCTTGCATCTGCAAAGTGGTGTAACTGAGCAGAGGTCACTTCCCCGAAATCCAGCGGTTTCAGGCATCTGTCAACTTTAAAATCCTCAAGCAGATGGAGATCCTTCAGCCAACATGTCCACTCCTGTGCGGCTGAAGCTGGTATAGCATCATCCCAGCCAAGTTCTTTCCTGCACAACTCCTGAAGGATCTTTTTGGCGGATAAGACCACGGGTGCCAAGATTCCTAAGGGGTCATAAATTGAACTGACTGTGGAGAGGATCCCTCTTCTGGTTAAGGGTCTGTCTTTGATCATGATCTTGAACTTAAAGGTGTCAGACTGAACGCACCACTGCACGCCAAGTGCTCTCTCCATGGGGAGTGCGTCTGTGTCCAAGTCCAGATCTTTCACTTCCTTCCCTCTATCTTGGGTGGGTATAGCAGCCAACACTGTCCGTCTGTTGCTGATCCATTTTGTGAGCTGAAAGCCCCCTTTAGCACAAAGGGCACGAAGGTTTTGATAGAGTGCTACTGCTTCCTCATCAGAAGCCACTGATACAAGGCAATCATCAACATAGAAGTTGTGCAGAACAGTGTCAATTACTTCAGGGCTGAATTGCTCCCGTTGATCTTCTGCACACTTCCTGAGGGCAAAGTTTGCACAGCTTGGCGAGGATGTAGCTCAGAATAAATGTGCGACCATTCTGTGCTCTACAAGGTTCTGATTGTGGTCTCCATTCGGCCACCAGAGGAACCTCAATAGATCTGCATCCTCAGCTGGTACTTTGACCTGGTGAAACATGGCCTCAATGTCTGCCATGAGTACAACAGGCTCCTTTCTGAATCGGGTCATGACTCCAATCAGTGTGCTGGTAAGATCTGGTCCCTGTAGGAGCTGTGCATTCAACGTTGTTCCCTGGAATGTTGCTCCACAGTCGAATACGACCCTGATCCTTTTCTTTTTTGGGTGGTATACACCATGGTGTGGTATGTACCATACCTTGGAGTCGCTGCGTTCCAGATCCTCAGCCGGCACCTCCTCTGCGTAGCCCTTGGAAATTATGTCATTCATGAAGGCAGTGTAATCGGCATGAAATAAAGCATCTTTATCAAATCTCCTTTTGAGGCTTAGGGTACGCTGTTCTGCCACTTTCCTGTTGTTTGGCATCTTTACATCCTTTTCCCTCAAAGGTAAGCCAATACTGTAATGGCCGTTCATCAATTTAGCAGACTTTGTAACGCACTCCATGAAGTGACAGTCTTCTCTTGACAACCCTGTCTGCTCATCCTGACTGCATTCAGGGAAGTCAACCGTTAGCTGCCGCCTCCATAGTTCATCAAGGCTCGCAACTGAGATCCTGTTGACTGTGATATCTGGCTGTCCACAAGTTGTTTCATTATTTCCACTTCCTCTGAGGGGTCCGTTCACAGTCCAACCTAACACAGTCTTGACTGCGTATGGACCCTTGTCCACACTCCGAACAACTTGCCATGGCTCCAATGCCTTGGGAACGTTGGTTCCTATCAACAGGTCTATCCCAGAGTCAATCTCAGGAATGTAAACATGTTCCAAGTGAGGCCATCTTTGAAGGTCTTTCTGTCTTGGAATGTTGCCTCTGTGGACTGGCATGCTTTCCTGTGTGTAAATGTCAGGCAGCTCACAAAACAAGTCACTGTCTAGTGCAGCCACTTCCAGATCAGAAACAACGTGGCTTCTAACCACTTTCTCCTGGCCCATAGTCCGAAGGAGAATGCTTGTTCTTCTTCCGGTGACGTTCAGCTTGTTCATCAGCCGCTCAGTGCAGAAAGATGCTGAGCTACCGGGATCCAGGAAGGCATAGGTAATCATTGTAACATGTCCCTTTTTAGATTTGACCTGTACTGGTACTATAGACTAAGAGAGTGTACAGTCCTGCTCACCGGCCCCTGTAAGACCACTGGATTGTACAGAGATCGGAGCACTGCCCATTGCTGTCTCCGATTCTCTTTTGGCTGGCCTTTGATCTGTTCCTTTCTCTCTTTGGTAGATGTGAAGTATGCTAGGGTGTCTGAGATTGCATATTTTGCAATAGAGGCGTTGCCTACATTCTTTACTTATGTGCCCAATGCACAAACAGCCAAAACACAAATTATGATCCCTCAAGAAGTCAATCTTCTCGCTATGCGCCTTCCTTTCCAATAGAAAGCACATATCCAATGTGTGTCCACCTCCACAGAACCAACAAGACCTTGTACCAGATGAACTTCTCTCCATCTTTGTTCCAGGTTCCTCTTTCCTTTCAATTGTTGCAATGGTGGTAGCATAGCTACTTTCCTTTGCCCTTGTATATGGTTGATTGCTGGACTTCCTCACATCCTTAGGTGCTGCTGCTGATGGTGTGTCCTGTATATTGCCAAACACTGGATCACTTGCAATTTTCACCTGTCGTTCAACGAAGTCAACAATGTCAGGAAATCTAGCTCTATGGCCACGCCTTTCCTGCAGGTCACAGGCCACAGTTCTCCATATGTCCCTGTGCTTGTAAGGTAATTTTCTAATGATGGCTAGCATGTTGGCAGACATGTCCAACTCGTACATCATTTCCACTTCTTCCATGGCGTTGCAGCATCCTCTCAAAAAGAGACTGTATGCTTGCAGAGCTCTGACGTCTTCTGATTTTATTGGTGGCCATGAAAGAGCCTTTCCCATGTAGGCAGAAGCAATTCTATGCCCATTCCCAAAGTGCTCATGTAGCAAAGCCTTAGCTTTCACATACCCTCGGTCATGAGCCATATGCTGACAGCTTCTGACAAGCTCACGAGGCTGCCCCCTAGTGAACTGTTCAAGGAAGTACAGGCAGTCCATATGGTTGTCAGTCTTCTGTTCAATGCTGTGCTCGAATGACTTTATGAAGGTGTGAAAATGTAAAGGGTCACCATCGTAAATTTGAATGTCTCTTTTAGGCAAGAATGAAAGAGACTGTTGTTGGACTAGCAAAGCTGTTATTTCATTCTGTTTCTCTAAAACAGTGATTATGTTGCTGCTGCTGATTGCTTGTTGTGGTGCAGGGTGAACGCTTTGGTGCTGAATCCGTGGCTGTGCTTGAGGGCACTGTAACGTCCTTTGTCCCTTGACCCCTGTGTGTCTTGACAATTCGGGTTGTGGTTGTAGATTCTGATCTGTGGTTGTAGCGGTTTGTGCTTCAGTACTGAGTGTCTGAACATTCATTTGTCCTCTTCGGAAATAAGAGCTCATGCCATCAGATACAACAGACATATTAGTTGAAATACGAGATCCTCCAGAGCCTCTTAGCACATTGACTTTAGCCGCTGCTGAGGCTATTTCCATGTCAAGTTCAAGTTGCTCCTTCTTCTTTCTTAGTTCCTCCTTTTTCTTCCTTAGCTGTTCCTCTTGCTCTTCTTCCTCTTTCCTTCTTTGCTCCTTTTGCTTCCTTAGCTGTTCCTCTTGCTCTTCTTCCTCTTTCCTTCTTTGCTCCTTTTGCTTCCTTAGCTGTTCCTCTTGCTCTTCTTCCTGCGTTCTTAATTGTACCCTTTTCTTCCTTAGCAGCTCCTCTTCTTCTTCTTCCTCTTGCTCTATTGCGTGCTTATCTTTTAATAGCCTTTGTTTTGCAATTAGAGCGGCCATGTCAGATTCAGCTTTGCGTGCAGAAGACGTGGTTGAGATGTTAGACCTAGGCCCAACGGAGCTTCGATAGGCTGAACCTCTGCTTCCAGAATTTGACACACTGTCACTTGGTTTGATTTCATCATCATCAGCTTTAATTACATCACAGTGTTCATCAGGTATTTCAACAGGAGTTACTTGCTGTGTTACAGGTATGGGGGAATGTACACAAACATTGGCACTTGTACTGTATTTTTGTCTCCCAGTTTCAGAAAGCCACTGCCTTACATCATCCATGAATCCCTTTTTGCATTTTAATATTGTTTCAAACCATTCGTTTTGCTTTTCATGTTCCTCTTCAGAAATTAAAGAGATTACGGATTTGTGTAACAGAGTGGTATCTTCAACCATTTGGTTCAAATTGTCCAATTCAGACTGCACCTGTGAAGCATTGTCGTTATCGTCCATAAGCTGCTTTAATACCTTCATAAGACCTTTCATTTTGCGAACATTTGCGTGACGTTCACTATGAAGTGTCTCCAATTTATAGGCCATGCCTTTGGCAGTGAGTTTAATTTCTCTTTTCTTCCCATCCGTTTTTGATGAGCCATTAGTATCAACAATTGATCCTCCCGATGCCATTTTTCAATGTGCTCAGGTGCAATTATTCAATAATCCACAGTCCTCTTTAATGAACAATCAATCCATCAATCAATTAGCTGCCGCTTAGGCCGCGCAACGTCCATGAGCGCAAGACGACGCAGCCAGTCAACAAACCGATCCCCAATGGACAAGTAAAGTAACTAATTCACACTGTGTTCTTTAACACGAAAGGCTTCACAGTTGAATAAAACAATTTACTTAGCTTCTTATTGCTGGTCTGCGTGTCAGGCATTCAGAAGTGATGGCGCGCTCCTCCAATGCAGCGATGATCCAAGCGTCTCAGTGATGCCCTCAAGATCAGCGCCCCGAGGCAACTTGAGGAATCCGTAATGTCAATATTGTTGATTTCCTTTTATCAACGCTTTTGTTTGCTTGCTTAATTTTCTTTTGACTATGTTGCGGCAGTAGACTGTCATAGACAGATAGTGCCGAGGGGCTGAGCGATGGAGTTCAAACAATTGACGCGCGACATGAAATAACTCCGTTCCACGTCCAGGAAATACTTTTTTTTTTTTTTTAAACTTTGGCCATTCCCCTGGCTCTTTTTTTATGTGTTTAACACATTTATACTGGTCAAGGATGACCGACAGAAACAGGCTGAAAGGGTTCAGATGGGGGGGAAGACACTCTGGGAAAGGCACGGCTGCAGTCGGGATTCGAACTCGCTAAGCCCCAGATCCGTGACGAGCACGGTTGTTCACGGCGCTGAAATAGCGCTCGCGGTACGTGGTGAGCTACTGGAGCTCCCCTCCAGGAAATACTTTTAAGGCATTTATTCTTTCGCTTCATCATGAGACAAACAAAATACGATTTGCACTTTGCGGTATTGCGTTATTGCGGTCAAAAGAAAATATGCTCTCCTAACTCTCACCCCCTCTCTCCGTGAGCTGTCAACCTCTGTGAACTGTCAACGTGAAAAGGTGAATGAAATTCCATAAGACGCTCCCATTAGCGCCACACCCCCGTGAGCACGCCCACCACCTAAAGTGACAGTACAACTAATAATACAACAAAACTAGAATACTGAATCATAATAAAGAGACCTCCATTACGGCGCCTACAGTGTCTTTGAGATCAATATTTCAAAAATCTGTGATGGCAATCATATTTCACCCACGGAGACTTGAGATCTCCTGTTGATCTCCTCTCAACTCTCCAACTGTTCAAGAGCGCCATCTGGTGGCCGATCGGCGGATCGCCCAAACGCGTGTATCACTTCTGCAACGGATTTAGTCGGATTTCGGTTTCCGGGTTGGCCTGATTGGCCACTACGCCCGCGTGACCCTACGCTAGCACGCCCCCCTTACCCCGCTTACGCCTGAGAGTCACACACAGCTAGTGGCAGCCGGCAGGCAGAGAGCCTTGCTACTACTAGCCGAGTGGTGAATGAAGCTGTATCTGTTTGCACCTAACAGCACTATTGCTCCGTGATCATAGCCATCCATCTCTAAAGCTAACCACTATTTGTAAAAGCCACAACCACGTTACCATATGTAATAATGTAAATCATTGTGTCGTTGTACATATTGTGTATACACCGTTAGAAGCTAACGTAGCTTAGCTTGGTAGCTATTGTTGTGCTTCTCTCCTCCTTGTATACCCGCATCCTCACAAGTATTCTGCCAGGGAACTTATGGACATGACAATAGTATTTATAAGGTGTTTGATCATTGTGTCGTTGTACATATTGTGTATACACCGTTTAGAAGCTAACGATAGCTATGAGCTAACTAACGCTACAAGCTCAAGTGCTAACAACATCCCGACACCCAGCTTGTTAGCCAGCATGAATACCCGATTTAAAATGGTTCTCTCCTCCTTGTATACCCGCGTCCTCACAAGTATTCTGCCAGGGAACTTATGGACATGACAATAGTATTTATAAGGTGTTTGATCATTGTGTCGTTGTACATATTGTGTATACACCGTTAGAAGCTAACGATAGCTATGAGCTAACTAACACTACAAGCTCAAACACCCTACAACCACCACTATTGTCGCGTCCACAAGCTCCTCCGGCAGAACACCCGCAAGGACAAAGGCACACAAAGAGAGAACCACCCCAAATCGGGCACTCATGCCGGCCAACTAGTGGTTAGCTTTAGAGATGGATGGCTATGATCACGGAGCAATAGTGCTGTTAGCGCTAGCTGTGTGTGGCTCTCAGGCGTAAGGGGGGTATGCTAGCGTAGGGTCACGTGGGCGTAGTGGCCAATCAGGCCAACCCGGAAACCGAAATCCGACTAAATCCGTTGCGGAAGTGATACACGCCGCCCAAACAGGAAGTGACGCGCCGGAAGTGGTGCTCATCCATATTCGGTCCGGGCACTCGCTATCGTTAGCGGGACTCCAGCTCGACACACTGGACAGCGATCCGTTGCCAATAACTCGATAAACAACATGATTTGGACGTATATATTATTACACAACCTGGAAATGGATTGCATATATCAACATCCCATAATCGCGAACTTTCTGCTCCACGCTGACCACCCAACGGTCAGAGAGGAAGCTGCGGTAAGTTTCAGCGTGTTTGAATATTATGATCCATATAAACTGCTGTGATCTATGTATCGCCCATACTACATAAATGATTTAACGTCGGCCACGGACTTATAAACCCCCCCCCCCCCCCCCCCCCCCCTCCGGTCACCAGCAGATGATGAGGCATGACGCTTAGGACCTTGTACAATTGAATTATCTGACGTCAATCGGTATCAAACTACATTTGATGATCTAATTTATTTGTGGCTATAAATCACGTTCTGCAGAATGCTGCAGAAAACGATAAAAACATATTTATACTTTAGACCGTATTTTAGTATGAATATGTGAATGAAAAAGTAGAACGTTGCTACATCCTAAACGATAGATACTGGACGTTGAATGGGCCATAGTAATGTCAATTTAGCAATATAATTTAAAAAGTTATAGCCCTGCAAAGAAGGGGAACATCTCCATAGACTTACAGTACTGGCAGACAGTGGATTAAGATCAGAATAATCCCTGGCAGATAAAGGGTTAACTCATTCAGCGCCAGCGATTGATTGATTGATTGAACATTTTATTAACAGATTGCAGAATGGGTACAATACAGTACGGCTCAATAAACACAATTTTTAACACTTTGAATGCCACTCACGGCTTTTCTCGGGTTTACCCCCCGACCGTTGAATGGCCATCACGAGATTTTTTTAGCGATCTGAAATCATATTGCATCAAGCGAGCCTACCGTTGGAGATCCAGGCACCGCCGGCGCTCAGATGTGAAAAAAGCGCCCCCTATCGTCTCCCAGATGGTAAATCACCCTTTTGGATTGGACTCAATGAAAGTGAATGGGAGAAAGGATTTCTGACTCCACATTTTACTTCTCACTGATGTAACCGGGGTCTACCAGAGTTCATTCTGGAGCCTTGGTGCCGCGGCGAATATGTGTTTTACTGTATACACGATGGATCAATCAAATGAGCGATTTTTTCGAATGGCGATCGGAAATTGGAATAAACCATTTGGATACCATCTGACCTCAGGTAAGGAATCTATGTTATCAGTCTTAGGATAATCAGACTCGTTTTGACGGATATATAAGCGTTTCCCCTATATGTGATATAGCTGTTTTGACTGTAAAAGCCATCAGGAAATAAGAGCAGCGATTATCAGCGTGCGGCACGAGCGTGCGCACACATATACTATCGATCATCTAGCGTTTATTTGAAAACGATTCATAAATAGGCAGACAAATGACACCGTTCTGGAATATTCCAGTAAAAGACGATTATCATAGAATGGGTTGTTTTTTCCGCGAAAATGAGTGATTTTCAAAATGCTATCAAACGTAAATGAAGCGATAAAAAAACAATCTGCCTTGACAATGTTGACTGTAAAATGAGTCTTTGATAAGCGACGGGCAGATTAGACACATAGCCATAATTTAAAACATAGATTAGGCGATATTAAGTTAACATTGGAGTGGGTTTGGGCATTCAAGGGGGTAAAAAGGAAAACACGGCTGGCTCCCAAAGTGTTAACACTATAGGGACCAGCCACGAGTTAACTTGTGTTTCGATTCCACCCGTTGAGGACCACTCGTGGCGAGTTGTTATTGTTTTATTCCATATTAATAACGCTATTAACGTCCGCGATCGAATTGCAGGACCTACCCACATATTTGATTTTCGAAACATGCAATATCGGCCAGATCCGCTTAGGGGCGCCATCGCTCCACTGCAGTATCATTGAGGGCGATTGAAAAAATCCAAGCCGAACATACTCCATCTTTGATCCCGTTACCGAACGCATATTTCAGCCTGGAATAATGGGATTTATGATTAGCCAATGGACATATCGATCTACCAGATTCCGATGACTAATGACGAAATGCTGCCGGCGATCACATGGCCTGACGGTAGGATACTATTCCCCCAAATTACAGCTGGATTGGACATTGTTTTAAAACGCAACGTGATCGATCAGTGAAAATGGTATATTGAACGCACACTGTATTGCTAATCAATAATAGTAATCGGCGTTCCCCGCCGCCCCCATTTCATCCATAGATGCTCTGTAATAGTCCGGATGCTACGCAGTTTGTTTTATTTCATTCGTATATATACAGCAGAAATGGCGTTTGATATAACGTGACTAGCCTTTAGCCTATTATCTAGCACCCCAGAAAAAAGACTAGGCGAAAACTGCGATAAACCTTATATTCACGGCGCTATAAAATGACAACCAACCGATGGATTTTTATTTTCTTTAAGCCATTATGAAGGCACGGTTTATCCACTCAAGTGACAATGAGAATGGACAGATAGCAAAGTATTGCTAAATGTAAATGTAAATATATATAGCTGTTAGAAAGTACATCGGTTTGTTGACAAAGCGTTGTCCTCCAGCCATATATTACACTGCAAGCCGTGGTCGTCAATGTGTTAAAGGGGACATGTACTATAAATGTCATTTTTCAGTCTCTAGCATTGTATTATAGTAATAGGAGTTAGTATCAATGTGTTTTAGTCTCTAAATACCATATTGGCGGATTGCTCTGATTCAGCTCAGATAATTTCCTGCTCCAGTAAATTAGTCCATCCTGATTTGAAGGCCTGAGTCACGTCATTCAATGGGGGGGGGGGGGGGGGTTGGGTAGGGGACACACACACATTTTACACTGTACATTGGAATACTGACAAAGCCTTACTTGGTCATTTACTGTACAACTAGGTTAGGACATTTGTAGGGGCCAGTTTCGAATAGAGAGAATATAGTTGTTTTCCTCTCAAATGTAAAGTATAGTGATACATTTACTTCATTGTGATGATGGATAGTCTTATTCAAACTCACAACTTACAACTCACAAACAATAATAATAATTATAATAATATAATAATTCAAGTTGAAAACAACTGGGATTTGTATGCTGTACCGGACATTCGACAAGTGTTCCACCAGCATTTGGTGTTTGAATTATAATGGACCTGATCAACACATCCAGCTGTTTGTTGGTGATTTGGTCAAAATTCTCCATCATTCCAAATTCTAGTCGTCTTCTGCTGCTCACGCCGAGGCACACAGCAATTGATGTCCAAGACATCCCAGTTTCTCTGAGTTGATAAAGCTGCTCCCTTGTCACAACGTACCTGTTAACACATTCCCGCCCAACAACGTATATATCCGTGTTTCGAATCCACCGGTTGATATGTCCGTGGCAAGGTTGTTTTGTCTTTTATTCCATTTTAATAACCTATTCAAGGTCGCAGAGCGGCACTGCAGATGTACCCTACTCTTTGAATTCGAAAAAGTGCATTACCGGCCAGATCCTCTTAGGGGCGCTGTATCGATAATGCAGTGTTCCCTGTGGCATAAGTTGTCTTTTTTTTTTCTGGATTTCCAATGTAGTTTTCTACTCACCTGAAGCGATTTCTATAGCCTGTTGCACGGAATACCTTTTGGATCGCGGATTTCAGTGTGCAGTAAGGGAATATATCATCAGCCAATGGACATATCGATCTACCAGATGGCGATCGATAACTGGGAAATGGTCTGGGGGATCCAACCGGCTCATGGTAAGATCTTTTTCCCGTAAATTACATGCTGATCAGGGCTTGTTATGATACTCAACCAGCCGATCAGCGTATGTGGCTACTGAGACTAACACAGTTATTGGTAATAATAATAATTATAATAACTTTATTTGTATAGCACTTTTCATACAGAGGTTGCAGTTCAAAGTGCTTCACAATAGTAAAAAAATACAGACATAAGCGAGCATAAAAAAGGTAGACAGGTAGCAAGGTATGGTAAATCACAGTGTTTCACATTAGGATCTAGCATCCCAATAGGCTCTCTGTTTACAGTTTCAGTAATACAAATAATAAAAATTGTTTAAAATGATTCAGTTTAAAAATAGTCTAAAAATTATAAAATAGAACGGACATACAACAGGGTATTTAATAGGGATGCCCCGATCGATCGGCCACCGATCGTTATCGGCCGATACTCAGTATAAATATGCAATCTGTGAATTCCGATAATGAGTCATATTCGCCGATAGCGGAAACCGATCAAGCAAAGCTCTCACTCGCTGTCTGTCTCAGACACACACGACCTGCAAACTGCCGCTGCTCCTCCTCCCTAGCCCCGCCCGCCCTGTGTAGAGTTTGTAAACACTGAGGACTGAGAGGAGGCTCCCCTGCTCGAGTCTGTAGTGCATTCGACCTGCGCTAACGTTAGCTACCTAGCTATCGTTACTGTTTAAACAAAATTACCCAGTCAACTATTCACGTTTAGTAGGCATTGTCTAACGGTATTTAGCCGGCTAGCTACCGATAGCTCCTGATATCAACAAATGATCCAGAAAGTCTAGTAGTCCATGTTCATACCTCCGTTAGCTTGCGTTAGCTGACGTTAGTTTACTGTTCAAAACGAAATGTCCCATTTAACTAAAGTTCTGTCTTAACGTCATCTAGCCGGCTAGCAGTAGCTACAGATAGCTCTTGATATCAATGTCTTATAACATTGATTTAATGTGTATTCGAGCTGAGGGCTTGCTGAATGTGAAATGACCAAAGCACAGTAAGTTACCAATAGGGTCCCGCTGCAGCGCCGGAGAATCCTTTTTGGAGCTGGAGGCTACTAGAGTACACACAGACAGTGGAGCTGTTTGCAGATAGCGAGCATTTTGACTTAAACGTGGTGGCGATGTCTCGCAGATAATACAAGTACAAGTCTAATTATATAATATATATATTTTATAAAAAAAAAAAAAAAACTTTTTATATAAAATAATTTTTAATTTCTTTTTAATCAAAAACAATCGGTATCGGCCGATATGGCTCACAACGATCGGTGATCGGTATCGGTGGCAAAAAACGTGATCGGGGCATCCCTAGTATTTAACATACAACAGCACAGTGTTTCACATTAGGATCTAGCATCCCAATAGGCTCTCTGTTTACAGTTTGATTCAGTAATACAAATAATAAAAATAGTTTAAAATGATTCCGTTTAAAAATAGTCATCAGTAAGAAGTAAAAAGTGTGATAACCGACACATGAATTTGATGGGCAGTGTATACAAGTAGGCAGGGTAAGAATAGTGCAGGTAAGTACAATTTGTGTCAGGATATCCCTGATGTTTCTATAATAATATTTCCCCTTGCCACTAGGTGGTAGCAGATATCTATCTTAAAATATTTCGTTTAAAGATGTCTAGCGAGTTGGCTTCTCTGATGTTTTGGGGTAGTTTGTTCCACAGTTTCGGGGCATAGTTGATAAAGGCTGCATTACCGATCCTCTTTTGACTGTTTCTGGGAGCCTCTAGTAGTCCAGCAGCTGATGATCGCAGTGTTCTTGATGGTGTGTAATTTATTAGTGTTGGCGATGTAGCTAGGTCTCTGTCCATTTAGAGCTTTGTATGTAAGGAGAAGGACCTTAAAGTCAATTCTAAATGTTACAGGAAGCCAGTGTAAAGCAGCTAAGACTGGACTAATGTGCTCTCTCCTTTTGGTTCTAGTTAGCAGTCGGGCTGCTGAGTTTTGGATTAGCTGAAGCCTCTCTGTGGTTTTCTTAGGGAGACCTGTGAAAAGTGCATTACAGTAGTCTAACCGGCTAGATATGAATGCATGAATTAGCTTCTCAGCATCGTTCTGATTAATAAATGGTCGTACTTTTGCTATATTTCTGAGATGGAAGAACGATGTTTTCGTCACTTTGCTAATATGAGAATTGAAGTTCAGTTCTGAATCTATGATGACCCTCCCCCCCCCGACACTAGTGACCTCAGATTTTATCCAAGGGGTTAGTCCTCCCAAGTTCTTTATTAATGTTTCTTTTTTAGTTTTGGGGCCGATAATTAGAATTTCGGTTTTTTTCTCGTTTAGTTTCAGGAAGTTCTTACTCATATTTATTGCCAGTAAGCAGTCTGTAATGGAGCTAATCGCTGTATCATTTGGTTCAGCAAATATGTACAATTGTGTATCATCCGCATAGCTATGGAAATCTACATTATGTTCTCTGATGATATCACCCAGCGGTAACATGTAAAGGGAGAAGAGTAAAGGACCTAAGCAACTCCCTTGTGCAACTCCATAGTTGTTGTCGTATATATCAGACATGTGATCTCCTAGTTTAACACTTTCTCTGCCAAGGACGCCTAAACTCGTCATTCCCCTCCATGCTAATTCTGCCAATGCGCCGTAACACGTCATTGAGATCAATATTTCAAAAATCTGTGATCGCAATCATTTCTCCCCCGGAGACTTGAGATCTACTGTTGATCCCCTCTCAACTCTCCAACGGTTCAAGAGCGCCATCTGGTGGCCGATCGGCGGATCACCCAAACCGGAAACCGGAAACGGAAGCTGGTGCTCATTCCAATTCGGTCCGATCACTCGCTAATAGTCCCGGGACTCGAGCTAGACACAATGGATAGCAATCCGTTACCAATAACTCGATAAACAACATGATTTGGACGTATATACTATTATAAAACCTGGAGATGGATCGCATATTTCAACATCCCATAATAGGAATATTTTTGCTCATCGCCCAACGCTACAAGGAAGCTACGGTGAGTTTCAGCGGGTTTTTTTAACGTGTTCGATATAAACTGCTCTAATGATCATATCACCCACACTAGATGAATCATCTAACGTTGGCCACGAAATTATAAACGACCCCCCCCCCCCCCCCCCCCCCCATCCGGTCAACATCAGATGATAAGTAGTAACTTCTAGAAGCATGTCCATTTGACATTTTTTATCTCGCGCAGATCGCTATCAAACTGTATTTGATCATCAATATAATGCATTTAGGGCTATAAATCACGTTCTGGAGAAAGCTGCAGAAAACGATAAAAACATATTTATACTTTAGACCGTATTTTAGTATGAATATGTGAATGAAAAAGTATAACGTTCCTACGTCCTGAACGATAGATAATTGACGTTGAATGGGCCATAGTAATGTCAATTTAGCAATACAATTTAAAAAGTTATAGCCTTGCAAAGAAGGGGAACTTCCCCATAGACAAATAGAGCTGGCAGAGAGGGGTATAATGATGTACATAAGCCTGGCGAAGAAAGTGTTAACATAGAATTTCCTCCCTCTGATGTATGTTTTAAACCAGCCTAGCACATGTTCTGAGAAACCGACATGGTTTTCAAGACGATCGATTAGAATATCGTGATCGATTGTATCAAATGCTGCACTGAGATCTAGCAGGATAAGGATGGAGATCTTATTCTCGTCAGAGTTTAGCCTGAGGTCACTGATTATTTTGGTGAGGGCAGTTTCAGTGCTATGATTTTTTCTGAATCCCGACTGAAATTCTTCTAAGATGTTGTTTTCTTCAAGAAAGGAATTTATTTATAATGGAGAAGATAAAGGGAAGCATATAAACTTCTAATTTTCTGATGTTAAATGAAATAGTGGATGTATAGTCCAAGTGGGGGTCCTGAGGGGGGGGGGGGAGGGGAAGGAAAGAAGAGCGAGCAAGAGCACATGTATTGTATTTATTATTTTTATGTCTTTTAATCTACATTAATTTTGATTTCATTACTGGACTGTCATTATTGTTATTATTATTTCTGGCATTGTCCTGTGTTTATCATTGATTATTACTGTTAGTGTATTGTTTGTCTAGTTTCATGTTAACACAGTGCTACCAGGGGGCGCACGACTTAGTGCTAGAATGCCACCATCGGCGCCAATGTTAACGTTAATATCGCCTAATCTATGTTTTAAATTATGTGTCTAATCTGCCCGTCGCTTATCAAAGAATCATTTTCCAGTCAGTGTTGTCAAGGCAGATTGGTTTTTTATCGCTTCATTTCCGTTTGAGAGCATTTTGAAAAGCACCCGTTTTGAGGTGAAAAACAGCCCATTCTGTGATAATTGCCTTTTACTGGAATATTCCAGAACGTTGATATTTGTCGGCCTATTTATGAATCGTTTTCAAATAAACGCTAGATGATCAATAGTATACGTGCACGCACGTTCGAGGCGCGCGCTGATAATAGCTGCTTTCATTTCCTCGTCGATTTTACAGTGAAACCGCTGGAGCACATATCACAAAAAAGCTTATATCTTCATCAAAACGAGTCTGATTATCCTAACACTGATAACATAGATTCCTTACCTGACATCAGATGGTATCCAACTGGTATATTCCAATTCCTGATGACCATTCGAAAAAATCGATAAGTGTATAGATCTAGTGTATACAGTAGAACTCATGATCCGCAGGGCTCAGAGCCCCCTGAATGAACTCAGTACTCCGGCTGCATGGGTGAGAAGTGAAATGTGGACTGGAATATTTTTTTCCCCCATCCATTTTCATTGAGTCCATTCCAAAAGGGTGATTTACCATCTGGGAGACGATAGGGGGCGCTTTTTTCACATCTGATCGCCGGCGGCCCTTGGGTAGGCTAGGGTAGGCTCGCGTGATGCAATGATTTCAGATCGCAAAAAAAAAAAAAAAATTATTTGAACTGAAACTATCTTTTCAAGTACTTTACTCATGAATGGTAGGTTGGATATTGGACGATAATTTGCCATTTCATTACTATCCAAGTTAGGTTTTTTTTAGTAATGGTTTTACAACTGCTGTTTTAAAGGCATCTGGAAAATACCAGTTCTAAGGGAAGTTTTTATGATATCTAGCACGGGGCTTGAAACACTATTAACACTATGGCGTCCGAGAACGAGTATATACGTGTTTCGAAAAAGAGCGTTGTGGACCAGAGCCACGAGTATATACGTGACGAGTTGTTATTGTTTTATTCCATATTTATAACGCTTCTTAGGTACCCGATCCACTACCAGCATCTTTTCACATATTTGATTTTCGAAACATGCAGTACCGGCCAGACCCGCTTAGGGGCGCCATCGCTCCACTGCAGTATCATTATGTGAATAAAAAAAAAATACAAGTACAGTTCTGTGGGCGGATCATAGATCCTTGATCCCAGCCGAACATCCTCCATCTTGGATCAGCTTGCTGAGCGTTTTTTCAGCGTGGAATAATGGGATTTATGATTAGCCAATGTGCATATCGATCTACCAGAATCCGATGATTGATTGATTGATTGAAAACTTTATTAACAGATTGCAGAATGGGTACAGTACAGCTCAATACATACAATTGTTAAGGGGATGCAGACCAGAGAAAGACTTTCGTCTTGTTTACATCAGGGTCCCCCATTTTCAATTCATCGTAACATATATGACATACATGACATACAGATAGACAGTACTGCTACATCTATACATTTATGACATACCAGATTTGCAATTACAGTACTGTTTGTGATACAAAAAGAGTAAAAAAAAAAAAAAAATAGTATATACATTTGACGTAGAAACTGTACATTGGATTGGGTAGGTGGGGGTGGGGGGGACTGTACATTGGAGGTGGTTGGGTGGGTGGGGGGTGGGTAGGAGTGGGGGGGGGGGGGGTTGGGTAGGAGGGGGGGGGGTGGGGGGACACTGTACAACTGTACAAACAAAACTGTACATTGGATTATTGACAAGACCATACTTGGTAATTTACTGTACATTGGAGGGGGTTGTGTTCGGACATTTACAGGGGCCAGTTTCGAGTTGCAGTCTCCCTTAGGTGTTTTTTGAGAGTGTTTTTGAAAGTGGGTAGTGATTCACATTCCTTTACAGCTTTGGGTAGGGCGTTCCACATTGATGTGGCATAATTGCGAAACGTGTTTAGTCCCTTGTTTGAGCCGAATCTGGGTTTAACATGATTTGTGGAGCTCCCTCTGGTGTTGTGATTGTGGTATTCACTGACCTTTGGGAAGTATTTTGTCATGTACATGGGTACCTTGGATCGTGTAGTGTATCTTGTAGACCAGGCCCATTGCAAGTTGCTGTACTCTGTCGTCTACTCTAAGCCATCCTAGGTTGTCAAAGTGGGCAGGGGTGAGGTGGGTTCTAGGAGTAAGGTCAAGCAGTAGTCTGACCAGTTTGTTTTGAGATGTTTGTAATTTTGTTTTTAGCGCCTTTGAGGTGCTTTGGTACCATGAGGTGCAAGCATAGTCGTAGTACCCTTGAATGAGTGCTCCTGCTAGAGTCTTCAGGGTATTCTTGTTTACCAGTGAGGAGATCCGGTACAAGAATCGAGTTCGTTGGTTGACTTTTTTTATTACATTGGATGCCATTTTGTCACAGGAAAGATTTGCCTCTAGGATGGAACCCAGGTAGGTAATATCTTCTTTCCTTGTGACAATATTGTCACCCACTGTAACTGAGAAGCCGTCGGTCTTGCTGAGTTTGTTATTTGAACCGAAGAGAGTGACTGGTGAGGAAATGCTGCCGGCTATCACATGGCCTGACGGTAGGATAATATTACCCCAAACTACAGCTGGATTGGACATTGTTTTATAACGTAACGTGATCGGTCAATGAAAATGCTATATTGAACGCACACTGTATTGCTAATCAATAATAGTAATCGGCGTTCCCCGCAGCCCCCATTTCATCCATAGATGCTCTGTAATAGTCCGGATGCTACGCAGTTTTTTTATTTCATTCATAGCAGAAATGGCGTTTGATATAACGGCGCCAACGTTTAGCCTATTTTGCAGCCTCCTGCAGAAAAGCCTAGACTAAACGCGCAATATACCTTATATTCACGACACTATAAAATGACAACCAACCGATGGATTTTTATTTTCTTTAAGCCATTAGGAAGGCACGGTTTATGCACTCAAGTGACAATGAGAATGGACAGATAGCAATACTATAAATGATATATAAAGCTCTTAGAAAGTACATCGGTTTGTTTACAATCCGCTGTCCTCTGAGGCCTAAATCGCAGAGCCCCGCCGGTCGCCAAAGTGTTAAACACCCGTTTGAAGAAAGCTGTAGGTATAGGGTCAATGTCTGAGGTGGAGGAGTTGGGTCGCTTTCACACAGGGGCTGTTTGGTCCGGACTTTCGGACCAGAATTCGATAGTCCGGTTTTTCGGGTCTGTGTGAATGCGCGTCGAACTCGGTCCGCGGACCAAGCAGGCAAACTCTAGTCCGCCTGAAAACGTAGGTCTCGGTTCGGCTTCAGCGGACCAAACGCGGACCAAATATAGGAAGTGATTATTATTACCACTGCTTGCAGCACTCACTGCAAAACAAGCACACTGCATCTAATCTCTCTATCTATCTATATATCTATATATCTAACTGTGCATCTTGGGAAGAAGGAAGAAACACGCGGCTTATTATTATTACCGAGGCGCACGGCATATAATGGATCAATGCCACGTCAATACTATTATTATTATTATATTATTATTAAAGTTGTTTAGCGAGAGGATGGTGGTAATGTGCTTCAATAGAACAATGGATCAATGCCATGTCAAAACTCGCTCCGCTGATCTGGACGGCTCGCAGACAGCACACACAGACACACACACGCGCGCGCGCACACAGGCTTGCAGCCACACACACATTTCCACTGTCCAATAGACAAGCGCCCTTTTCGACCGCGTGACATTGTTCAGAAGGTCTCGGTCCGCTGACAGATTTCTCTATGTGAACGCAGGCGAACCAAATGAAGAATGCAACAATGTTGCAACTTCACCCCCAGAACCGCACCGAGTCCACCAAAACTATATGTGAAAGCGACCTTAGATTCTGAGACAGTTTTGCAGAGTACATCTAATGTGATGCATGTGAATTTTCTCATGGTTACATTGCGCGGTTTGCTGCAATCAGCTTTATTTCCATCATGAGTAATGCTGGCCCTGATCAAGGTTATTTTGTTGTTAAAGAATAGTGCAAGTTCTTCACACTTAACCGTTGATGACTGGGGAGGTGTAGGGGCAGTGTTGAGTAGTACATTAATAGTGGAAAAAAGGATTCTGGAGTTTCCAGCATTTTCTGTAATGAGTTTAGAGAAGTAGTCTTTCCTTGCTAAGCGGATGGTTTTATTATAAGCAGTTAAAGCACCTTTGTATATATCACAGCATATGGTGGTTTTTGTTTTTCTCCATTTTCGCTCCGCTGCACGACATTTCCTTTTTTCTTTGTTGACCGTATTATAGTTCAACCAGGGCGAGGCTCTGGTTTTCTTCTTTTTCGTTTTTAGTGGGGCGACAGAATTTAATATAGATGACAGTGCATCATTGAGATTTTCTACCATTTCATTTAGAGAGCTGTCATGATTGTGTGATTCATGTAGTCTGATAAGATCAATGAACTTGGATTCAGCCTTGTCGTTTAGGAGCCTCTTTTGAACTATTATTTATTTTTTTGTTTTAGTAAGGGTTATTTGAGTATCAAAAAATATACAGTGATGGTCGGAGAGAGGTAATTCAGTTATTGAGATATTTGTTATGCTTAGCCCAGTTGTTGTTATAACTAAGTCTAATGGATTCCCAAGCCTGTGAGTTGCATTTGTTATATGCTGTGTTAGGTCAAAGCTATCCAGTAGATTTTTTAGTTCTATAGTTTTGGAGTCTGTTTTATTATTAAAATGGATGTTCAAGTCTCCATTTAGGATCACCTTATCATATCCGGTAACACATAGTGAAATCAGTTCAGAGAGCTCCTGTATAAATATTGGTGAGTGTCTGGGCGGGCGGTATATTGTGACGATAATGGTTGATTCTGTTTTGAGCTCAATGGCAAGATATTCCATCGACATGAACTCGCCTAGTTCTGTGATTCTAAACAAGAGTTTTGAGGAGAAAATTGCTGCAACTCCTCCTCCTATTTTTTCTGGGTATTTGAAGAAAATTATAGTCTGGTTGACAAGCTTCTATCATTATTGATGTAGCTGTGTCATTATTTAGCCATGTCTCTACTATTATTCAGTGATCTGACATTTAGGAGGGCTAATTTTATTAGTTGGACTTCTTTAGAGGAGGTCTGCTTTGGCTTGACCTTGATGGCCCTGAGGTTAATAGCCGGTAAACGCATTGATGGTGTATAGTTTTTACCATGCCATTGGCTGGTTATGATTACCGGTATGTTTTGAGAGATGGCATAGTGGTTGTACTATACTGTACTGTACTCTAGTGCTTTCGGGGACATTTGATCAGACGAGATGGCCTTGTGTGATATGGGGGGGGGGGGGGGGGGGGGGGAGACGCCTTGTGCTGCTGCTGCACCTTGTGGCGAGATTGTGTCCTACGTGATTATCTCTCGTGCTGGTATGAGTTTGATATCCTTGGAGGCCATTCATACTTTGAACGCCACCCACGAGTTTTCTCGTGTTATTACCCCCCGGGTTGAATGCCCACTCACGAGAATATTCGTTTTATTCGTTTTTTTTATTAGCGATCTGAAATCATATTGCATTAAGCAAGCCTACCGTTGGAGATCCAGTCACCCCAGGCGCTCAGATGTGAAAAAAGCGCCCCCTATCGTCTCCCAGATGGTAAATCACCCTTTTGGATTGGACTCAATGAAAGTGAATGGGAGAAAGGATTTCTGACTCCACATTTTACGTCTCACTCACGCAGCCGGCATCGACCGGCATCACTCCGGAGCCTGAAGAGCAGCAGGGATTATGTGTTCTACTGTATACACGGTTGATCAATACAATGATCGATTTTTTCTAATGGTGATCAGGAATTGGAATAATCCATTTGGATACCATCTGATCTCAGGTAAGGAATCTATGTTATCAGTCTTAGGATAATCAGACTCGTTTTCACGGATATATAAGCGTTTCCACTATATGTGATATGGCTGTTTTGACTGTAAAAGCCATCAGGAAATAAGAGCAGCGATTATCAGCGCGCGGCATGAGCGTGCGTGCGCACACATATACTATTGATTATCTAGCGTTTATTTGAAAACGATTCATAAATAGGCCGACAAATGACAACGTTCTAGAATATTCCAGTAAAAGGCGATTATCATATAATGTGTGTTTGTTTCCGCGAAAACGAGTGATTTTCAAAATGCTATCAAACGGAAATGAAGCGATAAAAAAACAATCTGCTTTGACAATGTTGACTGGAAAATGAGTCTTTGATAAGCGACGGGCAGATTAGACACATAATTTAAAACATAGATTAGGCGATATTAACGTTAACATTGGAGTGGATTTGGGCATTCAAGGGGGTAAAAAGGAAAACACGGACTGGCTCTCAAAGTGTTAAGGCATGACGCATGTTTGCTGCTAGAAGCCTCGAACCTAAGCGATTTTGGAAGAAGCCATTTCTTTGAAAGCGTTCTGGGTTATTCCAGAAAACATTGAAATTGTCAATGAATTTCAGGCCGTGTATGAGACAGGCAGACCCTAACCATGAATAAAAATTTAGGAGTCGACTAAAGGCTTCTTGTCCTCTGCGAAAGCATGCAATTGGTCCACTGATGAACACATCAGTGTCTATGTACTGTGAAGGGTAATTTCACATCCTCCTCCTCCTCCTCCTCCTCCTCCTCCTCCACCCCCTCCTCCTCCTCCTCCCCCCCCCCTCCACCTCCTCCTCCCCCTTCTCTCTTTGTGAAGTCATGATTTCTGTTTAAAGACAGGGCACCCATTCATCTGGCCTGATAAGTTTGTCAAGGTCAGCGCCGGCTAGAAGCCCTTTTTGGAGCCTCCCAAGAATGCATCGAAGGAGGCGTCTCTATCTCACTGTGTTAAGCCATTACAATATTGCTTTGTCTTCACTTTCACTCTGACAGACCTGTGAATATACACTCTGACAGACTGAAAGTCCGTCCGTATGGGCGTACTGTATATATTTTCTTTTCCAATAAACCTGTATTGTATTGTTAATCTGAGTAATCCGGCTGTCTCTTTCTGCTCCTGTTTGATTATTTCAGAATGCCTAATTCGCAGTGTGACACTGTTTTAGGCTGCTGGATGTCCGTGGAGAACCTGGTGGTTTGCACTCTGATTTAAGGCCAATCTCTTGTCTCTGTATTTCATTTAACCATCCCTGGAGACGTCAAAAATCCACCACAGTACACAGACTGATGTTTGTCTAGTGTGTTCATTAAACGTGTGAAATCCTCTTTCAATGTCTCTGTGCCCCTCTTCTTTCGCAGGATGTCAAACGATCCAGAGTGAATGACAATTTTTGTTATGCCCGGTCTGATGAGTGTTGGAAGTATTTTGGCCAGCTCTTTCACAGATGTGTTGTCTAGACATATATTTATATATGGTATATATTATATATGGTAATCCGTAAGATAGTCAAGAAAGAAAGAAACTCCATACTTAAACAACAGTCTGAGTTCTTGATACATAGGACAAGGCAAAATTACTACTTTCACGGCTCCAGGCCTAGCCATCTATTGGCAATGAAAATACGCTCGAATGATCATTTCTCGGATATCCCCTCGATCAAGACGCGACAGGGTACAGTCACTACTGATTCGAAAAAGATCAACGACACTTTTAAAGAGTTTTACTCACAGTTATATAGCTCAGAGGTTAATCTCGACGACTCTAAATTTGAATCGTTCATTGGCGGGCTTTAGATACCCCACATTTCTGAGGAAGAGGCTAAGGAACTGGGGAAACCGATCACTCTTATGGAACTAAGGGAGACGATTGCTGAAATGCAGAGGGGTAAGGCACCAGGCTGGGATGGTATTCCACCCGAGGTGTATTTAGCTTTCTGGGACCAACTGGGTCCATTGATGCTCGATATGATCAATTACGCTATCGAACAAGGGGAGTTCTCAAGAGATGTCAACATGGCATTGATTTCTTTACTTCTCAAGAAGGACAAAGATCCCAATGATTGTGGTAGCTATAGGCCCTTGAGTCTTCTCGGGCCGATTTAAAAGTGTTTGCCAAGGTGCTGGCCCGCCGCCTGCAGAGATTTATGACGGTATTGGTACACTGCGATCAAACTGGTTTTATCCCGGGGCGCCTGGCTGCAGATAATCTTAGGAGGCTGTTGCATGTAGTCGATAACAGTAAAGACAATACAGCTCCGTCCACAGTTCTGTCTTTGGATGCCATGAAGGCGTTTGACAGACTAGAATGGTCATACCTGTGGAAGGTACTTGAGGTCATGGGTCTTGGAAAGAATTTTATTCATATGATTAAAGTCCTGTATGCCTCGCCGTCGGCAATGATACTGACAGGCAAAAACTTTTCCCAGTCTCCAGATCTTCTAGACAGGGTTGTCCTCTGAGCCCAGGACTATTCGCGCTTTCCCTCGAACCATTGGCCCAATTTATTAGGCAATCGGAGGACATCGTCCCCATAATGATCAATAATACACCACACAAAATTGCTCTCTATGCGGATGACCTACTGATTTTTATGGATGACCCTTCCCGGTCGGCCACAAAATTATTGGGAATAATCGACGACTTTGGTAAATTGTCAGGCTTTAAGATTAACTGGAACAAATCAGCCTGCCTACCTCTTAATGAGCTGGCCAAGGCAGTGCGACTACCAGCTGATATCCCCATAGTGGAACATTTTAAATACTTAGGCATAGAGATATTCCCCACGCTGAGTCAAACTACTAAGTACAACTTCACGGGTACTTATGATAAAATACGCCAGGATCTAGACAGATGGTCGTCCCTTCCTAACTCCTTACAAGCCCGAGCTTCCATAATCAAAATGAACGTCCTGCCTAGGATAAATTTTGTTAGCTCAATGCTCCCCCTGCCCCCTCCAATAGACCACTGGCGCAAGGTACAATCGATGGTATCTAAGTTTATCTGGAATAACAAACGCCCGAGAATCAAAAGAGCTACTACTCAACGTAGGAAACAAGATGGGGGCCTCGCAATCCCTGATTTTAAGCTTTATTTCTGGTCCTTTTCACTGAGACCTCTGATGTGCTGGCTAGACCCTGTAGATGCTGTATCTTGGCGCTCCTTAGAAGCGGCGGCGGTCTCACCGCTAAGATTGCAGGATGTGGTGTACTCCACTGTCCCTATTTCGAAATGCCGACTGAGGTATGGACCGATCATAACTCACGTGATCCAGACGTGGCGTAATGTACAGAAGTCGTGTGGGGTTAAATGCCCATGGCACCTGGACTCTCCAATTTTTAATAACCAGCAATTACTTGTTGGGCACAAGCCGGTTAATATTCCTCAATGGCAAAGGAGGGGGGTTCATACTCTGGAGGATATTTATGATAGGACTTAAGAGAATTTTATGATTTTCCCGGCGAGTCCTTCTTTCTTTACCTTCAACTAAGGTCAGCGCTGAGGGCGCATGGCGTGCCGTGGGCTCAAGCTTTGCAACCACACCCCTTCCTCAGGCTCATAGTGGACAGGACGACCTCCAGAGGGTTTGTCTCAGACTTTTATACGCTCTTAATTCAGTCCACGTATAAAAATTTATCATTGGATACAATCTGGCGTGTGGATATCCCGGAGTTGGACCCCGAGTTTGACTGGGATGATGTTTGGGCAAATGTGGCATTGTCTTCCCGCAACCCCAATCACCAGCAAATTAATTTTAATTATATTCATAGGACCTATCTTACACCTAGGAAGCTATTTGCTATGGGACTGATAACCGACTCTCGGTGCACTTTGTGCTCTCAAAAGGCCACTGGCACTTATATGCATATGTATTGGGATTGCCCACCAGTGGCCCGCTTCTGGAGGTCAATAGCGGACAAACTTTCAGATCTGTGTGGCTTAACTATCCCATTCACAGCTGTTACGCTACTCCTGAACGATATAACAACACTACCCGCGTCCGTACAACTGAAAAGGGTTGTCCTAGCGGGCGTCACAGCGGCGAAGAAGCTAATAGCAATGAGATGGAAGGAGCCTGAGAAGCTCACAGTGATTAACTGGTCCCTAACACTGTTGGATGTGATTTATCTTGAGATATCCACGGCGCGGGTGATTGGGGTGGGGCAGGCTGGGATTGACCTATGGTTCGCAGCAGCTGAGAAGGTCAGGACCGCCGTGTGCGGCTGAGCAGGGTTGGGGTGCTTGTTCGGCGGTCTCGTGGGAGGGGGAGGAGGAAATGTCTTGTCTGTCTTGTCTTTTGTGATGTCTTGAATTTAACTAGGGATTTTATTGGGGGGCAGCTATTTAGCTAGTTGGTCATCTATTAGATAGTACCCCTGGAATTTTGAATTTAAAATTTAAAAAGGTTGAACTCTGTTTTCTTTTCTTTTTGTCTTTATAATTTATAAATTGTTATATTCTGTATTATTATTGTTTTTGTTATTTTCCTGTGAAGTTATGTGTATTGTGATTGTGATTAATGTGTTGTCTTGTTTCATGTAAGTAATAATAAAAAAAATTGATAAAAAAGAAAAATTATATATGGTAATCAATCATCCGAAACGACGTCCCCCGCCCCCCCCCCCCCCCCCCCCCCCCCTTTCATGCATTCATGCTTGAGGATCGTACCGATCATATGCAGTTTGAGTTTTAACTGTAGCTTCTGTATAACCGAAATGCCATTGGATATAACGTTAGTAGCTATTAGCCCTTTATCCAGCCTTCCAGGAAATATACTAGACCAAATCCCGTATAACGCTTATATTCAAGACGCTATAAAATTATATTCAAGACGCTATAAAATGAGAACGTATTGATGAAAAAATTATTTCTTTAAGCCATTTTGAAGGGACGGTTTATGGTCTCAATTGACAATGAGAATGGACAGATAGCAATACTATAAAGCAGGGGTAGGCAACCCTAGGCGGGGGCATTTTCATAGGCACAGGGGGCAGCAGTAAAAAAAAAATATATATATATATATATATTTTTTTGCTTTGAAATATTATAGTGAAATATTTTGCACTGTTGTCGCATTTATCTTGTTGAAATCCTCCCACAGGTTCTTTTTACTACCACATTTAATTGAGACCCTTTATTTGTTTATTATTTAAATTTAGATGGAAATACATTGCTACATCATTCAGTAACATTTGCAGAGCCTTATAACAAAAACATTATTACGGTCACCATTGTGACCAGTGGGATTAATCAACACATTTTATTATTTATTTTTCTATTTCATTGAACATTGCACATGTTAAAAGCCATTTTTTTTACTCAAAATGTGAGTATTACCAAGTCAACTTGTGTTCTTAAAACAATGACAATAAACATAGTTTTATTAGGTTGAAATAATGTGGTTGTGTACTTATTTTTCTGTTAACTTATTATGGATTGAAAACTGAAAACAGTAACTGAACTCAATATTTTTAAGTTCTGGTAACTTATTATGATACTTTTTTTACAGTGTAGTCTTGCGATCAATCAAAACTTATTTACACGATATACCTCACATTCACCCTCCATTCACATCCTGGTGTTCTCCTGGTGTTCTCCATTAGGCCTGTAGGTGGAGCTATGACAGCACACGTACAGTACACACACCGATGGTGTGTGATGTGTCCAAAAATGAATGGGCAAATGTGAGTGAAATGGTCGCACTGTATGCAGCCGTTTGTCTGCATTGCATTCCCCCCCCCTAACTCAGATTTAGGGTTGATACAACCATCATAATAATATTGTTAATAATAACAATAATGATGTAATAATGTAAAAATTATCATTAAAAATACCTGATTATCACTTTAACTGCCGAGGTTAAATTCATGATATACCATCCCTTGCCAGCTCTATTTAACATGGAGAAGTTCCCCTTCTTTGCAGGGCTATAACTTTTTAAATTCTATTGCTAGATTGCCATTATTAGGGCCCATTCAATGTCCTATATGTATTGTTCATGGTGTAGCAACGTTAAACTTTTTCATTCACATATTCATACTAAAATATGGTCTAAAGTATAAGTATGTTTTCATCTCTTTCTGCAGCTTTCTCCAGAACGTGATTTATAGCCCCAAATGCATTATATTGATGATGAAATACAGTTTGATAGCGATCTGTGCCAGATAATAAATTTCAACTGGACGTACTCCTGGAAGTTACTACACGTCATCTGATGTTGACCGGATGGGCGAGGGGGCGTTTATAATTCCGTGGGCAGCGTTATACCATTCATCTAATGTGGGTCATATGTTCATCATAGCAGTTAGTATAGAAGACGTTAGAAAATAACGCTGAATCTTACCGTGGCTTCCTCGCGCCGCTGGCAGATGATCGTGGAACAGAATTTTTTCCATTATGGGATGTCGAAATACCCGATCTATTTCCAGGTTGTATAATAGTATATACGTCCAAATCATGTTGTTTTTTCGAGTTATTTCCACCGATCGATGTTCACTGTGTGAAGACGGAGTCTCTCTAGCATTAGCGAGTGCCCGGACCCCATATGGAGTGAGTCCTACCGGGTTAAAGGTTGACATCCGGTTTTTCGATCTGCCGATCGGCCACCAGATGGCGCTCTTGAACCGCTAGAGGATTGAGAGGAGATCAGAACTGTGTGTCAAGGCTCCAGAACGGAAATATGATTTCGATCACAGATTTTTGAAATATTGATATCAAAGACGAGTTCCGGCGTCCGCGGCAACTTGAGCATGGCGGGGAATGACGAGTTCCGGCATTTTCGGCAGTTAAAGTGTTATGAGGGGAAAAAAATTACGATGCATGGAATATTGTTGAGGCACACTAGTTACAACTATATTTCAAACAGGCACTCCATGTCAAAAAGGTTGCTGACCCTTGCTATAAAGTATAGATTTAGCTCTACAAGCAGCCCCACGGACTGTGCAAGTCTGTTTACATATGCTGGCCGTCTACAGTGATTTTAGACTCATCCAAATGGCCATCAATGTGTTAAAAAGCGACATATTGTTATGATATACAACTATCGAATTGCACAAAACAAAACGAATGCAAAATTCCAGTTGAATATTTAATATGGCTAAATTCAAAGCTTTACACATTAAATACTTAATCCAACTTTAGATCGGTACAGATTACTAATCGACTGATAAAGTTGGTGAAAATGAAGAATACGTATAAAGAATAAAGAAATGGTGATTGCACAGTGAAAGCTATGAGAAATATCCAATCACCAATCACCAATTTCCCATCTTAAAAATCACTATTGAGCATATTCCCAGATGGCATTGCAATAATGCATCCATAATGGAAGTATTACTTCACAATGATCATTGAAATGATTTTGTGTAGATGCGGTACATGCAGTATTAATTAATCTACATGAGCCAAATTTCCCTCGGGATGAGTAAAGTATTTCTATTCTATTCTAAAAAAAACTTTTTTAAATACTTTAGATACAGGCTGAAAATGCACTATAGGGTTGTATTTAAAGCAGCAGCGTGGATATGGATACAGATTAATTGGTTACAGACATCCATTATAGTGAGTATTTGAAATCACCTTGGGCGCCCCCTTGTCCTTTGAAGTGATGGATGGAATCTTGTATGGGATGGTGGAGGATGGAGCATTTGGTCAACTTGGTGAAAGATTCCTGTCACGCTATCATGGAGTTCGGCGATCAGCAAGCTGGAAGGATTCTAAGGGATCAATATTCAGAGTTTAAATTAAGTAACTTAAAAAAAATAAAAATAAAATACAAACACCCCCCCCCCCCCCCCCCCCACACACACACTAGAATTATATGGTTCTAAGTAATGGATAGTTGGATACAAATGAATTAATCTGAAAGAAATCTGTAGTAATGTAAATGTCCTAACCCAACCCCCTCCAATGTACAGTAAATGACCAAGTATGGTTTTGTCAATATTCCTCCAATGTACAGTTTTGCTTGTACAGTTGTACAGTGTCCCCCACCCACCCCTCCCCCACCCAACCACCTCCAATGTACAGTCCCAACCCACCTACCCAACCTCCTTCAATGTACAGTTTCTACGTCAAATGTATATACTATACTCTCTTTTCTGGACTCTTTTTGTATCACAAACAGTACTGTATTTGCAAATCTGGTACGTCATAAATGTATAGATGTAGCAGTACTGTCTATCTGTATGTCGTGTGTGTCATATATGTTATGATGAATTGAAAATGGGGGACCCTGATGTAAACAAGACTAAAGTCTTTCTCTGGTCTGCATCCCCTTAACACTATGGCGACCGGCGGGGCACGGCGATTTAGGCCTCAGAGGACAGCGGATTGTAAACAAACCGATGTACTTTCTAAGAGCTTTATATATCATTTATAGTATTGCTATCTGTCCATTCTCATTGTCACTTGAGTGCATAAACCGTGCCTTCATAATGGCTTAAAGAAAATAAAAATCCATCGGTTGGTTGTCATTTTATAGCGTCGTGAATATAAGGTATATCGCGCTTTTAGTCTAGGCGCTTTTAGTCTGCAGGAGGCTGCAAAATAGGCTAAACGTTGGCGCCGTTATATCAAACGCCATTTCTGCTGTATATATACGAATGAAATAAAACAAACTGCGTAGCATCCGGACTATTACAGAGCATCATCTATGGATGAAATGGGGGCGGCGGGGAACGCCGATTACTATTATTGATTAGCAATACAGTGTGCGTTCAATATAGCATTTTCATTGATAGATCACGTTACGTTATAAAACAATGTCCAATCCAGCTGTAATTTGGGGTAATATTATCCTACCGTCAGGCCATGTGATCTCCGGCAGCATTTCCTCACCACTCATCGGATTCTGGTAGATCGATATGCACATTGGCTAATCATAAATCCCATTATTCCACCCTGAAAAAAACTAAGCGGGTCTGGCCGGTACTGCATGTTTCGAAAATCAAATATGTGAAAAGATCCTGATAGTGGATCGGGTACCTAAGAAGCGTTATAAATATGGAATAAAACAATAACAACTCGTCACTTATATACTCGTGGCTCTGGTCCACAATGCTCTTTTTCGAAACACGTATATATACGTGGACGGACGCCATAGTGTTAACAATTGTATGTATTGAGCTGTACTGTACTGTACCCATTCTGAAATCTGTTAATAAAGTTTTAACAATCAATCAGTAACATTTTCACAATTGAATGGATTGAATGAATTAAACACTATTTCACATTAACTTACATGAATAGATCCGAGGTGGGCCAACATCCGTGAAAGCAAATTGATATGTTCCTCCAGAATACGGTGACAATGGTCAAGATCATTACGATTATTAGACTGTAACGACTCTTCCGCTAAAGTGACGCCTGTTCTGAATTCGTCAAAGTATCGTCTTGTCATTATTACAACCGAGACGAAAACAGTACAATAGTATTAAACAAAACACTATATTATTAAACATTTTCCTAACGATCAAACTCTAAAACAATATTCTTCGTCTATCCTTACTTTGGGAACCAGCAACACGGATGTAACGAGTGTGAGTGTAATTTCACATTCTCCTCATTTGTGAGTCAGGCTTATGGCTTTCTGCAAAACACTGCACCCATTCATCAGGCTTGATAAGGTTTGATACAGTCGAAGGTCAGCGTGTTCCTGCGAGGGGCCCCGTTTGCACCTCCTCAAAAGCATATCTCTTCCATCTTCCAAAATGACCATATAAAGCCTAACCCAATCAGAAATTATCCTCCCAAAACGAAAACGCACCAATGATGTCTCTATTCGCTATGCTTATAACGTAACACACTATGCTTGTTTGCTTTCGCTCTGGCAAACCTGTGTTCATGTACCGTGATATACGCTCTGCCAAACTGAGTCCCTCCATCGATGTAAACTTTTTTCTTTCTTTTTTTACCAACCATCGTGAGTATTCAGAGTCTTATCTCCTTGCTTCATTTGATTACTTGATTCTTGTCTGACCATGTTACTGTTTGCTTTAATGCTGGGCGAGAACCTGTTGTGGTCTGTACATTTAAATGCGCTCATAAAGCCTGTCCTGTGTTATTCTGCATTCATTAACCAATGATGACTAGTCAAAATCCACGACACGAGTTAATAACAATAGAACTCCAGGTAAATTCCCAGCATGCCCTGTAGAGTTGAGCATGCGCAGTGCGCACTTACCTGTTGGTCTTTGCTTGTGAACACATCCACGGACAGGGACGCGGGAAGGGGGGGTGCGGGGGGTGCTGCAGCACCCCCTCTCAATTATTGCAAAAAAAAAATAAAAAATATATATATATATATAATTTTTTTTTTATGGCAGTATTTATATATTTGTATATACTGTAACTGTATAACTGTAACACTGTATATTATAAGTTTATCCTGCTCAAAGCACGTCACCATTTTAATATTGTGTGTATTGAGCCGTACTGTATTGTAGCCATTCTCCAATCTGTTAAATAAAGTTTTCATTCATTCATTACACTACTGTATGTACACAATCATACGTGTAAAACCGAGTAGATTTTCGAGTGATGACAGACTGTCACAGACTGATTGAATGACAGGTGAAACAACTAATTGTATTCACCTCCCGTCTCCCGCCCTTCCCACGCGCCACGAACCACTGAGCTACTGTGATACAGTGCTTGCGCAGTCAGTCGATTTGAGCTAGTAGTCAGACTTTGCTAGCACAGAATGTCTCACTCGCAGAAAAGAAAAATATCAGATTTATTCCACGCGCCACGAACCACTGAGCTACTGTGATACAGTGCTTGCGCAGTCAGTCGATTTGAGCTAGTAGTCAGACTTTGCTAGCACAGAATGTCTCACTCGCAGAAAAGAAAAATATCAGATTTATTTTCGAAACGTCCCGCCGGTCCCAGTGACAGTCCCACTAAATCTGATAAACGTCAGAGAGAGACAGAGACGACAGGTTCAGCCTCAGCATCAGGTATTGAAGAGTTAACTGAGTCTGTTCCCCTATACCCCCCCTCGGGTGCCAGGGGCTTCCACTGAGGGGTGATGCAAATAGGGATGGGGTGTTATGGCAGCTCATGATGGAAAGAGTGCGCACCGAGTCTGATCCCGAGTTGAAGAATTGGCTCCAAAAGAGAGACAACTGGATGTCCAACAACATCCAAAACGAAATCTTACAGCTGCTTGCCCATGATATTCAGCAACAAATTAGAGGCAAAGCATCCAAAAGCCCAATCTTTGGCTTGAGCGCTGACGGAACCACTGATGTCACTCACTGGAAAAGAACAATTCTCGTGTAATATACAGTTAGCCGATGACAACTTGGAAGCTCAGAACTTCTTTTGGGGTTTTTACAATGCCCGGCCCAGACACAACAGCCGAGACGCTGTTTTTGTGTATAAAATACTTTTACGCCTCGACCTGCCCATGGAGAGGCTGATAGGATACTGTTTTGACAGGGCCAGCAACATGTCTGGGGGGTACAGGCTAGACCAGGGGTTCCCAAATTTTTCAGGCCGCGACCCAAAAAAAACGGTGTCAGAGAGCCCCCACTATTATAGGAGGTAAAAAAAAATTATTTTAAATGGAAATGTATGGTTGAAACATGCAAACGTTCAAACGCACACACACTAATAAGCATTGGAGGCTTTTAACCAGGGCCGGACTGGGGAAATCATTCAGGCCAGGAAATATAGCCCCAGTCAGGCCACTTTTTAAGCAGGGGGTCTCCCCCACCAGGATTTTTTTTGTTACAAAGACTTAATTTCCTGCATTCTGGTGCAGGCATTTTTTTTTATTTGTACCCTTTAAATGCCAGTGTTTGTGATGGCATCACAACTTATTGTTAAAAAACAGGCTAGCATATGTATGATTAGCAACAACACAGATTTTTATGGATTTTCAGTTTTTTGTAATTGATAAATACAATATTTTATTCAACTTCAGCCCTGATCATAACACCACATATTCATTTTATAATTCTAACCCTTTAAATGCCAGTGTGTGTGATGGCATATATTTGCAATATATCAAATGCAAAGTACATTTTTCTGGGGGGGATTATTACAGGCTAGCATGTGTCAATGATTAGCAGTTTTTCGTAAGGATCCCGCCTCCACCAATCACATGCGGCTCCCTTTGTGTGTGTGTGAGAGCAAGAGAGAGATAGTTCTCCAACTTGTGTGAGTTGCAGTGATCTCCTGGTTGTTCCCCACCTAGGTTATCTAACTATTGCGCTGGTGCAAATAGAAACACTGGCCTGGCCTGCTTCTAAGTTCAGTGGCCTGACCGCAATTTTTATTTTTTATTTTTTCATCTGGCGACCCCCCAGCACCCCCTGCCGTTTTATAGTTCCCGCGTGCCTGTCCACGGATGTAAGTGATGTATAAAATAAACGATAAAGCTACAGAGGTCTTCTGTTAAGCAAATTACTTGTGGATGCATTTATTTTTTTAAATGTCTTATTTTTCGGGATTATCTACCACAAAACTGAATGTTATTGGCATCAAAGCCATCAATTAGAACGTAGTTTTTCTACCTTTCTGTGAACGTTTAGCAAAAATCCGCGATTCATTGATTGAAAATTGTATTAACAGATTGCAGAATGGGTACAATACAGTACAGCTCAATAGTTAAGGGGATGCAGACCAGAGAAAGACTTTAGTCTTGTTTACATCAGGGTCCCCCATTTTCAATTCATCATAACAGAACCATATCCATTCTAAGTAACTGTACTTACAGTAGATTTCATTCACCGTTCTTGCTGCACGCCTGGTGATACTAAACCCAAATTGAACTCTGCCATTGGAAAGAGTAGATTTGGCCCGATCCAAAGATGTGCAACTTGGCTACTATAATAAGGTACTTTATAGGCTTGATATTCCATATTCTATAATAATATTTCAAATTGCATGTGTCCGGATGGCAGTATTCAGTACTGTATCTACAAAACCTTCTGTTTACTGGTTTCACTGTTCCAGAGAGTACACTGACTGTAAACCAGGAAAACATCAGATGGTTACATTTAGTAGAGAGTAACTAAGTTATGTATGTTCTACTAGGCTACACTGTAAGAAAAAAAGCTGCAAGAAAACGGTAAATGTCTGGCATCAATGGTTTCCAAATACTTACTGTCAAATTACAGTAAAATACATTTACAGATTACAACCTTTATTTAATGGTTAATATTTTGATAAAAGGTAATTTACTGTATTTTTATGGCATTTACACTTAACACTTTGATCGCCATGGTTAAATTCATAATTTACCATCCCTAGCCAGCTCTATTTGTCTATGGAGAAGTTCCCCTTCTTTGCAGGGCTATAACTTTTTAAATTGTATTGCTAAATTGACATTATTATGGCCCATTCAATGTCCTATATCGATTGTTCAGGGTGTAGCAACGTTATACTTTTTCATTCACATATTCATACTAAAATACGGTCTAAAGTATAAGTATGTTTTTATCGTTTTCTGCAGCTTTCTCCAGAACTTGATTTATAGCCCTAAATGCATTATATTGATGATCAAATACAGTTTGATAGCGATCGGTACCAGATAAAAAATTTCAACTGCACGTAGTTCTAGAAGTTACTACGTATGATCTGATGTTGACCGGATGGGCGGGGGGTCGTTTATAATTCCGTGGGCAACGTTATATCATTCATCTAGTGTGGGTGATATGATCATTAGAGCAATTAGTATAGAGGACATTAGAAAATAACGCTGAAACTCAACGTAGCTTCCTCGCGCCGTTGGGAGATGAGCGTGGAACAGAATTTTTTCTATTATGGGATGGAGAAATACCCGATCCATTTCCAGGTTGTATAATAGTATATACGTCCAAATCATGTTGTTTATCGAGTTATTGGCAACGGATCGCTATGTATTGTGTCGAGCTCGAGTCCCGGGACCTATAGCGAGTGATCGGACCGAATTGAAATGAGCACCAGCTTCTACATCCTGTTTCTCCCCTGGGCGATCCCCCGATCGGCCACCAGATGGCGCTCTTGAACCGTTAGAGAGTTGAGTGGAGCTCAGCAGTATATCTCAGGTCCCCGGGGGAGAAATATGATTTCGATAACAGATTTTTGAAATATTGATATCAAAGACTTGTTTCGGCGTCTTCGGCAGAATGAGCATGGCGGGGAAAGACGAGTTTCGGCGTCTCCGGCGATTAAAGTGTTAAAGTAGAAAAACAAAAGTAATCTGTAAAATAATACAGCAAATCTCATGTGAAAAAACATTTATTTTTTACAGTGTACATCTCTCTCTCTCCATCTTCTATTTCTACATCTCCATTAATTTGTTCAATCTTTCATCTACAGTCAGGTCCATATGTGACGGATCATACTGGGTCTGCGTTGTGTTTGATGTTAAATGAGAATGTCCCGAGGGGGAGTCGAACAGGGGGCTCCCGCGTCCGACGACACAGGCCGCTGCACTAAGAAGTGAATTCACTCCTAACTACCGTACCTATGCGTCTGTTAACCCTGTTATGGGGAAGTGAGTTTAATTTACCAGCCCGCACTGCCACAGTCACTCGTCAACACACCTGTTTCCGTGACTGTGGACAGGCTTCCCCGTTACACATACATATTTGGACATCAACCCAATTCTCCTCACTTTGGCTCTTCACCACCACAATGGATTCAAAATTACACAATCAAGATGTGCTTTAAGTGCAGACTTTCAGGGTTGGGAGGAAACAGTAATCGTAAAACAAAAAGATCTGTATAAAAATAACTCCACATTGACCAGAGCACCAGTTAGATTGTCTCCTTCACACGGCACAACTAACAATGAACATTGACCATCATAAAATGTGTTTACTGTTCACATGTTCCGGTGCATTTGCCTATCCATGGAAAAGTTATTTATGATCCCTTGATACTGAAGCAACTTGGATTTGAACCAGACACAGGTCTGCAGTAACAGTAACACAACACAGTGGGTCTGCAGTAACAGTAACACAATACAGTGGGTCTGCACTGCAGTAACACAACACAGTGGGTCTACAGTAACAGTAACACAACACAGTGGGTCTGCAGTAACAGTAACACAACACAGTGGGTCTGCAGTAACAGTAACACAACACAGTGGGTCTGCAGTAACAGTAACACAACACAGTGGGTATTAGAGTAGTTACTAGTATCTAATAAATAATTACACTGACTGTACTAGTACTAAAGGACACTTTGCCCTATCATGCTTGCCCAAAGCCATGTGTGTTGCATAGGGCAAAGTCCATATTTTCTTTAAAAGCACTGTATGTTTCATGCATGGTGGGCAGACGTATACAATTGACACAGGTGTTTGCTGTGGGAAATCTTGCTTGTTCAGCTCCAGGTTGGTAATTCATGTGAATAAAATCCAGGGATGGCTCCGGACAAAAACCAACGGGGGGGACTCCACTGGATCCAGTTGCAAAAATTTATATTTGTTCCAATGTGGAGGCGGTATTTTTCTCTAGAAAAAGTTATTGAATTGAGATAATGACATATTCATAGTCAAACATATGAACAGCATGCATTTTGTTAAATGTATGTTGATTTTTTTTTTATGAAGTAAAGCAAAGGCCAATCCCCACTGAAATGTTGTGGCAGGGAGCTGTTGATGCAAGGAAGTAACTTGAAGGTTGGAGTAATGTGTTACTTACCTTCTGTGTCCTGGAGGTAGTCCCTCCAAACAATAGTATGCAGCTGCAGAACGTCAGACCGCAGCGCTTACAAGCCCCGCGCTTACAAGCCCCGCACATAGCGACCCCTCGCTTCCATTGGCTGATTTTGGTCACGTGATTTGGGTCCCACCCAATGGCTGAGGTCCCCCGCGCTTAGATACCCCTCGCTTCCATTGGCTGATTTGGGTCACGTTGCACTGCGGGATTGATTGATTGATTGATTGAAAACTTTATTAACAGATTGCCGTATGATTTGGGTCACGTTGCACTGCGGGATTGATTGATTGATTGATTCATTGATTGATTGATTGAAAACTTTAACAGATTGCCGAATGGGTACACGTGACCACCACAGGCCCTGATTGATTGATTGAAAACTTTATTAACAGATTGTAGAATGGGTACACGTGACCTGACCGATTGATTGATTGAAAACTTTATTAACAGATTGCAGAATGGGTACAGTGACCGATTGATTGAAAACTTTATTAACAGATTGTATAATGGGTACAGTGACCGATTGATTGATTGATTGATTGAAAACTTTATTAACAGATTGCAGAATGCAGTACAGCTCAATACACACAATTGTTAAGGGGATGCAGACCATGCAGTACTGTTACATTTGTGACATACAGTAAATATATACAAGGGGGAGGGAACTGTACATTTATGATGAATTGAAAATGGGGGACCCTGATGTAAACAAGACGGAAGTCTTTCTCTGGTCTGCATCCCCTTAACAATTGTGTGTATTGAGCTGTACTGCAGATATATTTCAATTGCCTTACTTATTTACATAAGTATTATAGGCCTACAGCAGTATTGTACAGACAGTCTGTGTGAAGTCTGTGTGGTTATCCAGCTGCACAAAGGCAGAGCAAGAGGCTCTACAGAGGGTGGTGAAGGCGGCAGGCAGGATTGTTGGGACTCCTCTATCAAACATCACCTCCGTCTTCACCTCCCGCTGCCTCCACCGCTCCAAGTGTATCATCAAGGACCAGTCTCACCCAGCACATCACCTCTTTCAGCTCCTTCCCCCAGGGAGGAGATACCGGTCCATACATGCCAAGAGTTCAAGATTTAAGAACAGCTTTTTCCCCCAAGCAGTCAGACTGTTAAACGCTTATTGACTGTCCCCTCACGTGCACCATGCACTTACCTGGACTTGATAATCACTGTTACCACTCATCATGCACTTTATTTAAAATATTCTGTTATGTACAGTGTTATATATGTTATGTGTTTCATGTATGTATATATTGTACTACGGTCTGTGGGAGCTCCCCTGAAATTTCACTCACGGTCATATAAGAGTTTTAATGTAGAAGGTTTTACTAATGAAATGTTGGGTATAAACTGGGAGGAGGTATGTTGTGAGGATGACCCAGAGGTTGCACTGGACTTATTTATGTCAGAAACAAATCAGCCCCATGGATAGATAGTAGCTTTTAATGAATTTTAATGAATGAGAGAGACATACTGTAGCCAAAAAAGCATCAGTGTGTTCCAGTTCTGCAGATGACAGACAAAAGTACAGTTCCTTACGTAATCAAGTCACAAAGTTAAATAAGGTGAGAAAAAGGGAATATTTGAAACCATGGTTATATGATGTGAGAAATTATGGTAAAAATCTATGGAATGTTTTAAATCAAATTATGGGTAGAAAATCCAATGTCTGTACACCTTTTGTTGAGTCATATGGAATTGTCCTAACCAAACCATGTGATATTGCCAACCATTTTAATGATTTTTATGCAAGTAAGATATCTCAGCTCAGGCAGGGAATGCACATCTCAAACAATACAAAATCAAATGACATAATTAAGAATATCATAATGAAAGATAAAGGGTGTACATTTGATTTTCAACAGGTTGAGGTTAGTGATATTGAAAGGTTACTCCAGGCTCTACCTGACAGCAAGTTAGCTGGCACAGACAACTTGGATAGTAAATTATTGAGAATTACTGCTACGATCATCAAGTCCAGTGTCATATTATTAATAGATGTATACAAGTGGGACTATGTCCAAAGAGATGGAAGGAGGCTAAGGTTACTCCTTTACCCAAAGACTCCAAATCAGTTTTTAATGAGGGCAACTCCAGACCTAATATAGAAAAGATAGAAAGGCTGACAAAGAGAAGAAGAGTGGAGCAGAAGCTGGAGAAAGAAAAAGATGGAAATATTTGAGCATTCTCAGTTTTTTAGAGCCACACTTGCAAGACAGGGAGACCAGCAGCAATTTCAGGGAGATGGAGAGCCAGCAGACTGTGGACTCCTTGCTTGCCTCCATCATATATGTCAGAGGTAATAATTGACTTTAGGGCCTGATCACTTCAGTGCAAGCAGGGAGTAGGAGATGAAGGTTGTTGTGGAATATTCCAATGAGCCAAACAGTGAAGCTGTAGGAATTCAGATCGAGTCAATTTGTATAAAAATATAGAACATAGTTTATTTCTGTTTCCATGCCCACAGAAAAGTGCTCAGTTCATCATCAGAGACCAGAATGTCATATCTCCTCAACCTTGGCTGTTGTTTATAAGAACGCCGTCAGACTGTAACCTAGTGTCTTTGCCTAGTATACTAGTTGATCATATATTAACTAGTCAAAAGCTGTACAGAGATTTAACACAGATGGACATAGATAACATTTCCAGTCACAAGGTTTTTATTGTTAAACATTCTCAGAATGTGTGTGAGATACCACTGATGTAATCAGGTTTGTTTACATAAATGGCAAACTATATATATATAGCTTTGGCATTTTGTGGAAAACTGGAAAAAGTGGAAACTTAATTTAATTATTCTAGTCATTTATCTCCAAAACTGAAATATTCTGTCGTCTGTCACCCAGACGACCCAAGGTTTGAGCAGTGAGGAGGGGGGCCCTGGTCCATCCACAACACTGCCCCGCTCTGCACCACCAGCGGAGATAGCTGCTCCACCACCTGCTGCACAGAGGGAGGTCCCTGGCACCTCCATCGTCCGTCGGGGACATAACAGCTCTGCACCACCAGCGGAGATAGCTGCTCCACCACCTGCTCCACAGAGGGAGGTCCCTGGCACCTCCATCGTCCGTCGGGGACATAACAGCTCTGCACCACCAGCGGAGATAGCTGCTCCACCACCTGCTGCACACAGGGACATAACCGCAGGGCAGGGCTCCTCCACCACCACCACCACCCGCCTGACTACCTACCAGCAGGAAACAGCAATGAACATTTTTTATTGAGCCTGCTGCCAGCTTTGGACACACTTGATGGTGAAAAGAATTCACTTTTAGTAGAAAAAGGGGGTAACCACTGCGCTCAGACAGGTGCGTAGTCCAACATTAATTAAGTTGCAAAAAAGGAGGTAGGGACCGCACTCAGAATATTGTTGTTTTTATTTTCAAGTTGTTATAGCGCACAAAACGTTTTCAGCCATCCGGCCTTCATCAGTGTGCACAGCAGTGCGCTATAACAACTTGAAAATAAAAACAACGATATTCTGAGTGCGGTCCCTACCTCCTTTTTTGAAAATAATTCACTTGTCAGAATGAAAATCCAGCAGGTTTTGCATGAGGCTCAGTTTCCAGTTGAGTTGTAGGTTCTTTGTTTTATTGTAATCAGTTCAATTGTTTTTAGGTTTACTTGTTTTTAATGATTTAATTGAATTGTAATCAGTTTAATTTACCTGTGCCTTTGATGATCTGTAAATAAAATAAATATGCACTGTTCTAATAATCAATTCAATGTCTAAATGTATCTGTGCCCATAATTGTAATATGTATATATGCATTGGTCAAAGTTTAATCTTGATTTGCATCGTAATAGCCAAAACATTATGCTAGTTATGAATAACATTTATACAAAATTATTGGTAATAAATAGTTATTGTACAAGGACAATCTTGGTTGAGCATGGGAACAACTCTCTCAACACAAAGTAGGTGGCTCTGAAAAGAGCCTTTGGGTGAATACGGGAGGTAGGAGTAGGAGGTCCTCAGATGATCCCATTCTGCCATGGCACCTATCCTGCAGCTGAGAAGTACCCAGTGAAGGTTTCCCTGACAGTAATGGCCTCTCTGGTGGCGTTGTTGCTTCCCATCCTTCTGAGGGCCTGGGCACCAAGGAGTGGCTCTGCTGGCACCACAGGCACTGGCACAGATCCATCGTCCCACCTGATTGATTGATTGATTGAAAACATTATTAATTGCAGAATGGGTACAGTACAGCTCAATACACAATTGTTAAGGGGATGCAGACCAGAGAAAGACTTTCGTCTTGTTTACAAATCTGCATATGGCTCGCTGATAACAAACTATCATTACACATGGGCAAAACAGAGTCCATTCTCTTCGGTTCAAATAACAAACTCAGCAAGACCGACAGCTTCTCAGTTACAGTGGGTGACAATATTGTCACAAGGAAAGACGAAATTAAAATTACCTACCTGGGTTCCATCCTAGAGGAAAATCTTTCCTGTGACAAAATGGCATCCAATGTAATAAAAAAAGTCAACCAACGAACTAGATTCTTGTACCGGATCTCCTCTCTGGTAAACAAGAATACCCTGAAGACTCTGGTAGGAGCACTCATTCAAGGGTACTATGACTATGCGTGCACCTCATGGTACCAAAGCACCTCAAAGGCGCTTAAAACAAAATTACAAACATCACAAAACAAACTGGTCAGACTACTACTTGACCTGAACCCCAGAACCCACCTCACCCCTGCCCACTTTGACAACCTAGGATGGCTTAGAGTAGACGACAGAGTACAGCAACTTGCAATGGGCCTGGTCTACAAGATACACTATACGACCGGGGTGCCCATGTACATGTCAAAATACTTCCCAAAGGTCAGTGAATACCACAACCACTACACCAGAGGAAGCTCAACAAATCATGTTAAACCCAGATTCGGCTCAAACAAGGGACTAAACACGTTTCGCAATTATGCCACAACAATGTGGAACGCCCTACCCAAAGCTGTAAAGGAAAGTGAATCCCTGCCCACATTCAAAACCGCTCTTAAAGAGCACCTACGGGAGGCTGCAATTCGAAACTGGCCACCGTAAATGCCCAAAACCCCCACCACCTCCTAATAGACAGTCTCCTCCCCACCGCATGTATATATTCCCTCCCCGCCGTATGTATATTTCCCTCCCACCCACCCACCCCCTCCTAATGTACAGTCCCCTCCCCATCATATGTATATACTCTGTCAGGATCTAGGGGTAACAGTACTGTATATTTGAATACCGCTTATGTCACAAATGTATCAGTACTAAATACCTATATGTCCCTATGCCATAAATGTCATGTATGTTGTGTATGTCATAAATGTCTATATGAATTGAAAATGGGGGACCCTGATGGAAACAGGACAAACGTCTTTCTCAGGTCTGCATCCCCTTAACAATTGTATGTATTGAGCCGTACTGTATTGTACCCATTCTGCAATCTGTTAAATAAAGTTTTCATTCATTCATTCATTCACATCAGGGTCCCCCATTTTCAATTCATCATATGACATACATGACATACAGATAGACAGTACTGCTACATCTATACATTTATGACATACCAGATCTACAAATACAGTACTGTTTGTGATACAAAAAGGGTCTAAAAAAGAGAGTATACATTTGAGGGGGAAGAAACTGTACATTGGAGGAGGTTGGGTAGGTGGGATGGGGAAACTGTACATTGGAGGATGTTGGGGGGGGCATGTGGTAAACATGTTTATCTTTTAATTTAGTTTTGAATGACCAATTGAAGCTCTGACATACCTGCGGTGCAGCAAGGGGCGAGGGCGAGGGATCCAGATGCGGACGGCCGTGTTACTATTGGCTCAAAGGGAAGCGTCTTATACTCTGTGTGGCACTGCCACTCGGGACAATAATACGGCCCGGTCGTGGAGTCACTCCACAAGTCTCCAATACAGCGCTTGCAGAACCGATGGTCGCACTTCAATGTGATCGGGTCGCGATATGTAGACTTACACAAAGGACACGCCGCCGCAGGGGTGTTGAAAGATGCGCCCATTTTGTTGACAAACTTTATATCTGTTAGTGTTCTTCTTCACTTAGTTTCACGTAATGTTTTGGTTGCACAAATCACGTGACCCAAATCAGCCAATGGAAGCGAGCGGCCGGAGGACCTCAGCCATTGGGTCCCCAAATCACGTGACCCAAATCAGCCAATGGAAGCGAGGGGTATCTAAGCGCGGGGGACCTCAGCCATTGGGTGGGACCCAAATCACGTGACCAAAATCAGCCAATGGAAGCGAGGGGTCGCTATGTGCAGGGCTTGTAAGCGCGGGGCTTGTAAGCGCTGCGGTCTGATGTGCTGCAGCTGGAAGCATCTCCCAAAACGCCACCACCCGGCTTTCTCCTGTATGCCTGTTGCTCCCTGTAGTTGACAACCTTATGCGGAACAGGTTGTCCATAATGTCTGCAGTTAGTAATGCAGGCCTGTGGCACATCAGGGGCCTGAATACCTCTGGGTACTCCCTGATCTTTCCCAGGACGCCCAGTGTCTTCAGGCCATCCGTGAATCGGAATAGCATGTTAAGAAGTACTTAGAAATCTAATTTGGTACACTGTACGATATTAGGAAAGTTTAAGAAGTGAACTGAACGTACCGTTCAAATGGTCCATAGACTCTATTGATGACCTGGAATGTCAGGATGTCTTTAACCAGGACTTGTTTGTCTGCAACCTTTCTCATGGGGCGCAGGCAGCCTGCCATGGCAAGGTAGTAGAGTCGCTCAGAGCAGTAGTTGCAGTTTCGAGATCTTCAATGGTCTCAGCATCAGAAATCTGGACAAAAGAGAGACAAAAGCAATATCTGTTTCAAAGCCTGATGCTGATGCCACTGAATGTTGGGCAAATTACCCAATTTTGTTAATGCATTGTTATGAAAGACATTAGTACATCTAAAAACAGAGAAAGCACCACAAGCTTAAGACAAAGTTAAATGTGCTCCTAATTTTCATGAGTTAGAATAATCATTAGCAAATACACTTTTGCATTTTCAAGCATGTTTTATAATTACTTATATAGCTTACTTGTTTGATCTTTTGGCGCAGGTCCAGGTCACTCACATCCTCGATTGTTGGTGAGGTATATGGAAGCAAATGAGTGACAGAAGTATTTGAATTTTATCAGACACCGAATTTATATCATTGAAAATAATTACTTTGAAATCATGTATCTGAATTTTTTCAGACACCGAATTTATAGCATTGAAAATAATTACTTTGATCCAGTTCCGGTTTGTATAATACTAATATACGCCCAAATCATGTGGATTATTGATATGGCAACGATCCATATCCACGGTGTGTCTTGAGTCCTGCGACGATAAACGAGTGGCCGGACGGAATTAGGGGACGGACCGAGCTGCAACGGGCATTTCCGGTTTGGCAACTCGCCGATCAGCCGCCAGGTGGCAGTATTGAAGCGTTGCAGAGTTGTGCTGAGTCCCGCAGCATCTGACAAGGCTCCGTGAGTTAAATATGAATACCATGGCGAAAATATGAAATATGATCCGAATAACGCTGTATGCCGTGATCTGGCAGAATTCGCATGAACTTGAAACCCGTCTTAAGCCGTTTCCGGCGGAGAAAGTGTTAACGTGTGTTGTTGGGCCTTACAAATAAATTGGATTTCGCTTTTTTTCACAATATAATACAGCACACAGAAGGGGGGAAAAAAGGTGGAAACTTTCGGAGGCTGAGGGCACTAAATGGCCTGGCTCTCCATCAAAGAGCTGTGTTACGGCAGTGTTTGCTGTATAAGAAATGTTACATTGAAACAAAGTTAGATTAAGTACTACATGCAACACTACTATTGGGTAGTTGTATTTTTATTAAGATTACAATTGTTTTGCCGTTGTAGGCATAACATATTTATTATGACGTTTAGAGCTTTCAGGGTTAGGTGGGGGGAAAAAATGTAGGTTATATTTAATAAGTTAAATTTAAACACAAGACTTGCTCCTGCAATTGTAATTAGTTATTTACAATTCATCTTACACAAAGCTGAATTCTACATACCAAAGTTGATGCACAACCCAGATTTCAGCTTGTCCATGCAAGTTGAAAAGAAACACCCTCTCCAATGGCTGCATCACCTGTAACACAATTCAGGGTTTGATATAGACCAGTGGTTCTCAAACTGTGGTACGCGTACCACTAGTGGTACTTGGTGGTACTGCTGGTGGTACTTGAAAACATTTACAATTTTTTTTTCCAGTCAGGCCACTGAACATAGAAGCAGGCCAGTGTTTCTGGTTGCGGTGGCGCGATAGTTAGATAACCTAAGTGGGGAACAACCAGGAGATCACTGTGACAGAGAGTAATGCAGTCTAAACAGTCATACATCTTTAATTCAACTTCAGCCCTGATCATAACAATTTTTTTTTGTAATGTCAGATAAAAAATGAAATACTCCCACTTTTCTGAAAAGAGTTGGTGTTAAATCTGACATTACAAAAAATCCATCAAAATCTGTGTTGTTGCTAATCATTGACACATGCCTAGCCTGTAATAATCCCCCCAGAAACATTTACTTTGCATTTGATATATTGAAAATATTTAACTTTTTGTGTTTTTTAACAATAATTTGTGATGCCATCACACAAACTGGCATTTAAAGGGTAAAAATTCCTGCACCAGAATGCAGGAAATTAAGTTTTTGTAACAAAATAATTGTGTGTGTGTATGCATGTATGTGATAGGGCTGTCAGTTTATCGCGTTAATTAGATTAATTAATTACACAGCAAATTATCGCGTTATGAAAATTAACTCAAAATTAATTACAAAAAAAAAATGTTTTTTTTTTTTATCTCATTCATTCCATAGAACGTAGAATACAAATTTACAGACTTTTTTTTAATATGGTCCATTTGCATGTTCTTGGTATCTGATTCTAGGGACATCTATGGATCTCAGGGAATGTATTCACAGTGTCATAAATACTGTAACTGTCTGTTACTAGGCTTGAGTAAATTGTAATGAACCAAATGAGAATATCAATACATTTTTTTTTTTATCTTTGACTGTGAATAACACCATGCTCAAATTGACCAGACCTGAAAAATCTAAGCAAATTAATAGATGGAAGATGATTAAACAGAAGGTTTTGTAGATACAGTACTGAAATCTGCCATCCGGACACATGCTATTTGAAATATGATTATAGAATATAGAATATCAGGCATAAAATGGTTATGCGATTAAAATGCGATTAATTAGATTAATTAAAAATCCTGTAATTAATTAGATAAAACTTTTTAATCGCCTGACAGCACTAGTATGTGAGTGTGAGAGAGAGAGAGAATGAAGGACAATTGCTTGCTGTGTGAGAGAGAGAGATAGATAGAGAATTAAGAAAGAATTTGCTGAAATACAGTTGTTCTTAATTTTCTCACTTGCTATGTGAGAATGTTAGTTATTATGTTCTCAATGCCCCTTGCATTGTATGAGTTGTGGGATAATAAATAATAATTCATTGTATTTGTAAAGCGCTTCTCAGGAACCCGAAGTCGCTGAAATATGCTACTGTATGCTAGTATTTACCCTCCCTAACATTCTTGCCCCACAAATGTTTTACATATGTTGGTTATTGAAAAAAGTATATACAATAATAACAATATAATTATCCTTTCCCCACATGAAGCAGCATGTGCCTCAATGTAGTCAGTTTGAAACATGTCCATGCACAGAGGACAGGGCTGCTGCACTGCTGCTGTGAAATCTAAGTTAGCAAAGATGAACACAAATCAGGGGTCAGCAAGAACCACTAAGTCATGACCTTTATTTTCCAACAAGCCATTTGTTCTTACCGTGAATTGCGATTTTAGGGCATCAGCGTGTAATGATAATGGAAAAGATTTAATTTGTACATGTTATCTTACCCTGCTCACAACTATCCTCCACAACAGCCAGGTTTTCGTCACTGTCAAGGTCAAGATCAATGATGTTGCAGCAGGACTTGATGTGGTCCGTCAGGAGCTGCAGTGGAATGGCTGCTCCACACTTCTGGCACGTCTCTTTATGCATGAAATCGAATGTTTCATCCGTTAGTAGCAGTGGAGTTGTGTCAAGTTCCTCCTGCACTGGAGCTATGAAAAATGTACACCTATTCCCCCGGTTTGCAACCTTTAACATCTTCCCTGTGTAGCCAGTATCATCCGGTTCCACAAGGGAGAGTTTGCGTGTGCGTTATTTTTAAACCTAGCCGCATTTTGCGGAGACGCTCTCTGATTGGCCACTGACATGTGCGCCCAATAGCGTGACGAGCTGTGTCTTTGCCCATTTCCGGGTCTAACAGCAGCAAACTACCTAACGCCTAGTTTATCACTGGTTAAGGTTAGAGTTTGGAATCAGTGCTGGTGTTCTATCGCCCTGCTCTAAAACAAACTCTAACCTTAACCAACTTCGAAAGAGTGCCTAAGCTTAACCAGTGTAAAAACGGGCGTCTGCCAATCAGAGAGCGTCTCCGCAAAATGCGGCTAGGTTTAAAAATAACGCTTTGAATGTACCCCATCCACCTATAGAGAACATTTCAATGGAAAATAAATCCTTTAATGGCTTGATGGATAAATTGCAAAAGAAGGGAGTAGGGACCGCACTCGGGGAATATCGTTGTTTTTATTTTTATATGCACAAGTTGTATAACGCACAAAACGCTTTCAGCCATCCGGCCTTCATCAGTGTGCAATGACAATTGTGACAAACAAACCTTAACTAGGCTGTACTTGACAACATACAGGTGGGAACAATCAGTAATCAGTCAACAGGCTAGGTTGACTTCATGATCAGTAGCAGGGCTAGATTGACAGGTAGATATCATCACAGTATCACATACATTAATATATATAATAATAATATACATATTGAGCTGCCCCGCTTTGCACCCTGCAATCCATCAATAAAGTCCCCGATCAACCAGGTAAGGAGAATGGACAGCCTCAGCCTTACTCCTCATCACTCCCGACTCCTGGAACACAGAGCAAAATCAACAAAAAGCAAAAACAAAACAACACCTCTCACACAACCCCCCCCCCCCCCCCCCCCCCCAGAAACACAGCACAAACCCCACACCCCACCACTGACTACAGTCGTGACAACGCGTCGGCCAACACATTGTCCTTGCCCTTGACATGCACCACCTCCACATCAAAGGCTTGCAGGAAGAGGCTCCAGCGCATCAGCCGCTGGTTCGAATTCTGCATCCTGCAATTCTGCATCCTGCCTATAAAGACCAATGGGTTGTGGTCCGTGTAAATTTTAATAGGTGATTGAGAGGAGCCAACATACACCTCAAAATGGGAGAGGGCCAGAATCAAAGCCAATGCCTCCTTCTCGATGGTCGAGTAGCGCCTCTGGTGTATATTAAACTTCCTGGAGAAGTACGACACCGGGTGCTCAATACCTCCGTCATCATCCTGCAAGAGCACTGCGCCAGCGCCCAACTCGCTAGCATCCACCGCCAATTTAAAAGGCCTTGTGAACACAGGCGCCGCAAGGACATGGGCACTGACCAGAATGGACTTCAACTGTTGAAACGCGAAGGAACACCTAGGCGTCCACTGAAACGGGATCTTCGGGCTCAGCAGATCTGTAAGGGGAGAGGCTACCGCCGAAAAGTTCCTACAAAACCCCCTATAATACCCCGTCATCCCCAGAAAGCACCGGAGATCCCGACGTGTAGCTGGCTCTGGGAAACCAAGTATAGCCTCCACCTTAGAATGGACAGGGCGGACCTCCCCCCGCCCCACTACCTTGCCAAGATAGGTGACGGTCGCCCTGCCAAACTCGCACTTGGCCAGGTTCAGTGTCAAGTTCGCCCCAACAAGCCGTCCAAACACCTCCCGCAAACTAGCTATGTGCCCCTCCCAATCGTCAGAGTAAATGATGAGGTCGTCGAGGTAGGCCGCACAACAAGCCACGCCCGACAGCACCTGATTGACCAACCTCTGGAAGGTCGCAGGCGCGTTGCGCATCCCAAACGGCATCACTGTGTATTGCAGGAAACTGTCGGGTGTCACAAATGCAGAAATCAGTTTAGCCCGGTTCGTAAGTGGCACCTGCCAGTACCCTTTTAGCAAATCCAACTTAGTTACAAAAGACGCGCCCCCCACCCTGTCAACACAGTCCTCCATCCTGGGCAACGGGAAACTATCTGGTCTAGTCACATTATTTACCCGACGAAAATCAGTGCAAAATCTATCCGTCTTATCAGATTTATCCACCAACAAGCACGGCGAGCTCCACGGGCTGAAGCTGGGCTCCATGATGCCATTAGCGAGCATATATTCCACCTCTTTTTGTAACCGTGCGTGTTTGTGTGGATTCACGCGATACGCGTGCTGTTTAATGGGCACTGCCTCCCCCACATCAATGTCATGGTACAAGACACTCGTGCGCGATGGGATATCCGAGAAAAGTTCGCCGTGAGTCCTAACCAGGCCCATGATATCAGCTTGCTGTAGCTCTGACAAATGGCCCAGCCGACAGCCAAGAGTGACCAAAGCTAGAGCCATATGAAATCCGTTTTATTATTTTCCAAATTCCATTTTATTTTTTCCCAAATTCCATTTTTTCCGTTTTAATATTTCAGAATTCTGTATTTTGTGCTGCAACTCAGAAATACAGTTCAATTTTACACAATATTTTTCAATTAATATTGTGACAAAATAAAAATACATATTTCAAGTGTAAACAATAGATACAGCTAGCTACTACTGACATTATCACAATGACAATGTCAGTAACCTAGCTATATCTATTATATTGTGATGAAATATAGTAATGCATAATTTAGGCACCTTTAGTTTAGTTTATTTCGTTTATAAAGGACAGTGTATAATGGCAATGGTTTGCATTAAACAAATGGATGGGTGCACTAGATTTAGCAAGAAGCTATCATTTCCATCTATAGTCCTATGTACTGTAACGTTTCATAGCTATTTAAGTTTATTTAGATTATAAAGGGCAGTCTATAATGACAATCGTTTGCATTAAACAAATGGGTGCACCAGATTTACCTAGAACTTCTAGAAGCTATCATTTCCATAGATAGTCCTATAACGTTACATAGCTGTTTAAGTGTATTTAGTTTATAAAGGGCAGTGTATAATGACAATCGTTTGCATTAAACAAATTGATGGGTGCACTAGATTTAGCTAGAAGCTAAACGTCCTAACGTTATAGCTATTTAATCACAATAGTGTCGCAAGTGTTTTTGCGGGTCCAGTCCACGGAACGTTGACAGAATTAGCAAAACACCTTATCACCGGAGGCATAAAAGTCATTAGGATACTGTTCTGCTCTGAATTGAGGGCTTATTGTGGAATTGTTTAGCTTCTTGACGATGTTAACACCGAAGCAGCGAGACGCTTGAGCACCGCGGCTGTGTTGTGTGTAACACGCTGTAGAGTCCCCGCCTCCCCGGTCGCGTGTGCACCAAACGTTCCACCCAAAAACGAAATTTCAGTCCAGATTAGGCCAAATTCTGCAATATTCCATGTTTTGCAGTTGATTCCATTTTTATTGGTTAATTCCGCGATTCCGTCCGCGATTCCGTGAACGCGGATTTCATATGGCTCTAACCAAAGCCTCCGTATTTGTAAGGCGGCCCTCCACAACCGCTTTAGACGGGATAATCACGTCATCCTCCAGCCCACCATCGGCGTCTGAAAGAAAGAGACTGTCATTACTCATATCGACACTAGATGGGGCCAACACACAAGCCGACACCGGCATAGCGGCCACCAATGTCCCCTCTAATTATCTTTTGGTCTGAGCAAACACTCAAACCTCCTGAGCAGACATCAGCAACTACTGAGCAACATACGTCACCTGCCGATTAACCGGTTAGTTGATAAGCGGCGGTTTGTAAAAAATCTGAGAATCTTAATTTCCCTTAATGTCTAACATAAAAATATATACATTTTGCTGATACACAGAGAAATAATACAAAAAGGCATATATATATATATTTATTTGACCATTGATTGACTATACAGAGCATAGTCCTTACTTTGGCTGCGGCGGTGTGAGTCGTGTCACTAACTTTTGTCTTTTTAGGAGGCTGACTAGTCATTATTTTATTAAGTGAATTATAATGCGACTTCAAGGGTGACCATATTGTGATTTTTTAAAAAGAGGACACTCTAAAAAGAGGAGCCTCAAGATACTTAATCAAAGTTTACTCAAAGATGCCTTATCATTATAATATATTTAAAGTATACCTCTGTATGGATATAAAATTATTGTTTATATTATTTTATATAACAAAATAATATCTCTCTATAACCAAAGTTACTCAACATGCTGTATTATGCCTAAAGTAATCTATCTGACAAATCTCAAGAAAATAACTAAATCAACCTATGACAAAATAATATATATTTTCAAGTCTTACTGGACAAAATAAATAAGAAAAATATGATGTAATGTTCTAAATAATACCTCTTCTGTATTAGAAAATCCAGCTTTCAAAAATATATCTTTATCTTTTCAATGTAATGTAAATTATAAAACAGTAACCTCACAAAGATACTAATTTAAAAGTGCACTATGCAGTTTCAGATTTGTTGCAATTAATGTACTAAACTAATTTATTACACACATAATCCTTATGATTGTATCATAAGCATCTTATCAAACCAAAACATCATTTTGAGGCATCAAAATAGTTTTCAATTATTTTCTTTCTCTCTGTATAGCTGCATTCTTCAATCAATTTGGTCAACTTTGCCATCAAACTCTCGCCTCGCACTGCTTTGTTTGTAATGTTTTGCTGTGTCCATGTGAGCTTTGAGATCGCCAGCACCTTTATTAGACACATAAACATATGGTCAAGCTTTGCACGCGTTGCACTCCGCTTCCAATTAGTCTCGACCGGGATGATAAATTGGAAATGTTCTCTGCAGTTCATCTGTAATGTACATTTTCGCGTTTGCATTGTGAGGAGCCAGCAATGCTGGTCGGATCTGTCCACTTCCTCATCTGTTGTGTGTGTCTGTGTGAGTGTGCAGTAGCACAATCCCAATTTCTCACATTACATTCACCCTGAATGTTAATGTTATCCAGGTGAAAAGTTAACTTCATTCAAGCGAGGCATTGCAATCCTTGACATAAATCATTTGATGTATAATTAAATCAAAGGAAATGCGTTTGGGTCTGAGAGTGTGGCTGGTCTGCCGTTCTGCAGCTGGATACTATTGGTTTGTTTTGGCAAAATTCTTCTGCTCTGTGTGACAATAAATAAATGAATGATGATATGCAATTTAAAACCAAAACTAAGGCCTCAGTATGAGTTTAAGACGTGAACATGGTCAAAAAATGCGACCGATTTCAGATGTGCGCAGGAGCGTTTTGCCATGTGCGCGCACCTTAGGGGGAACATTGGCGGCCACCACAGTACTGGCCACAGGACCCCTTGTATGAAACGGCTTAATCATATTAATATGACACAGGCGGGTCTTCCGCCCACGATCAGGTGTCTCAATAAGATAATTCAGCTCCCCTACCTTTTCCCTAACCCGATACGGTCCACTAAACCGAGCCTGTAGACTGGACCCTGTTACCGGAAGTAACACCAAGACCCTCTCCCCTGTCACAAACGTCCTATCCCGAGCCTTCCTATCATACCACCCCTTCATCCGTTTTTGTGTGTCGATCAGATTTGTTCTCGCCAGATCACATGCCCTCTTCAGCTTTTCCCTAAAGCCACAGACATAGTCCAACAGGTTTTTCGGCTCGCTCTCCCCCAACCACTTCTCCCTCAACAACCTGAGCGGCCCCCTCACAGAATGTGCAAACAGCAACTCTGCAGGGCTGAAACCCAAAGATTCCTGTACCACTTCCCTTGCGGCAAACAACATCAAATGAACCCCCTCATCCCAATCATCCTCTGTATCACGACAGAACGCCCGAAGCATAGTCTTTAATATGGAGTGGAATCTTTCTAACGCCCCCTGTGACTCCGGGTGGTATGGACTAGAGAAGCTATGTGATATATCCAGCTGTTTCAAAACCTGCGAGAAGATACGAGACAAGAAATTCGTCCCTTGATCGGATTGGACCACGCAAGGTAAACCGAACACAGAGAAGAACCTCACCAAAGCCTGTGACACTGTCTTGGCCGTTATCCGTTTCAACGGAATTGCTTCAGGGAAACGTGTGTTGGCACACATAATGGTCAAAAGAAAACTATTACCTGCCTTCGTTCTAGGGAGCGGTCCCACACAGTCAATAATAACCCTCTCAAAGGGTTCCCCCACTGCCGGGATAGGATAGAGCGGCGCCCGTGGAATGACGTCATTGGGTTTCCCCACTATTTGACACGTAGAACACCCCCTGCAGTGCTGCGCCACATCCCGTTTTAACCCTGGCCAAAAAAAAATACGCAGCACCCTATCGAATGTCTTGTTGACCCCCAAAGCGAGCCTATGATCGTGAGCCAAACAAAGGATATCATGACGGTACTTAAACGGAACCACAACCTGCGTCACCACATTCCAATCATTCCCCAATGATGCATCCGGATCAGGGGACCATTTACGCAGCAACACCCCGTCTCCCAGGACATAACAGCTTTTAAGATCCTTACTCTCTCCTTCCCCCACAGCGGACGCAAAAAGCCCCGACAGGCTTGAATCCCTACCCTGTTCTGCGATAAGTTCCTCACGAGCGAAAGAGAACTCAGCCGCACTACTGGCAACTTCAACCGAGGAAGTAGTGTTCAGCAACAAACCGGCTGAAACAGAAGAAACGGCGTCATCAGACTCAAGTTGGTCAACTGTAGGGGCAAGCTGAGACAATAACAACGAGCCAGGCTGCCCCTGGAGCGCCCCCTCCCTCTCAGGCTCCTCGCTGTCAGCCGCTACTATGGTATCGAACAAGTCCACCTCGCCCTCTTCCTCGGCCCGAGCTCTAACAACCATGGCTCGCGTCACCGCACATGAAGAGAACACCCTCGGATACGCCTCTGCCAGGGTGTCTACAGCACCAGACTGTGCTGGCACACTAGTCACATCTGCCTTCACGAGGACCCTACCCCCTGCCAAATCATTCCAGAGGATTAGTGACACCCCCGCAAGCAACTTTCTACCCAATGACGACCGGGCCCGACACCAACTCAGATGTCAGGTGGACAATGTGAAGCGGGACCTTCATCACATGCATCCCAAAAGACCTAACTGTTATCCCAGCATCCGCTTTGACCCTTTGAACCTCCCACACCAGGGCGCAGTTCCTAGGCTAGGTCTCTTCCCACCCCTAGGCCTGACCATCCAGACCCCTCTGGACAGACAGACCATAGCCTTCTGCTTCCCGGTGTTTTCTTTTCAAACCCACCGATCACAGAAACACTACTCGCTTACTAACTCATTCGGTTTCAGCTTATAGTGGCCTGACTGTACATTGAGCCGAACGCGGCGGCCCCCACCGTGGTCTTACTGCCATATGCGATCCGACCGGCAGGTGACCCAGTCGATAGCGACCCCAGACCCCGTAGTGGTTATTGGCCACCCAGGTAGGAACCGACGGTCTGATCCCCACCCACTTTGCTATGGGTATGGAAACTTTGACCGTTTTCACCCGCCTTGCCTGTTCACAGAGAGAACACCCCCTGCTAGGTGTGGACTGTCATCCACGTACCACGTGTTGCCCCCACACTTGCGTGTGCGACACACACGCCGACTAGACGGTACCACGGTGGTATGTTGATTCATACCTCACCAGACACGGGGGCCCTTCAGTCTCTCCCCAGCACTATATTTCCTTCTTAACGTGCCCTCGGGACTTCGCAGTCCCACCGCCGCCTGTTAGAGGCTAGAGGTTCGGAGTGCCTACCTCCTCCCTAACCCCTAAAGAACAACAACAAACAAAAGAAAAATGGCTTCACCCTATGTGTCTGTATAGTCCTGGTCCCTACCTACTTCGGCCACCGCTCCACTACCAAAACCCTGGTACTGTATGTATGAAATATAAGCAAGCACTGGCATGACCGCCTAACGCCTCCACACCTAGAGGTATTCGCAAATCAACCACTGTCATGTGTAAAAAAAAAAAAAAAAACCAAACCCATCCCCAAACGTTCTCACCCCTCACTATAGTACCCCTATATAAGTAAACACTATACACACGCCGGCCTAGGAGGAGCCTGACAGGGTCCTTCTAATACCCCGACCGCATGTGGTGTGTCCCCAGGCGATGGAAGGCACCATATATAAAATGGTCCAACTGCCCTAGCTGGTTGAGAACGCTCCCTATTGGAGAAGTATTTGCCAAGGGGGTCTAAAACATGGGTCACACACAGGACAATGTCAACCATACCTCACAGTGTGGACCAAGCCCAGTGGCCACCACCAAATGCTTGCTCCGAGTCGTTTGGCCGAGCCCCCATATTACGTAACCATTGACTACAGGAAGGCTCGTTATCTGGTCAATGTTACACAATAAGGAGACGGCAGCCAAAGTATCTAAATAAAGAATATTTAATTAATAGTTACCATGGTTTCGTAACAAAAATGAACATCAAATAATAAACAGACAAACACAGAACTATACAGACAGGATCAGCACCAGACGGAAGGGATGACAGACTACTTATACACAAGGGAATGACGAGACAACACACACCTGGGGTAATGGTAATTGGGTACACCTGGGGGGAAAACAATAGGGACTACACACCATGACAGAGGACTACATCTAGACATGACAACTCACATTAGGAGCGCCTGATCAGGGCACAAACATACCCCCACATAACACAGGGCTATAACTTTTAAAATTGTATTGCTATATTGACATTACTATGGCCCATTCAACATCGATTATCTATCGTTCAGGATGTGGGAACGTTATATTTTTTCATTAATGCATTGTTGTGTTAACACTTTAATCGCCGGGAACGCCGTAACTCGTCTTTGATATCAATATTTCAAAAATCTGTGATCGAAATCATATTTCTCCTCCGGAGACATGAGATGTACTGGTGAGCTCCACTCAACTGTCTAACGGTTCAAGAGCGCCATCTGGTGGCAGATCGGCCAACAGGAAGTGACGCGCCAAACAGGAAGTGCTCATCCATATTTCGTCCGGGCACTCGCGATCGTTAGCCGGACTCCATCTCAACACACTGGATAATCAATCGCTCGCCCTAACTCAATAAACAACGTTATTTGGACATATATAGTATTATACAACCTGGAAATGGTTCATCTATATCAACATCCCATAATCGAAAACTGTCTACTCCAAGCTGATCGTCCAACGGCGCGAGGAAGATACGGTAAGATCCAGCGTTATTTTCTTTATAATATTTTATTTTCAGCTTTTATAGTTTCACAAACATACATCAAGACAAATCACAAACACAAAGAAAATAAAAAATAAATAAAAAGAACACAAACAGTATGTTGCCAGACACTGTCACATCAATGAACAAACATACACCATGTCAAATGCTATACACTAAGGACGCAAGGGGCTGATTCTCTGACATATATACACATACATATATATATACATATATATATACACACATACATAGTAGTGTTGTCAATACATAGTACAGAAAATACACAGGAGGACATTGAGAAGCACTTATGTTCTAGCTAAGCATTCCAAAAAGGGACCCCATATCATTTCAAATTTGTTCAAGGTCTCAGACCTACTGTGACGAATGCTTTCCAGCTGCAGAGAGGAGACCATCTCAGTGAGCCACCTTTTAAAATTTGGAGACGACGTGTCTTTCCATTCCTTCAGGATAATTCTTTTGGCCACAGCCATACCAAACATCAGGGCCTCCTGCTCATTGTAAGGTAATTCTGCAGTGTTAGCTGAACAGCCGAGTAAAGCTAGAAGGCAGTCTGGGGCAATCTCTCTTTTGTACGCCTTGGTATACCAGTCAAAAATATCTACCCAGTACTTAAATAGCTTGGGACAAAACCAAAACATATGTGAAAGATTACCCTCTGCGGACATGCAACGATCACAGATAGGCGATACAGAGGGATAGATTCTATGCAGTTTGGTTTTAGAGTAATGTAGTCTGTTAATGACCTTAAACTGTATAAGTTGGACTCTGGCATTAATAGAACATTTATGTATCCTGCTAAGTCCCTCCTCCCACATCTCATCAGAGATTTCCATACTAAGCTCTGTGGACCATACATCTTTAATGTGGTCGGAGGAAGCCATAGATTGGACAGAGAAATATGAAACAAAATCAGATATCAGGTGTTTTGAAACTGGTGATCGGCTCATGAGATTATAAAACTGGTAGTCAGCAGGACATGTCTCAAAGTCTGGGATATTACTGCGGACATAATTTCTAACCTGCAGGTAACGAAAGAAGTGTGAGCTTGTAAGATTAAACTTAGACTTAAGTTCGTTAAATGAGGCAAAGTGACGATCAACATATAGATCTTTAATAGTGGCCAGTCCCTTTCCCTTCCATAATGAAAAAATAATATCAGATTGACCAGGGGGAAAATTATGGTTATCACATATTGGAGCATATGCCGAGGTTGAAGGTACTTTGAAAACCTTTTTGATTTGACTCAATATTCTCAGTGAGTTCCGAAGGATAAAATTGTTGAGAGCCATTTTATTAATCGTATCACACTTAGAAAATAACATTGCAGGAAGAGAGCTTTTTAGGTTCACATGCGCCTCCATGTCTAGCCACCTGGGGGCGTCCATGGCTACTGTAGCATCACCTATGAAGTAATCTTGCCAGAAGGTCATGGCCCTTGCATTAGCAGCCCAGTAGTAGTGCTGGAATACCGGCAGGGCCAGCCCCCCCATATGCTTTGGCTTCTGCAAGTGTGCTTTTGAAATACGATGTGCTTTATAGCCCCATACAAATGGCAGAAGTATAGTGTCTATCTGTTTAAAGAAAGAGGCAGTCAAAAAAATAGGCACGCTCTGAAAAAGATAAAGGAACCTGGGGAGAACCACCATTTTTATGACATTCACACGCCCCACCAAAGACACTGGCAAAATTCTCCACCTCTCCATATTTTTCTTCAATTTTGAGACCATTTCACCAAAGTTCAGTTTGGTGATCCTTTGGTATAACTACTCCCAGATAGGTGAAGTGGTCATATTCTATTTTAAAGGGTAAGCTGTCAGTAAAGGAAGAGTCTAGGCTCCCTGAGATGGGCATGAACACACTTTTCTCCCAGTTAATGGAGTAACCAGAGAAAGTACCAAACTGCCTGATTAAATCTAGGAGACATGGGACGGAGGAGGCAGGATCAGCAAGATACAGGACCACATCATCCGCATATAGCGAAATACGGCTCTCATGCTTTCCCAACTTTATTCCTGTGATGTTGGGATGACTCCTGATACTGATAGCCAGGGGTTCGAGGGCTAAATTGAACAGTAAGGGACTAATACAACATCCTTGTCGGGTGCCGCGATGGAGTGGGAAGGAGTCAGATCTATCAGAATTGGTAAGAATGGAAGCTCTGGGATGAGCATACAACATTCCAATAAGAGAACGAAACCTGTCACCGAAACCAAAGCGCTGGAGGACACTGAACATATATTTCCATTCGATCTGGTCGAATGCCTTTTCAGCGTCAAGTGATATGATCGCCGGCTTAGTGTCCTTTCTTTGGTTAGAGTACAATATGTTTAGTAATTTCCGAATATTAGAAAAAGCAAGCCTGCCAGGAATGAATCCCGTTTGGTCGGAGTGGACGAGAGATCCGACATGCTGAGCCAACCTAGTGGCCAACACCTTGGCAACTGTCTTTTGGTCAAAATTTAACAAACGTATAGGCCGGAACCCTGCTGGATCAGTCCCATCCCTACCTTTCTTGAGTAAAAGGCACACATTTGCTTCGTAAAGGGAGTCAGGGAAGACATTATTAGTGATAGAATGTTGAATCATTCTAAGAAGTAGAGGGGCCAAAATGTCACTAAGTTTTATAAAACTCCGCCCCATACCCATCCGGGCCAGCGGCCTTCCCGCTAGGGAAAGACTTTATTTCACTTGTTATTTCCTGCAGGCTGAAATCAGCATCTAGCTCATCCCTTGCCTTATCACTAAGCACTGGCATATCAATATTGTCCAGGAAGCTCTCAATCTCAGAGTCTGGGGCATGGCATCTAGAGGTATAAAGGCCAGTATAAAATTCTTTAAAACGGTCATTTATGTCTTTAGGGTTAGTCAGCAAGCTGCCCGATATAGATTTGATACTATGAATTGCCTGGCTGGCCTGTACACCCCTCAGCTGCCTAGCCAACAGTCTGTCTGGTTTATCACTTAGTTCAAAGTGCTTCTGTCTGAGTTTAAGGAGGAGGGTACTAACCTGCTTGCCCAGAATAGAATTGTATTCATACTTCAATTTTAAAATGTTATTTAAGTCCATTTGGGATTGTGATAGTCTGTAAACCTGCTCCAGCGAGGGGAGCCGTGCCTCAATCTCAGCCAGGCGCTTACGTCTTTCTCTCTTTCCAAAGGCTTCATAAGATATAATGTGCCCTCTCAATACCACCTTAAGAGACTCCCATAGTGTAGCATCGGAGACATCACCGGTATCATTAGTCTCCATAAACTCAATGAGTCGAGATCTCATTTGATCGCGAAATGCTTTCTCCGAGAGCAAAGAGGGGTTAGAGCGCCAACTGTATCGCGTCTGTGGCAGTGCCAGCTTTACCAACATAGTGATTGGCGCATGATCTGAAATAAGGATGCTATGATATTTAGTTTGCAGCACACTAGATATAAATTTAGCATCGACAAGAAAATAATCTATTCTTGTATACGATTTGTGGACGTGGGAAAAGAAAGAATAATCCCTGTCTGTAGGGTGCTGCAATCTCCATATGTCAACTATGTTCATAGAACGCATTAAATTGTTTAGTACTCCAACGGAATTAATTAATGGTCGGAGGCGGACGAGTGGACGTACGATCAAGATAGGGATCTAGATAGCAATTAAAATCTCCACCTAAAATCAAGTTGGTGGTATTCAGATCAGGGATTATGTCAAATATTTTACGAAAAAAGCTTGGGTCGTCAATGTTAGGACCATAAATATTCAGGCATGTTATTGGTAGTGAATTAATGCTACCAGACACCATGACATATCTGCCTCCGGGGTCGGAGACTACCGTGGTCATTTGAAATGGGACAGATTTACTAAATAAAATAGCAACCCCTCTTGCTTTGGAAGAAAAAGCAGATTGGTACACTTGTGACACCCAGCGTTATTTTCTAACGTGTTCCATATAAACTGCTCTGATGACCATATGACCCACACTAGACGAATGATATAACGTTGCCCACGGAATTATAAACGACCCCCCGCCCATCCGGTCAATATCAGATGATACGTAGTAACTTCTAGAAGTACCTCCAGTTGAAATTTTTCATCTGGCACTGATCGCTACCAAACTGTATTTGATCATCAATATAATGCATTTGGGGATATAAATCAAGTTCTGGAGAAAGCTGAAGAAAACGATAAAAACATACTTATACTTTAGACCATATTTTAGTATGAATATGTGAATGAAAAAGTATAACGTTGCTACACCCTGAACAATGGATATAGGACATTGAATGGGCCATAATAATGTCAATTTAGCAATAGAATTTAAAAAGTTATAGCCCTGCAAAGAAGGGGAACTTCTCCATAGACAAATAGAGCTGGCTAGGGATGGTAAATTATGAATTTAACCATGGCGATCAAAGTGTTAATACCGTCCGAAGAGGATTGGCGTTTCTTTCCTATACACGCTATATTAAAAAATTCAAATGTATATGATCGGTATACATTATGCTTCATCATGCGTGAAGGAAAGGGGGGGGGGTCGTTTATAATTCCTTGATAGTCAGTAACGGATTTATTTAGTATGGGTTGATATATTGATCAGATGGTTTGCAGTGAAATGAATAAACAATCGGGCTGAAAATAACGTTACTGTGCTCTTACCGTTCGCCGATGAGACTGGAGGAAAAATATCCCAATTATTTGACGCCGATCTCCTAGATCCATTTCCGGTTTGTATGGCGCAATAAACGCCGAAATAATATCGATTATTACGTTTAGAAAGCGATCCAAATGCACTATAGTGTTTGTCTGGATCCACGTAACAAGATGTGACTGCCGGAGGGATTTCCTCGACGCACCGATCACCACTTCCGGTTTTGGCGAGAGTGTAACTCGCCCGACCATCCACCAGGCAGCGGTATTGAGGCGTTGCAATCTCATACAGGGTCCCGCTGCAGTCCAGAGGTTGGCTGGATGAATTATGAATGCCATGGCGAAAAAATGAAATATTGATCTCAAAAACGGCGTAAGTCGTTCTTGGCGTTCAACGCATTGATAGGTTTTTTGTGTCTCCCCATGATGTGCGGGCTGCACCCTAGATGCATGGCGCCGCTGTGTCTGCCCTCACACACACACATACACACACAAGACACACACACACATAGCACACACACATGCACACACAGACAAGCACACACACACATACATACACACACATACACACACACCCTCCCCTCCCTTCCTTTGTCTACGAGAGTATAAGTTCTGTCTTCATTCTGTGAGATGCGGAGCCCCGTGGAGGGCGACTGTTCTTCTTCTCTGTGTGATCAACAATAAAGACTCTGTGAATACAACTTTGTCGCTTTGAATATCTGGTCAGTTGGTTCATACTAATATCAATTAAAGAACTTGGGTGGATTGAATTCCCTTCAGCATGGCGGGCAAAAACGGCGTAACTTGTTCTTGGCGGAGATGTCCGTGTTTCGAATTTCGTGGCCACTTGGATCCGTCTAAAATCACTCTAGACGGCCAGCATTTCATAATAGACTTGCATAGTCCGTGGGGCTGTTTGTAGAGCTAAATCTATACTAGATAATACGTTTTGTCACACACTCAGGAGCGGTGGGGAAGCGTGTCTTACATCCTCAGCCTCGCTCTCTCTCTTGATGATAATATACATTATAACTGCTGTTGTGACATGGTTATGATGTTTATACTTGAATACGTTTGACAAAAAAAATATATAATTTTGTCAGACAGTCTGGCGAGCTTGATTTATGACGTGATGTCATCTGCCGGCGGACCGCACGGGCGGAAGAGGTTAAGTGATGTTGCGTTTCTTTTTCAAATGTAGCCAAGAGTAAAGACCCTAACCCTAACAAAACAGCAGTCAAAATTTATATTTTCAGCACTACATTTGTTTACCAATGATTTTAAGTGTTATTAGCTAAATATGAGCTTATAAAAATCTGTGCATTGCACCGTAAAACGGATGATTTAGACACGAGGACAGGAAGCCGTCATGAAATTGTTGTAGTCCTAAGAAAGAGGAGAACCAGGGCTTTCGATTGATGTCTAAATTTCATAAAACTACACTACCCAGCTCACACCAGCCGCGCTCTCTCTCTACGTTCAATGATTTAAAGTAGCCAAATGTTACAGTATAAATACTAACTGGATAGTTGATTATATAAACATTTAATTTCATTATCTGAAATATTCTAAAATCATTAAGTCTGCTATAAGCCATTATCCCTTTGTGTGTGATTATTATCTCACAGTAGTGTGTATATATGTGTGTGTGTGTGTGTTTGGCTAAAGTGGATAGAAAATCACAGTACTGTCCAAAAGTCTTAGGCACCCAATAATGAATTTATTCACACACACACACACACACACAATATATTACATATACATATCTTCATGTGAAAACATCGTCAAGATTGTGTGCGTGTGCCAGGTCTCCCAAGAGGCTATTTAAAGCTTTTGGAGGGAGCCTGATGACAAATATAAACAAACAAAAACGTGGGTATAGGCTTACACACCTACCTACTAACAAACATACAACATAGATACATAAATACAGACAATTAATATACCTAAGTATTTAGAGATATGATTTAAGCAGTTCCTCTTGCAGTGATTTTTTGAAGGTTGTGATGGATTTTGACAGATTCAGACAGTTTCAGACTCTCGTCGAGCTCGTTCCAGATCTGCAGGCCCCTGCATGCTATGCTCAGGCTGGCACATTTGAGTTTTCTCCTCTTGCCAAAGATAAGATGCCTATTTCTTGTGTTGTGGATGTGCAGTGGATGGCAGACTGGGACAAGCTCAGACAGTCTGTGATTCATGTTGTATACAACTTGATACATAATTGATGCATTTTGGTGTACATTAACACTTTGATCGCCATGGTTCAAATTCATAATTTACCATCCCTAGCCAGCTCTATTTGTCTATGGAGAAGTTCCCCTTCTTTGCAGGGCTATAACTTTTTAAATTCTATTGCTAAATTGCCATTATTATGGCCCATTCAATGTCCTATATCCATTGTTCAGGGTGTAGCAACGATATACTTTTTCATTCACATATTCATACTAAAATATGGTCTAAAGTATAAGTATGTTTTTATCGTTTTCTGCAGCTTTCTCCAGAACTTGATTTATAGCTCCAAATGCATTATATTGATGATCAAATACAGTTTGGTAGCGATCGTTGCCAGATGAAAAATTTCAACTGGACGTGGTTCTAGAAGTTACTACGTATCATCTGATATTGACCGGATGGGCGAGGGGGCGTTTATAATTCCGTGGGCAACGTTATACCATTCATCTAGTGTGGGTCATATGGTCATCAGAGCAGTTTATATGGAATACGTTAGAAAATAACGCTGGATCTTACCGTATGTTCCTCGCGCCGTTGGGGGATGAGCGTGGAGTAGACAGTTTTCGATTATGGGATGTTGATCCTGATGAACCATTTCCAGGTTGTATAATACTATATATGTCCAAATAACGTTGTTTATTGAGTTAGGGCGAGCGATTGATTATCCAGTGTGTTGAGATGGAGTCCGGCTACCGATCGCGAGTGCCCGGACGGATTATGGATGAGCACTTCCTGTTTGGCGCGCCCCTCCCTCTTGGCCGATCTGCCGATCGGCCACCGGATGGCGCTCTTGAACCGTTGAGTGGAGCTTACCAGTACATCTCATGTCTCCGGAGGAGAAATATGATTTCGATCACAGATTTTTGAATTATTGATATCAAAGACGAGTTACGGCGTCTTCGGCAGAATGAGCATGGCTAGGAATGACATCTAAACACGTCATCGGCAATTAAAGTGTTAAACTCAGCAAGCCTCAGGAGACCAAAGCGATGGAACAAAGGGCGTGAGGGTGTTTTAAACCCGGACCATGACACTACTCGTAGTATTATTTTTTTCTTGAGTTTGGCTGGGGTAAGTGTTGCACCATATAAAATATTACAATAATTAATGAGGGGTTCATACAAAGTTTTATATAGAGTGAGAAGGGCAGGTAAGGGAAGAAAATAACGTATTTTACAGAATACACCAACATATTTGGACAGTTTTGTTAGTAGATATTTAATTTGGCATTTGAAATTTAGTCTCATCGATGACGACCCCCAGGAATTTTGTGAACACCACTCTTGACAGCTCCTTTTCATTCATTTTAATGCAAATATGATCAGTGCGCATCCAATTTGAGTGAAAAACAATAAAGTTTGTCTTGCTTTTATATTGCACTTAAACTTTCTTATTGCACTTAAACCAGGTATCCACTTTTTGTAATTCAGCGTTGAGTAAATCTTGTAGCTTAAATCTTGTAAATAAAATAAATAGAAAATGTAATTAGTGTGTCAGTAGACTACTCTTAGTACATTTTAATTTAATAATTTTTTAAAGCATCTTCATGGTTTAATAATGCAAACATATGTTGCAGGGACTATTATAATCATATATCATATTGGCGTGACTGTATCCATCAAAGGGTTAAATCAAGCATTTTTAAGTGCTTTAGAGGAAATGTCAATATCACAATATCATTTAGAGGCCATATCGCCCAGCCCTATCCTATAGTAGTAATAATGTACAGTACACATCTTAGCGTGACATCTTAAAGGCCGCCACAGAGTCGGGCGTACTGTGAGCGGACCGGACTCCACAGCAGGGGCGGGGCTAGGGGGTGGCTACTTGGGCTCAAGCCCCGAATGTTTTCTGAAAAGCCCCGAATCTATTTACATTTTTTTTTTTTTTTTTTTTTTTGACAATTCATCATTGTTACATGAAAATATGTTTGCAGAAGCTAATTTCCGTCTGTGGTCTATCCAGCTGCTATCTGTATTTGAGTGAGTTAAGTCTTGGTGTTATGGTAGACTCAGACCTAAGCTTTAAATCACAATCAACAAGTTGACAAAAACTTTATTCTATTTTACTAACTATTTTACTAACTATTTTATTGCACTGCACTATTTTACTTTGTATCAGTGATAATCAAACCGTAAACAAAAACGCATATTAACACTTTCAAGGTATAAGGTGGTATAAGTAAAAAATTGTGGTGTCGAAGTAAAAAAAATCCGTGCCCGCTATTGCGGGCACCTATCTGGGCTAAGCCCTGGATCTCCTACAATCCTAAATCCGCCCGTCCATGCGGACTCTGCGTCGCTCACCGGTGTAACACAAAAGGCTGCTCGGCGTGTTGGTTGACATCGACCTGCATTTAATGTAGTAAACTGGCATGAGAAATTTTAGGAAATTGGTACATGGTGGTACTCTTGACTATGAAACCTCAAACGATTGTGGACATGCCACGCGGAGTCCGGTCCACTCTGTTAGATTCTAATCAATCGGCCAGTATCACGTCTTCTTGTGTTATCATCTCTCCATCCACTCCCTCTGCGTTGTGTAATTTTAATGATCCTGACGTCTCATATACTGGCTGTACAATCCTTTATCTCTCCCCGTTAGTGCAATCCGCAACCGTAGTATTCACCACCTTCGTAAGAATTCGACACTTCGACAACGTACTACCTTACAAGGGAAAGCGTTGTTTATATAAACAGAAGCCTCAGCTCAGATGTTAACAGATTGTATTGTCCTTGGAAAGTCTATTCTGATGATCTCTCCTTTAACCCCGCTCGGGGATCCTCGCGGCCTGGTGGGTATTCCAGAAGCCTGTCGTCGTGGTCGTGCCACGTCAGTCCTCCCCTCCTCTCCCCGCGAGGGGAGGGGGAATCGCTTCCAAGTCTCTGATGGTTCCTCTCTCCTCTGAGGTTCGTTTCTCAGTCGTTCTTAGGCTCAGTCTGCCTTACACCCGGAAGAAACTAATTTTTCTATATTCTCGCCATAGCAACGACAGCCCGCCCCTCTTCTGGTTGTCATGTGCCGCTGCCATGACAACAGCTTTAACCTTTAAACACATTTCAAAACGTTTCATTACTGTGTGTCAACCCCCCCCCCCCCCCCCCCCCCCCATCGCTCTGCTCTCTGTCTCTTGTGCCGTGTGCCTGCTGTTATCAATGTGTTCCAGATCGGAATGTCAACACCCCGCTCGCTGGCAGTGTGCTGCTCCCACTGACTGCCAGCCACTAGACCGCTTCCTCCACCGTTCAAACCGCCACCACCGTCACCATGCACATTTCGACCTCTCTGACCCGGGCCCCTTTAGATGCGGTCATCTCCCCCCCCAATCTATACATCACATACATTGAAAACCACCACCGGTTTCTTTCAACTCACAGTATGCCCGACTCTGTGGCGGCCATAAGATGTGTACTGTACACAGTGCATACAGTATCTGTGATCTCCTAATAAAACAAGTCATTAGAATAATATAAGCCTACTGTTCATTCGTTACACATGTAGGCTATACAGTGTGCGTGTGCCTGAGGCAGGCGGCCAAGGAGCGCGTGAGGTTACAAATCAGCTGTGACTTTGTAAACAACAATTATGAAATGACCAATTTCAGGGCAAGAAAGCAGATGCTGGATACAAGTTGAAAGTCAATGCCTTCAGGTTCTCAGTCGATTTATTCAGCAGGGCATCAGCGGTAGAATACAGCAAATTCACAGGATACAAAAGAATCTCTGTGACACGGACAGCTTGGGTCTGTAGTGTGTTCTAATGTCGACTCGAGACTGCTCAGTATTTAAAGGATAACTCCACTTTTTTTTTAAATTAGCTTATTTAACATCTTCCCTGGAGTTAGACAAGAAGATGCATACCTTTTTTGTCTCTGTGCGTGCATTTTAGCTTTGGGAATAGACGCTCTGTTAGCATAGCTTAGCTTCATCACTGGAAGTGGGGGAGGACAGTAGCCTTACAGTGCCTTACAGTGTATTGCAAGGTCTGACATTGACCAAACTTGATATGCATGACCTTGGTGGGCTCTAGGTCAAATCCTGAAAAGGGGGTCAATGTCAGACCTTGCAATCAAAAGTTAGGGGCGCACTGAAATTATGGCAAGGGTTATTAGCCCCCTAACTTTTGATTGCAAAGTCTGACATTGACCCCCTTTTCAGGAGTTGACCTAGAGCCCACCAAGGTCATGCATATCAAGTTTGGTCAATGTCAGACCTTGCAATACACTGTAAGGCACTGTAAGGCTACTGTCCTCCCCCACTTCCAGTGATGAAGCTAAGCTATGCTAACGGAGCGTCTATTCCCAAAGCTAAAATGCACGCACAGAGACAAAAAAGGTATGCATCTTCTTGTCTAACTCCAGGGAAGATGTTAAATAAGCTAATTTAAAAAAAAAGTGGAGTTATCCTTTAAACACTTTCTCGACCCCCGTACCTGGTACTGGAGTCGACTGGTCCACATAGCATAATGACAATACATTTATTTGATCACAAAGGCTGACTTTCGTTCTAGACATTAACACTTTGGTTGCCTAAGGTTAAATTCATGATATACCATAGATTGCCAGCGCTATTTGTCTATGGAGAAAGTCCCCTTCTTTGCAGGGCTATAACTTTTTAAATTCTAATGCTACATTGCCATTATTAGGGCCCATTCAAAGTCCTATATGTATTGTTCATTGTGTAGCAACGTTAAACTTTTTCATTCACATATTCATAGTAAAGTATGGTCTAATGTATAAGTATGTTTTCATCTCTTTCTGCAGCTTTCTCCAGAACGTGATCTATAGCCCCAAATACATTATATTGATGATGCAATACAGTTTTATGGCAATCAGCGCGATATAAAAAATTCCAACTAGACGTACTTCTAGAAGTTACTACACGTCATCTGATGTTGACCGGATGGGCTAGGGGCCGTATATAATTCCGTGGGCAGCGTTATACCAATCATCTAATGTGGGTCAAATGTTGATAATAGCAGTTAGTATCGAAGACGGTAACGTTACACGCTGAAACTCACCCCAGTCTCCGCGCGCCGTTGGGCGATCATCGTAGAGTTGAAATCTTATCATTATGGGATGTAAATTTACCCGGTCCATCTCCAGCTTGTATAATGGTATATACGTCCAAATCATGTTGTTTATCGAGTTATTGGCAATCGATCACTGTGTAGCGTGACGAGCCAGAGTCGCGGGACCTATAGCGAGCACCCGGAAGTACTACGGACGTAGCACAACCTCTATGCCACTTCCTGTTAAAGCGATTGCGCCGATCGGCCACCAGATGGCGCTCCTGAACCGCCAGAGAGCTCAGTGGGTCCTGCTGGTGGATCTCAGGCCAGCGGAGGGGACATATGAATCCGATCGCAGATTTTTGAAATATTGATATAAGGACGCTGTACAGCGTCCCCCGGCAACTTGAGCATGGCCAGCAATGACGTCAAAACACGTTTCATGGCAGTCAAAGTGTTAACATGGTAATTCACTCATTCTGGCTCCTGTGTGAAGGGTAATCTTGTTCCACCGGTATGTGGGTCCTCAATGTTTTAGTTTTGTGTGTGTGTCACATGCATCTAGTGTGTGTCTCTCTTGTGTATCAGGTTTACAACAAAACTGGTTCCTGTGTGGGGGTGAGATAGTGTGTGTGTGTGTCAACTTAATCAGGCTTACAAAGGTCAAGCCAAACTGGTCAACTAGTCATTCTGAATAATGCTATAATACTGTTGAAATAACTATTACTAATCAATCAAAAATACACTATAATATCAAATCTATTGGCCATATGAACATAAATTGTTACTTCACGCGCAACAAGACTATAAATATGGAATCCACGTGATTGGGTTTAGTTCTTATTTTATTTATCCACTGTCATTTGCAGTGTTGGTGTAGTGCTTGTATTTATTTTCGGACATCACTATGGCTATATGGCACTTGAGGCATGACTGTAAATGTCAAACGTAATTTTTTATCATACAAATATTGTCATATTTATTATTATCATGATTTTTTTATTCCAAGGATATAGTCGACGTGAACGCAATCATCATGATTCCTCTCAAATAAATCCCTTAACACATTCACGCCCGACCATGGAGATGTCCGTGTTTTGGCGCCATGCTTAAAGGGCCTCCGTGGCAAGGTTGTTTGGGCTTTTATTGTGAGGTTTTGTCCGCTGCTCACCCACTCGCTCTGTTCCTTTAAGGTATTTTGTTAAATTAATTGCATTCCGCGCCTCACGCTTCTATCCTGTAAGATGCCGTTTGATTGGTGCTCTCCCAACCACACGCTTCTGGAGCAATGATCAATTTCATCCCGCAGCTGTCACAGCTTGTCATTAAGCGCCCCGTGGCTTTAAATACCCTGATCTCCCTAATATTGATGTTGGATCGTTTTGAAACATTCCCTGCATTTGCCTGTTCCTTCCCGTCGCTGCTTTCCCTGTTCTGTTGCTTCCCAGGACTCTCGAGAAATATTCCGTTTGGAGAACCTGCTTCCCCGTTACGAAGCGGCCGCCTCGTTTGATCTGCCCGCTTTACGCGTTGCGCTCTGGTGAGTTTTTGTAACAGTCTTTTGGATCTATCGTTTTTGTGTGTTTTTAAAGCACCGAAGAGATCCCGTTTTGTTCATACTGTTCTCACCTTTTTGTCTGTTGGAATTACACGTTTGGATTACCTAATTGTTTTCACTCTGGACACTGCTCACTGTGTGTTTCACACCGAAGATCTGTCACTTGGACTATTTGTTTGGACAATTCACCTCACCAGTCACCTGTCAGTTTCAATTGTGCGCTGAGCTAACTCAGGATCTCTCTCTCCCTCTCCGCCTCCATCTGGAGCATATGCTGGGAGGATCTGCAGAGCGGCTCAGACGTCACGGACAAATTCCACAACATCACCTTCTGGGAGAAGCTGCAGAGCAGCAAACATTCCTCACATGCCTGTTTCCCAGTTTGTTCTGTTCACCACATAATTCATTCTTGTTACTCAGTAAATAAACACGCCCTTGATTTTGGCTAACTCTGAAACAACTCTCTCTGTGCCGTTTGCGTGTGGGGTCGGTTTCAAACCCTAACATTACGATCCAACCATGACGACCCCAGCCGACACAGAGAGAGTCAGAACAGCATTAGCAGGCCAGATTGAGTTAACCAAGGAACACAGCCAACAGCTAGACAGGGCTGCGGCTGCAGTACAGGAACTCCGAGAGCAGGTCCTGCCTATTCAGGGGTCCCTGGGCGCTCTGGCTAGCCAGCAGTCAAGTATTCTCCTCCACTTACACACGCTGAGTGACACCGTTAACACCTTGCTTGTACCCCCACTTCCTTCAGGAGCCTTGGCCGGAGCATCACCCGCAGCCCTGGCAGGCCCCGCGCCTCCCGATCCCGCACCTCGGGAGCCCCGTCTCTCCGAACCACGGCTGTTCGACGGCAACTTCGAGGATTGTGCCACATTCATCATGCAATGTGAGTTGGTTTTTTGTCATCAACCCAGTCGTTTCACTTCCAGGGGAGCCCAAGTGGCCTACATGACTAACTTGCTCTCAGGCCGGGCAGCCCAGTGGGTCACTTCCTCCTGGGCAATGGAGGCAGACTTCTGTTTCTCCTACCCAGACTTCGTGGCTGAGCTCCGCAGGGTGTTCCACCATCCAGCCCGTGGTCTGGACCCTGGAGCCCGGTTGGGTATGTGGTATAATATCTAATGTTCTCATGTAAATATAGTCCCCTCCCCTATATCCCCATACCTGTGCCCCCCCCCCTCTCTGTGGAATAAGACACTCCCCTCCCCTGTGTCCCCATTACCTGTACCCCCCCCCCCCCCCATCTGACCTATCAAATGGGACCACACCCCCTCCTGTTAACTATATAGATCTCCTCTTGAGATCTATCCAGGGCTTCTTACCTGGGTAATTAAGCTGATCACCTGGTGGGAAACCCTCAGCCATTCTCTCTATGTAATTCTATCTGTTTGGTTAATAAACCTTTGTTATTATCCAAGCCTCGGTTGACTGAGCACATTCTTCATCAGGATATATCTACAAATATCCCACAATTGGCGTCTACGAACTTGTGACGGACTTTTTGCGTCCTCCCGGCGTGCTGTATCATTTCAACTATACAGAGAAAAGTGAGTATAATAGGATGGTCGACCAAAAATGTATGGAAAGGAATTAAAACCTTCCCGCTTTTCTCTGTGCCAGGTGAATATTACAGAATGTTGTCAAATATTGAGATCATGGCTGAGTAAGAATAATGTGCATTAATATATCTGATCTGTATTGAGAATCGTACCGGGGAAACGCGTGTACCTGGGTCCTTATCTGGACAGATGTTCTGAGAGGATGGGTTGTTGTGCTATTCCCGGATTTGAGCTGTTGCCAAACCGAAAGTTAGGGCACAAAATAAGGTTGTTGGTTTGCTAACCCAAGTCTAGCTGATGCAGGCTAAAATATAGGCAACAAGGCAAGAAACGTGGGCTTATTATGATGTGATATCCTTGGGAAAACGCTACTCTATTGGAACCTATTAATTACCAGAGTAGCGTCATAATATTCATTGTTTCAACCTCAAACTAAGCCCAAAATCTCTTCCATTCCTGAAAACGATGTATTTGGATTGAATTCCAATTGATTATACAGATAGCGGGAAGATGACCGGCGATGTCTCGGGAGTACGTGAATGTACATTTAACGAGTCGCAGGTCGAAGGGACCGTGAGTGTGATTAAAAGGTATATATAATCGAATATATCGCTGGTAAATTTCGAAGTCAGGTTCGGTCGTTATGACTTTAATAACGATGTGTAGTTAAATCAAGGGATAAATGCCTTGTCGCAGCAGATGTTGGTCGACTAAACGTACAGCGATCCAATACAGTCAGATATACACACACGTTAACTTATATGTATTATTGTTGTTTTGTCTGTTTAAAGTCTCGTTTGTATTTGCGTGCGCCGAGCATTGAGAGACTAGTACCGTTATAGAGAATAACATTGAAGTGCAGTTCACGCGACAAACTAGCATAGTAATTTCCGAAATCAACTAAACCGGCCCACGGGAACAACCATTTGGGGAAGTATAGTTTTATCGTTTCAGTTTGTTTACGTTTCACATATGCACAGGCGCGTTCATTCGGTAACAAAACGCTGGTATAGGAATTCCAGGCTATTGAGAGCTCGTGGGAAAAATACTGTATGAATTGCAAAGCGTTATTTCCGAGGCGAATGAGAACACACGAACGTCGCATGGAGCAATGACGTGACGCTATGCGCGCCGTTAAGTTATGATTTTATATTAAACTATCCATAGGCAAACGTAAAGTTTAATATGCCCAAGGCCGAAGGTATATGAAATCCACGTGCAGTATATGTTTTATTTGTATATGTATGTGCGCGCTGCTATTGGAAAGTGTTGAGTTGCGGTGGCGAGATGCAGAAGAGTGTTTCCAGGATTGCATTATCCCAGACCACCGGAGAAACGAACCGAACATTGCATTAACGACACGTAACGTGCTACAGCCTCAGGAACCAACGTCAACACAAACAGCTTTCCCCGGTGAGTATGAAAATCATAAATATAGATGCTTTGATTGATTGATTGAAAACTTTATTAACAGATTGCAGAATAGGTACAATACAGCACAGCTCAACACACAATTGTTAAGGGGATGCAGACCAGAGAGAGACTTTAGTCTTGTTTACATCAGGGTCCCCCATTTTCAATACCAGATTTGTTTACATCAGGGTCCCCCATTTTCAATTTATCAGGACATATTATGACATACATGACATACAGATAGTCAGTACTGCTACATCTGTACATTTATGACATACCAGATTTGCAAATTCAGTACTGTTTGTGATACAAAAGGAGTCAAGAAAAGGGAGTCATTTGACGTAGAAACTGTACATATACACAACTATCATCTCAGTTACAGCAAAGTACAAACTTGGGCACAAACAACATAGATCATGTTTAAAAGTAAGATGTTTAGGTTATATTCACTTGAGTTAATGTGTTTATCTAAAGAACCAATGAAAGATAACTAGCCCTTTCCATTGTAAGACATTTTAAACATGATTCAAAATGTGTGGTTCCACATTCATATGATGCTTGTGTACATATGCGATATGATTGATAAATGATAACACTATCATTACATCCTAGAACGGGATGGATGAGAAATAGCTGATGTTTTGTTAAGCTCACAGACAATCAAGGAGAACCCACTCAGATGGTCTTAGAAAAGAGTGGAAAATTAACATGTGTTTGTATTTACAGATCTGGCTCTGAGGCGAGATGCAAAACAGTGCATGACTACACCCAAATTGTATCACAAAAGACAGAAAATCCAACAATTTGCAAGTCAACCGAGAGACGTGTGGAACTGAGAGACAATCGATTGGCCATTTGGAACGGATCTACATCCAAACACCCACATGTACATTTCTTCAGAGTGGGCACTTGGGAGACAAAGCAATGCAAATGCCTACACTCGTGACCACAGACTTGATGAACTCACCTGGCGGTGGATGGCAACAGAGAACCACTTAATTAACATGAATTAGACACAGGTGATGAATTTGCAGTTATGAAAATCTACCTAACTCCCATACTAACAATAACTAACCAGTCGTTTTCATCATCTCTTTTCAAGAGGCACATGAATTAGAGAAGTGCCCGAGATGAAAGATTAATGATGAAAACAACTTTACTTACAATCCCCTCCTTCTATTCTCTGTTTATAACCAATAACATGCATGACTATTCCTTAGACTATTCTTTTAACAACTAATACATTTCCATGACTGCAAAATATCAACCACAAAATTGAAACACAATTATCTAAATGTACAAGGTATACACGTACATTGATCATTTAGCTGACACTGTATGACAGGACATAAAAAAAGGCACAACTCTATCAGCTGAGTAACAATGTTCATCAAAGTGTTGAGTGCCACAGTGTAGGTTAGTTTTATTAGTGTTGAGTGCTACAGTGTAGGTTAGTTTATTAGGACAAATGCATGACAGTAAGGTTAGTTAGGGTTAGATGACAAAACGAATGATTGTTTTTCATGCAAAATTAACTGACTACCTAGATTTTATGTTTTTTCCCCATGCTAAATTATGACGAGCCACACTGAGACGTGAATAACGCCAGAGAAGTCGTGGCGAGGTAAGTATCCTGAGGCACACCCAACGCATCCTGAGGTAAGATCAACTTCAATTTAACACCACAGACTATTTTATCTGATTCAAGACTTTGGCCATTCATTTACTAATTTTATTTAAAGCCTAATGCTGTAAGATCTAGTTAGATACAAGATCTGATAAGATTGTAGTGAATGTGACCTTCTTGACACAAGGAATCACTGCTAATGCAATTGGCTTGCATTTCCTATTTTCAATTAAGTGATTTTTATTTACAATAAATTGAATTAACCCTAAATGATTTTCCTCTGTAGCAGAAAGGCGTTGAATCATTTATGTGAGGAGTTTTCTAAGGCAGTTTTTATCATCCTCGGATCACGAATTGGTGAGAGGACAGGACGAGGAACACAACCCAGCAACCTGAGCGACCCACGACAGCATACTACCACCAGGGACGCCGCCAAGGAGCTGCGGACACAACCAGAGGCGACGACAACAACCGTGGGAGAACCACCAGCCCACACAACACAGACGTCCCCAAAGGAAGGGGAGCAGAGACAAAAAGGACGACATGCAGCCTCACCCCAGCGACCCGCGGCAGACCATCTGCAAACGGGAACTGAAGTCCCCGACCATCAAGGTGGATTCCCATGACAAGATTGTCATCCGTGTGAGAGAGAGCGTCCTACTGACTAGCCACTACACCGGCGGGCCCTCGCCCTCCATCAAGTGGTACCGCAATGACGAGGAGAGGACAGCGAAACCAGCACAACACATTCAAAAACGCCCGCCCCCTCGCCCCTCTAGTACCGCGATGACGAGGAATGGGGGGGACCAACCACCACACAGCACGTTCAAGAACGCCCTGACCACCATGTCTCTAGGCCTGATAGGGGCCAAGCGTGAGCACAGTGGCAGACATGTGATGGTGGTGGAGAACAACACAGGTTCTAGGAAAAGAGTCTGCAAGACCACTATAGTTGACTGCTACAGGTGACCCTTGACAGGGAATGAACGGCGACCAGTGAATGTTCCCGACTGCATCGTCAAGAAGAGACATCATCAGAGACCTGTGAACCAAGAGACTTCTGAACACAGTGTCCACATTGTTATGTATTTATTTAATTTTTATGTGTTACTGTTTGGCCCTGCCACACGGCCGACAGAGAACACCTTGTCAACAACGACGCAACATCATTCAGATTAATACCTTCACAAGCAGGAAACTTTTCACACAATTGTATGTATCTGCAAAACGATGAACTAGGGATGTGATGAAAAGAAATCAATGAGAAAGCATTAACAATGGTTAGTAATAATGAGCTAAAATGTATTGCTGAAGGAAGAAGTGACCACATGATCACATTACATCACATTTGAATTACTTAGGTTACAAAATTGTATTGTCAGACAAGAAAGAATCAGTTGTTTTATTCTCTCATGGAAGAGGACATGTAACGTTGTTTTGCACCTGTATGGTGAACCATTGATAGTATATGCACTAGAATTACATACAGAAGCGATGCATAAGACGTTTTATCTCCTCATTTATAGAGAAGAAATGGAGAAAATTGCCTGATTCTAAGTAAAGACCAACAAAACTGAGGCAATCACAGATGAAAGTGACACTCAAACTCAGGGTAAATACAACTGGATCCTAAGTAATTTCATCAAGAATCATCATAAAACGTGCAAATATATATATATATATATTTTTGAACAGTTTCCCATAATCAATCATGTTAGTTTTATTAACCACCAGGTTAACGGTTGTTTAAATGTTTTTGTACACATTAGCCACTAAGTTAATCCTTATGTGTAAATCCTATTCCTAATAATTATGCACACAATTTTGTTTTTTCACCCTGTGCACTCTGACCACACAGACACAGTGCATGTATTTAATTGGTTTATTACGATGCCTGTATGCACAACGATCACATTAGCTCCCCTGAGTCACGACATGAACGACTGAAGGTATGCCAAGATATTTGCACAGCGATAGCTTCTAATGATTATGTTAATTGTTGTTTGATATCAGAGATGAGGACCACTCATTGATATAGGTATTTTGAGCGATTAATAAAAGAAAAGGGTGATATCTATTCCCACATCTCTGATATCAAAATAACACAGACCGCAGTCCAGTCGATCATGTCATGAATCATGTATGTAAATAATTCTATTTTAAACTGTTATGCCAGTTTAACCATCACATTGGCCAAAATTTTCATTATTTTAATTGTTTTCTATTTTCACTTTTACCTGTTCCAAACAATCCTGGTATATTATACATTAATCTCACCCACATTATAAGAAAGAAAAGTGAGTATTGTGGTATAATATCTAATGTTCTCATGTAAATATAGTCCCCTCCCCTATATCCCCTTACCTGTGCCCCCCCCCCTCTGTGGAATAAGACACTCCCCTCCCCTGTGTCCCCATTACCTGTACCCCCCCCCCCCCCCCATCTGACCTATCAAATGGGACCACACCCCCTCCTGTTAACTATATAGATCTCCTCTTGAGATCTATCCAGGTCGCTTTACCTGGGTCATTTCAGCTGATCACCTGGGGAGAGCCCCTCAGCCATTCTCTCTATGTATTCTATCTGTTTGGTTAATAAACCCTTGTTATTATCCAAGCCTCGGTTGACTGAGAAACATTCTTCTTCAGGATATCCACAAATATCCCACAGGTACCTTCCGGCAGGGCAGCGGCGGGGTTACCGACTACGTGCTGGAGTTCAGACTGGCGGCTACGGAGAGCGGTTGGAACGACCAAGCACTTCGTCTTACCTTCATGAGGGGGCTCAACGATGCAGTCAGGGACCAGCTCGCGACCCGTGAGGAACCTGAGTCCCTCGAGGACCTGTTCAGCCTCGCCATTCGCATCGACGGACGCCTCCAGGAGAGAAGACGTGAGAGAACCCGACAGGGACCTCCTGAGGTACTCCGGACCCCCCGTACTCGTGACGGTACTGCTGGTCGCCCTGCTCCCAACACGACTGGTAGGCGAGGTTCAGGTCCGGCCTTTGCCTCTACTGCGGTCGGGAGGGACACCGTATCGCCAACTGCCCCACCCGGCCAAAAGACCAGGCTCGCCAGGACCCCGGGAGATCCTGGTGAGCCGTTTTTCTCGTTCCCAGAGCCGTGCACCACCTGGCCATCTGATGAGCGTCACCCTGGCCTGGGCGGACCAACGGGCCACGGTGGAGGCACTCATTGACTCGGGGGCAGACGAGAGTTTCCTAGACTTCGAGTTTGCTACCCGGGCCAACATTCCACTTGAGGACCTAGTGAGGCCATTGGAGGTATTCGCATTGGACCAACACCGCCTGGCTGACATCACTCAACGCACCTGCCCTGTCCTGCTGACCATTGCTGGTAACCACGTTGAGAGACTCCAGTTCCTTATCACCAGATCCCCTCCCGGCCCTGGCTCGCGCTGCACGAGCCCCACATCGCCTGGTCCTCCGGTACCATCAAGGGCTGGAGCTCCTCCTGTCATGCCCAGTGTCTTCAGGCGGCGTCCTGTCCCCCGCCCCGGAGATCCGTTGGTGAGCCGCCTCCGGACCTTTCGACCATACCCCCCGAGTACCACGACCTCATGGAGGTTTTCAGTAAGTCCAGGGCTCAGGCCCTTCCGCCCCACCGGCCTTACGACTGTGCCATCGACCTCCGCTCAGGGGCTCCCCTTCCCGGCAGCCGCCTCTACAGTCTGACCGTCCCGGAGAAGGCGGCGATGGATAAATACATCTCTGAGTCCTTGGAAGCAGGACTCATTCGGCCTTCCTCCTCTCCTGTGGCGGCCGGTTTCTTTGTTGGGAAGAAGGACGGGGACCTTCGACCCTGCATCGACTATCGCCAGCTCAACGAGATCACCATTAAGAACAAGTATCCTCTACCTCTCATGAACTCCACTTTCGAGCCTCTCACCCAGGCTACCGTCTTTACCAAGCTGGACTCCGGAGTGCCTACCATCTAGTCCGTATCCGTGAGGGCGATGAATGGAAGACCGTCTTCAAGACTCCCAGGGGCCACTACGAGTACCTGGTGATGCCGTTCGGCCTCACCAACGCTCCGGCGGTATTCCAGGCGCTCATGAACGACGTCCTTCGTGACATGCTGGAGGAGTTTGTGGTAGTGTACCTAGACGACATCCTCATCTTCTCCAAGACCGTCGAGGAACACATCCAGCATGTCCGCCGTGTGCTGGAGCGCCTCCTCCACAATCGGCTCTTCGTCAAGGCGGAGAAGTGCCGATTCCACTCCGACTCCGTCGATTACCTGGGCTTCATCGTGGAGAAGGGCTTGACCCGAGCTGATCCTCGCAAGATCCAGGCAGTGGAGGAATGGCCTGAACCCACCTCTCGGAAGGAGTTACAGAGCTTCCTCGGGTTCGCCAACTTCTACCGAAGGTTCATCCGGAACTACAGTCAAGTGGCGGAACCGCTTACCAGACTGACCTCTCCTGCCCTGCCGTTCGACTGGTCCCCAGCGGCGTGTGCTGCGTTCCGCTCCCTCAAGAAGAGGTTCACTTCCGCCCCCGATCTTGCTCCATCCAGACCCCAAGAGACAGTTCATCGTTGAGGTGGACGCCTCGGATACTGGACTGGGAGCTATCTTATCCCAGCGGTCGGCAACGGACCAGAAGGTACATCCGTGCGCCTTCTACTCGCGCCGGTTCCTCCCTGCCGAGAGGAACTATGACATCGGCAATCGGGAGCTGCTGGCGGTTGTGGCTGCCTTGGAGGAGTGGCGTCATTGGCTAGAGGGGGCCGAGGAGCCGTTTACCATTTGGACGGACCACAAGAACCTGACGTACATCCGTGCTTCCATGCGCCTCAACGGCCGGCAGGCAAGATGGGCCAGCTTCCTCAGTCGGTTCGACTTCTCGCTGACGCTTCGCCCTGGTTCCCGCAACATGAAGGCCGACTCCCTGTCCCGGTTACACTCCAAGGGGGCTCCAACCACTGAGGACCCGACTCCCATCCTCCCGGAGGCCAGGGTGGTAGGAGTCGTCACCTTGGGCATCGAGGGGGTGGTAAGGCGTGCCCTACGCTTCCATCGCGCTCCAGGCAATGTACCGGTTCATCGTCTCTTCGTCCCCGACTCAGTCCGGTCCCGGGTCCTCCAGTGGGGCCATACCAGCCGGTTCGCCTGCCACCCGGGCGTTCATCGCATGTTCTCCTTCCTGGCTCGTCGATTCTGGTGGCCCACCATGAGGAACGACGTCAAGGAGTTCGTACTGGCCTGCGCGGTCTGCGCCCGCAGCAAGGCCTCCCACCAGGCACCCTCCGGGCTATTACAGCCACTTCCCATTCCGAGCCGTCCTTGGTCACATGTGGCGCTGGACTTCGTCACAGGTCTTCCCTCCTCCCAGGGGAACACGTGCCTTCTGACCGTGGTGGATCGGTTCAGCAATGGGGTTCACCTCGTGGCCCTTCCCAAACTTCCCTCGGTGGCCGAGACGGCGGACCTCCTGACACACCACGTGTTTCGCCTCCATGGTTTTCCCCAGGACGTCGTCTCGGACCGGGGGCCCCAGTTCACTTCCCAGGTATGGCGGGCTTTTTGCAAGGGATTGGGGGCAACGGTCAGTCTTTCCTCTGGTTATCATCCCCAGACTAACGGACAAACGGAGAGGATGAACCAGAGCGTGGAGTCTGCTCTTTGGTGTGTGGCTGCCGAGAGACCAGCTTCTTGGAGCCGTTTCCTTCCCTGGGTCGAGTACTCCATCAACTCCATGGTCAGTTCCGCCACCGGCCTCTCACCCTTTGAGATATCCCTGGGCTACCAACCCCCTCTTTTCCCTGCACAGGAGACGGAGGTGGCAGTTCCCTCCGTGCAGGACCACCTCGACCGGTGCCGTCGGGTCTGGGAGATCGTCAGGACCGCGCTGCTCCGGTCATCAGAGCGCGCCTGTCGTGGGGCTGACCGGCGCCGGGTTCCTGCGCCGACGTACCACCCTGGGCAGAGGGTGTGGCTTTCCGCGAGGGACCTCCCACTTCAGTCCTCGGCCAAGAAACTTAACCCCCGGTTCGGCGGACCTTTCGAGGTTCTGAAGGTACTCAGTCCGGCGGCGGTGCGTCTGAAGCTTCCTGCGTCCATGCACATTCACCCCGTTTTCCATGTGTCCCGGGTTAAGCCTGTCTCTCTCAGTCCCCTGATGCCTCCTGCTCCGGATCCACCTCCTCCCAAGATGGTGGACGGTCACCCCCAGTGGCAGGTCCGCCGGTTGATGGGCGTTCGACGGCGGGGTCGGGGGTTCCAGTACCTGGTGGACTGGGAGGGTTACGGCCCGGAGGAACGGAGCTGGGTCTCCCGCCAGCTCATCGTGGATCCCGGCCTGATCACCGACTTCCATCGTGCCCATCCGGGCGAGCCGGGTCGGCCTGGTCGCCGGGTGGCTCCCGTGGAGGGGGGGGGGGTACTGTGAGGTTTTGTCCGCTGCTCACCCACTCGCTCTGTTCCTTTAAGGTATTTTGTTAAATTAATTGCATTCCGCGCCTCACGCTTCTATCCTGTAAGATGCCGTTTGATTGGTGCTCTCCCAACCACATGCTTCTGGAGCAATGATCAATTTCATCCCGCAGCTGTCACAGCTTGTCATTAAGCGCCCCGTGGCTTTAAATACCCTGATCTCCCTAATATTGATGTTGGATCGTTTTGAAACATTCCCTGCATTTGCCTGTTCCTTCCCGTCGCTGCTTTCCCTGTTCTGTTGCTTCCCAGGACTCTCGAGAAATATTCCGTTTGGAGAACCTGCTTCCCCGTTACGAAGCGGCCGCCTCGTTTGATCTGCCCGCTTTACGCGTTGCGCTCTGGTGAGTTTTTGTAACAGTCTTTTGGATCTATCGTTTTTGTGTGTTTTTAAAGCACCGAAGAGATCCCGTTTTGTTCATACTGTTCTCACCTTTTTGTCTGTTGGAATTACACGTTTGGATTACCTAATTGTTTTCACTCTGGACACTGCTCACTGTGTGTTTCACACCGAAGATCTGTCACTTGGACTATTTGTTTGGACAATTCACCTCACCAGTCACCTGTCAGTTTCAATTGTGCGCTGAGCTAACTCAGGATCTCTCTCTCCCTCTCCGCCTCCATCTGGAGCATATGCTGGGAGGATCTGCAGAGCGGCTCAGACGTCACGGACAAATTCCACAACATCATATTCTGGGAGAAGCTGCAGAGCAGCAAACATTCCTCACATGCCTGTTTCCCAGTTTGTTCTGTTCACCACCTAATTCATTCTTGTTACTCAGTAAATAAACACGCCCTTGATTTTGGCTAACTCTGAAACAACTCTCTCTGTGCCGTTTGCGTTTGGGGTCGGTTTCAAACCCTAACATTTATTCCATTTTAATAACCTACTCAAGGTCACCGAGCGGCACTGCAGAAGTACCCTACTCTTTGAATTCTGAAAAGTGCATTACCGACCAGATCCTCTTAGGGGCGCTGTCTCAATAATGCAGTGTGCCCTGTGGCAGAACAGTGCCTTTTTTTTTTTTTTTTTTTTACTTTCAATGGAGTTTCCAGTTAGCTGGATCCTATATGTGTAGCCTGTAGCTTGGAATACCTTTTGCGACGCCGAATTCACTATGCAGTAAAGGAATATATCATCAGCCAATGGACATATCGATCTACCAGATGGCGATCGATAACTGGGAAATCCTTTTGGGGATCCAACCAGCCCACGGTAAGATCTTTTTCACGTAAATTACACGCTGATCAGGCCTTGTTATGATAGCCATCCACCCGATCAGCGAATGTGGCTACTGAGGCTAACACGGTTATTGGTAATCAATAATCAGAAACGATGTGTGTCCCCCCCCCTTCATGCATTCACGGTGGACCATCAATACCGACAATATGCATTTTGTGTTTTAGCTCTAGCTTCTGTAGTGCCGAAACGCTGTTCGATTTAATGTTATTAGTCAGAAAATAAAACTACAGACATCACAAAACAAGCTAATCAGGGTAATACTAAGGCTACCTGCTCGAACCCACCTTGACCCATCTCACTTTGAGGTCATGAGATGGCTTAAGGTGGAAGACAGAGTAAACCAGATAGGGATGTGCCTAGTTCACAGAATAGTGCATGGGGTAGTGCCAGTGTACTTTAACAATTACTTCAACAGAATCAGAGACACCCATGCTTACCAAACAAGGCACAGCTCAACTGACTTTGTGCCAGTCAGATTCAGGAGCTGTATGGGGAAGGAGTCATTTTTATATTCAGCAGCTGTCTATTGGAATAGTCTGCCCAGTGAACTGAAAACCATAGACAGTGCCGTTAGATTCAAGTCCAGCCTGAAGACATGGCTCAAAAGGGACTATACCTAGACACTTAGCTTAAGGCACCCTTGCATGTTGTATGAGTCTGTATGTATATAAATGTTAAATGGTATATGTGATGTGTTGTGATGTCACGTTTTGTATGATGCATGTGTTAAGCATCACATTCCCCCACCCCCCTACAAGGACCACAATGGAAATAAGCTCTGAGCTTTTTTGTGTTACATCCTTGGCAGTATATCCCGACTGTGCTCTTCTGTCACATGTTTATTTTTTATATTGTCAAATAAAGTCATTCATTCATTCATTAGCTTAGCGCCCTGTATCTCGCCTTCCAGGAAATATACTAGCCCAAATCCCATATAACGCTTATATTCACAAGGCTATAAAATGAGAACGTTGTAGTGACTGTACATAATTCACAAGGAACTCGTTGGGAATGGTAGTTCCCCCCCGGACGATTTATAGGGTGGCACTTCCTGCCACCGGCATTCTTATTTTACTGTCGACACGACTACGTCGACTTGTTGTTACGCTGATGAATAAAGGAATTAGGTTTAACTTCGAGACACCGCCTCCGACTCCTTCTTCTCAGCGCTACACTGGTGACCCCGACATTAGTCTCGAAGAAGTTTCCGAGACGGAGAATACGACGAACATGGCAAACAACGCTGGTTTTCTCAGACTGCCTGAGTTTTGGGAGCAGTCGGCGGCCGCGTGGTTCGCCCAGGCGGAGGCGCAATTCGCCCTACGGGGAATCGTGGATGACGCCGCTCGATACTTCCACGTCGTCTCGAGTCTGAACAACACTACGGCGGCGAGAACGGTAGGCTTCATTACCGCTCCGCCGGCCCGGGATAGATATGAGGCGTTTAAGACGCACCTGCTCAGTATTTTTGAGTTGTCGCCGTCTGAGCGGGCCCGACGCTTGTTGGATATACGTGGCTTGGGAGACAGCAAGCCGTCGGCGCATATGGAGATGATGCTGAATCTACTGGGCGCCGAGCAGCCGAACTTTTTATTTAAAGAGCTGTTCCTCAGACACATGCCGCCACGGGTACAGACGGCGCTGGCCAATACAAACATTGTGGATCCCCGTGCTCTGGCAGAGGAGGCAGATCGGTTCTACCTGGCCACGCAGCACTTAGCCCCAGAGGTGCTGGCCCCGGCACGGGCGCACATGCCCAGAGGGGGAGGGGCGAAGATGGAGAGGGGCGCCGCGGCCGACGGCAATAATGACACAGGCCTGTGTTATTTCCATGCACGCTTCGGCGCGAAAGCAACGAAGTGCCGCCCGCCTTGTACTTTTGTCAGGGCGGGAAACGCCAACACCTGCGCCCAGTAGCGGCCGTGAGCGCAGGTACGTCGAACAGGCTACTCTTCATTAAGGACACACTCTCTGGTCGAGAATTCCTCTGCGACACCGGAGCACAGAGGAGCGTCCTACCGGCGACGGTGGAGGACACCGCCGGCGGGGGGGGGGGTCCGCGACTGACGACCGCCAACGGTAACCCGATCCGCACCTACGGCACGAGGACCGTGGAGTTGTGTTTCGGGGGACAGCGGTTCACGTGGGAGTTTGTCACGGCCGACGTCTCGTTCCCACTACTCGGGGCAGATTTCCTCTGCGCACATGGGCTCCTCGTGGACGTGAGGCACGGCCGCCTGGTAGACGCCCAGACGTACGCTTCCTTGACTTGTGTGCGCAATGAAGTGGTATACAGCGGGCTGGCCAGCTCGCTCGCAGAAGGTGACGTGTACCAACGCCTACTGCGGGAGTTTCCCGGCTTGACACAGCCTACGTTCTCGGCCGCGACCACCAAACACGGGGTCGAGCATCACATAGAGACTCAAGGAGCTCCCGTGTACGCTAGGGCCCGCCGGCTCAACCCTGACAGACTAGCAGTCGCTAGGTCAGAGTTCGCCAACATGGAGAAGTTGGGGATTGTCCGACGCTCGGACAGCCCCTGGGCCTCGCCGCTGCACATCGTGCCCAAACCGAACGGGGGATGGAGACCGTGCGGGGACTACAGACGCCTCAACGATGCTACCACGCCAGACCGCTACCCGGTCCCCCACATCCAGGACTTCTCAGGGCACCTGGCGGGTAAGCTGTTCTTTTCGAAAGTAGACCTGGTACGCGGTTACCACCAAGTGCCGGTACACCCCTTGGACGGCCGAGAGCCTTCGCGGCCACCAAGGCGGCCCTGGCGGGTGCAGCCATGTTGGCTCACCCGTCACCGGGGGCCCCGGTCGCCATTACCACGACGCGTCAGACTACGCGGTGGGCGCAGTGCATGAACAATACGTTGACGGCGCCTGGCAACCGCTGGCGTTTTTCAGCCGTCAACTGACCCCCAGGGAGCGCAAGTACAGCGCATTTGACAGAGAGCTCCTAGGTCTCTGGTTGGCGGTGCGCCATTTTCGTTTCATGCTGGAGGGCCGGGAGTTTACGGCCTTCGTCGACCACAAACCCCTCACGTTCTCCATGTCCAAGGTGGCTGAACCGTGGTCCGCGCGACAACAGCGCCAACTCTCGTACATTTCCGAGTACACGACAGACATACGGCATATCGCCGGGAAAGCCAACGTGGTCGCAGACTGCCTATCCAGGGTCGTCATCGGAGCTGTGCAACTGGGCCTCGACTACGTCGCCATGGGCTCGGAACAGGCCTCCGACCACGACATCCAGGCCCTCAGGACAGCGGATACCAGTCTGCGCCTCAGAGACGTCGCGATTGGCGGCTCGGGCGCGTCCCTGCTCTGTGACCTCTCCACCGGGCAACCCCGGCCGCTGGTCCCTATAGGCTGGCGCAGGCGGGCTTTCGAGGCTGTGCACGACCTGTCTCACCCCGGTAGGAAGCCTTCGAGCAGGTTGGTGTCACAGAAGTTTGTGTGGCGAGGGCTCAAGAAAGACGTGATGGCCTGGGTCGACGCGTGTGTGTCCTGCCAACGGGCTAAAGTGCACCGACATACCAAGGCCCCGCTTGTGACATTCGTGGTTCCCGAGAGGAGATTCGACCACGTCAATGTTGACCTCGTGGGCCCGCTTCCTTCCTCTCACGGGTTTACCTACCTGTTCACTATGGTGGACAGGACCACCCGATGGCCGGAAGCCGTTCCCCTCGCCTCGACGTCTTCTTCCGACGTGGCCCGCGCCTTTATCAGCACGTGGATCGCACGTTTCGGGACCCCGTCTGACCTCTCCTCCGACCGGGGCTCGCAGTTCACCTCAGAGCTCTGGAACGCGGTCGCCAGCGGCCTGGGGGTTAAGCTGCACCGTACAACCGCGTACCACCCGCAGGCCAACGGGCTATGCAAACGTTTCCACCGGTCCATGAAGGCGGCGCTGCGCGCAGGCCTGACGGACGGCAACTGGGTGGATAAGCTGCCGTGGGTCATGCTCGGACTTAGGAGCGCCCCCAAGGAAGACCTGCAGGCCTCGTCCGCGGAACTGTTATACGGCCAGACATTGCGCGTCCCGGGGGATTTCATTCCGGACGCGACAACCCCTTGGTCCGCGGCCAGCCAGCGTTCCACCCTGCGAGAAGCGGCTCAGACCTTCGCCCCGATTCCCACGTCGCAGCATGGTACCCCCGTTTCCCGGGTGCCGCGCAGCCTGCACACGGCGGAGTATGTTTTTGTTCGCCACGATGCGCACCGTGGGCCCCTACGCCCCCCTTACGATGCCCCGTTTAGGGTCCTGCGACACGGTAACAAGGACCTCATGGTCGACATGGGCGGTAGGACGGAGACCGTGTCAATAGACAGGATCAAGCCCGCTCACATAGACGTTTCACAGCCTTTGGAGTTGGCCCTTCCCCCCCGCAGGGGTCGTCCGCCGTTGCCCCGGGTGCCACCGCCCACAGAGCCACCGGCGGCCTCACCGATGCCAGCGCCCCCGGGTGTCGGTGAGGGTACGGGCGCTTGCGACGCTTTCCCCTCTCCGCCCCCGGTTTTCCGCGCTCGCCGAGGCCGTTTCGTGCCCCCGGGTGTCGTGGACGGCGCGGGCGCTTATGCCACTCCGCCCTCCCCGCCCCCGGCTTTCCGCACACGCAGAGGCCGGGCAATTGTTCCCCCACGCCGGGGGGATTTTGACTATGGGTGAATTCTGGGGGGGCTTGTGTAGTGACTGTACATAATTCACAAGGAACTCGTTGGGAATGGTAGTTCCCCCCGGACGATTTATAGGGTGGCACTTCCTGCCACCGGCATTCTTATTTTACTGTCGACATGACTACGTCGACTTGTTGTTACGCTGATGAATAAAGGAATTAGGTTTAACTACTCCTTCTTCTCAGCGCTACAACGTATTGATGAAAAAATTATTTCTTTAAGCCATTTTGAAGGGACGGTTTATGGTCTCAATTGACAATGAGAATGGACAGATAGCAATACTATAAAGTATAGATTTAGCTCTGCAAACAGCCTCACAAACTATGCAAGTCTATTTTGAAATGCTGGCCGTCTAGAGTGATATTAGACGGCCCCAAATGGCCCTGAATGTGTTAAGAACACGGTGCACACCAGCGCTCCTAAATCCTGCTCTTAGCTAAGAGTGAATCCCCGAGAAGGGACCATTCGTGAATCCCAAAATTGGCCTGGAAAAGTGGAGCTACGACAAAATGTGTTTTAAACTTTTGTCTTAAGTCCGTTGGTGAATGAGACCCATTTGGATCATCCTCTCCCTTGATCTCCCCATCAGAGATGTGAGGACCACGAAGGCCCATGTTGACTGCGACCCTGATGCCGTGATTTTTAATTCATCCTGAACGCCTCTCTCGGTTCATTAATGCCATGACAGCCACCAAGTTTCCCTCCGCCTTTACAGCCGCCCAAAACAACACAGGCGAAGAGCCGTCTTCAGACCCGGAGAAACTCACCAGCATCTTTAACTCCACCTGCCAGTCTATTTTAGACACCATCGCCCCTCTCACCCTCAAGAAGCCCAAACCCCTGGCTCAATGACACCACCAGAGCACAGAGGAGGATCTGGAGGCAGGCTGAGCGCAGGTGGAAAAAAGCCCATCTGCAGATCTCACTGGAGATGCTCAGGGACAGCCAGCAGACCTACCAGTGTGAAAAGTGGTGAAAAGTGAGAGAGCTAAATACTTCTCCAGCGTAATTGCCAAAAATGCACAAAACCCCAGAGCATTATTCCAGACCATAAACTCTGTTGTCTACCCCTCTTCCACCGCTATCCAGGATCCATCCCCTGCCAAATGTGAGGAATACATGCTGATTTCAGTGGTGAAATCGGTTTGTTGATCAGTTGCTGTTTTTCATCTGGATCCTACCCTGGATGCTTGGTCTGAATCTCAAATTCAGATTAAATTTACAAGATGTATGTGTACATTGACATTTTTTAAATTAAATAAATAAATAATAATAAAAAGTTATAGATTGATGTTTTATTTGTCACATTAATTTATCCCTTCTAATAAATGCTGTATCCTGACATATCTTTGTTATTTTGACCCAGAAGTCTGCACGTAGTTGTGGCGCGTGCATCCCCAGACATAATATGCTGTAATATAATTCACCAAAGTTTTAACAAGTTGAAGCCACACTAAATGCATGAGAGAGAGAGAGAGAGAAACTAGACCTGAAATAGACAGACAATATACTGTATGAGCAGATTATCAGACAGACAAAGAGATAGAGACAAACTTCATAGGAGTAGCGTATCGCCCGCCACCACCGCACACATTACATGTCTGGGAGGTCGGCCCTTTGATCACTGTGATGTGTTCATCCTGTTAACAAGGAGGGATGAGTGTCATTGTCATTTAACACTCCACCTCTTATGTTATACGACAGCACACTGTCCCATAGATATGCGTGCACACACACACACAAACTTTCTCACACACAAAAAAACTCACACACAAAAAAACACACAAAAACTCTCACACACACTCACAAAAACGTGTTCCACCTCCAACATGTTAACACCGTCTCAGGGTAACATTTTGTCCACCATGCCAACGCCTGGCATGAGAAAGACGCAGCATGTACACACATGAATAACACCCTGGTATCCTGAGTAGCGCTGTGTCTGTCAGGTTCAATTACAGTGAGTGCTCTGAAAACATTTACACCTTGATGACAGAGGTTTGGCGAAATGCTTTTGAACCAGATAACATAATGTTGGGGGCTAGTAACAACATGCTTGGTGCAGGATAGACAATCGTTGGCATTCAGTAAAGTGGATATAAAACAGGACTATTTTTAGAGGAGGTGCAGCTGAAACTCTTAAGTGCCGCCTGGTTTATGCTATTTCACTTTGATGTCTGAGTCATCGCACATCAACATCTGCCCCTCTGTCTCAGTGCCCAAAGTATTCCAAAGAGTCTTTGTTTGAGCTGTGGGTTCCAGACGGTACTCTCTGGAATGCGGCCTCTACGTTTTTTTTAAGAAACACGACTCTCTTTCAACCTATTTGACCTTTTATTGTGCAAATGCATATTTTTACATTAGTTATGAGGTCACATTTTCCATCAAATTTGGTTGAAGAGTCTTAATATTTAGTTTTCTCGTCATTACATTCTGAATCAGGTAGAAGCTAATCCCATTTTATTTGGAATGGTTGTCTGATGGCATACATGGTCCATGCATGTGTTGAGCGCTCAGAGATGCCCCTTGCCTATTGCGGCCCCTAAGTCAGAATTGATTATGTGTGTGTAAATACTAGTTTTGTTATAACCTGATAGATGATAGCAAACTTTACAATGTTGTGATGTGGAAACAGCATTAGCTAATGCCCATAGACATACAGTATGTCTATAAGCTAACGCCAGTCACTCACCAAGACACCTGCCCAGTTCCCATTGGTGGGAGCCCTCACAGGGAGGCAGGGTCTCGAGGCACAGTGTGTTTGGTTGTGTCTGTGAGCACTCAGAAACTCACATTCCTGATGAACCTTTGTTCAGAAAAAATAAAGAAGTTGTATCTCGATTCACATTATTCTTTGTAGCGCTTGAGAGGAATAATGGGAACGGTGTTTGTAGCAGTGGAGCAGAATATCCACTAGAGAGTGCCATTGGATTTGGATTGAATTGAACTGGTTTTGTCTGCTGAATATAAGTTTCAGTAAATCAGCATTGCATCATTATTCAGAGTTCATCTGTTGTCCCGTATATGACGTTCACATGGCAGAAACAACATACATACAACTGACATAGATACAGAACTTATGCAATCAATTAATACAATTGGAGAGGAATGAACTTACAGTCCCCTTTCCCTTCAAGGGGACTTTTTGTCCTTGAAAATAAGAATTTGTTCTTAATTGACCTATCAAAATAAAGTAAAGAATGCACCATATGTTGAAAAAAACAAAAATGGCTATTTGGTTACATGTTCAAGGCAAATTATGTGCCGTATTATGTTGCCTGAATTCCAAACGTCGAAAAAAATAAGTCGATAGTTGCCAAGAAGAGATATATAGGGCAGGAATTAACAAGAGATAACATTAGCCTACCAACCAACCATCCTCCATACGAGTCTCCTCGCAGTAAGTGTGCCACGGCTGCTACACAAGGACAAAACCCTGCATGTGATCCCAGAGAGCAGGGCTCCGTGTGACTCGAGACGCTGCCTGCTCTCTGAACTCTGTGTCTCACCTTCAACTGCAGTCTGGGATGTGAAGGAGGGGAGGAGGGAGGGAGGGAGGGGAGGAGAGAAAGGGAAGCGCACCACATAAAAAGAGGAAGTTCATCTTCTGATACCGTAAACACATAGCTACACATCCCACCGGACCCTCTGTCTGAGAGAGCAGCCGCGGCTAAACGTGAGCTTGTCTGAGCCGCACCACTACAAGGGGAGACGCCGTTTTGTCCCTAGGTTGTTCGTTTGAGAGCTTTAGAGGATTTTAGCTCGCACGTCTCTGTACCCCCCCAATTTCCACTCAAAAGGCCTCTCCAGACGCACTTGCAGCTCTTCAGAGAAGACACGCATAATCACGGCGGAGGGGAGGGGATGTAACAAGGTGGATACGTGTTAAGCATCATATACATACGGCACTTCGTATTGTACCCCTTTCAGGTATTCTTATGGGGTGTTTTGGTTTTGATTTTTGCACGTCGTTACACACAAAGGAAGCGGGCACGGCGTCGCACTTCAAAGGGGCCCCGGAACAATCCCACACAGACAGACAGACCGCGCTCCTGTGGAGCACACCGCGCCGCACCGTGCCGCGCAGACAGACGAGGGCTGTTGAGGAGAGGAGAGACCACGGCGTCTCATTAAAAAACACCACCGTTTCCTCCGCAGATTACACCGCTACAGAAAGACTGCACGGGGGAAGACACCCCTGCAGCTGAAGAGATTGTAGACTTACAAGATTGGAACTGTCAAATAAAGCATACAATCGGAGGGGAAAAAAACAATTGTTCACAGAAAATGACAAAACATTCTAAATTAAAATGATTGACACGTTGTTTACAGAGAAGGTTTTGTTTCTGTGATGTTTCAAAATTTACATATTTTTTCCAGCGAGGGCTGCTTTTGCTTTGGTGCCTGTTGTTCCTCGGTGGACCCGGTCGAGCCCCCCCCCCGGTGGCCAAGTCTTTGCTTTCCTCACACCAAGCCCTCTTGACAGATCCTAATGGGTTAAAAGGCCAGCGAAGTCCACAGCCTTGTATAGACACCACATACATATCGGACACGCATAGCTGGCGTCCCAGAGCAGGGTGACGAGAAAACGCCGGGGCGACGGCTGTGCCCACCGTCGGAATGAGAGAGACGTGTTTCTGGAACACTATGATTGTCTCAAGGGCCTCCGATGTGTACGCCTGAACGTGAGATGGACATTTCCTACGCGTGTGTATCTGGCTACTCACACTTGAGTCTGTCGGAACTGGAAGCGTCGCTGAAGGCCATAGCAACAGTATGGATGACCTCTGACCCCGACTATCAGTGGGCTCCATGCTCATATTGACTACCCTCCTTCCCTCTCAAAGGTCTCTCAAGGCCCATGCTTCTCTTCTGCTTCTGCTCATATGCTTTGCTGGGCCCCTATGCCTAGAGAATCTCTCTAAAGTTTTAGCTTTAGAAGTTTAGTTCACCTACTTTCTAGCTAGAGCAAACAGGATCGATGCACACAGTGGTAAAGATCTTAGATTGATAATCAGGGTGTAGAGTGGAAATGTATACCCTCTCCAAAGTCCCATTTCATCTGGAAAACTCTACGTGAAACAGTTTTTTTGGTGTATCCTCAAATAGAATTCATTAGTGGGTGAACAGCAGTGCAAGGAAGGCCAGGGCTGATAATGTAGAGGCGGTGGAAGGGGCTCTTTGGGAAGTTGAGAAGCCTTTATTAGTGAAGCCAGGGGTGCTGCTCTTTCATTTCCTGGTTTTAATGGAGAGAGTTTCTCAGTCCACACACACACACACACACACACGTGTGTCAAAATGAGACTTCCTCTGGAGCTCCTGAGGACAGAGGATGGAGACAGAGACATCTGTCATGCAAAAGTGAACTGCCAGTTCTTCACACAACTCAGCTGAATTTGAGGACTTGAAAATGGCATAGGTACTTTATTTACTTATCACCAGCCAACCAAGGTATTGTTACATCAGATAATTAATTTATTCACAAAATGGATCACCATTCAACATTATTAAAGGGGACATGTACTATAAATGTAATTGTTCAGTCTCTAGCATTGTATTATAGTAATAGGAGTTTGTATCAATGTGTTTTAGTGTCTAAATACCATATTGGCGGATTGCTCTGATTCAGCTCAGCCCCTTTCCTCCTCCAGTAAATTAGGCCATCTTGATTTGAAGGCCTGAGTCACGTCATTCGGGCTCTGGGTAGCGCACAGTGATGCGATTGGCTCTGTGGTTGGAGCTAATGCCCGCCCCCATTCTACCTAGACTAGACAGCGAGTGGAAGCCACTTCCTCATGCTGCGAGGCGGAGTGGGGCCCGACGCCTCTGCGTGCGCTCTGGAGGGAGAGAGAGATGGAGAGAGAGGGAGCACTTGGGGGGGGGGGGGGGGGGGACCTGCTGCGCGGCACACGGGAGAGGGGAGGAAGGGAGGCCCCCCCCCCACAAGTTGCCGCGCAGCGGGTCCCCTCCCCTGTCCCTCTCTCTCTGTCTCTCTCTCTCTCTCCCTCCGGAGTGTGTGCAGAGGTGTCGGGTTTCGCTCTGGAAGAAGCTCTCTCTCTCCCACCCCCTCTCTCTCTCTCTTTCTCTCCCACCCCCCCCCCTCTCTCTCTCCCACCCCCCCCCTCTCTCTCTCTCTATCTCTCTCTGTCTACCAGTCGCAGACTGTGTGGACTGACTCACTCAAAGTGCTTATGGGCGGAGCCAGGCCAACACAGCCTGAAATCTTGAAGCTGAAAAATTATGGTTTTGAGTACTTGATTAGAAATATAAAACAATGCATTTTTTTGAAAAAAACCTTACAGATGTCTTCAATAGACTAACAGGAATTGTGTAAAGTTGCCCAAATAGTGCTAGGAATAGCAGTACATATCCCCTTTAAAGACTCCTGCCTGATGATTAACGTTACTTCCCCTATTAGGCTGCAACTAACATTACATTGATCCATTGTGTCTGTCTGTCTACATTGGTTTTTAATGAATTATCAATGAGAAGTATCCGTTTGTTGGTCAGGGTTGACGCAGTGTCCATCTCCGCCAGATTTATGTCTGCAAAGCTGTTGTTTCTGCCAAGGCATGATTACGTTAGGTTCTAATGTAAAAATGAACAAACGGATTCCGTCAGATTTATATCCGTTGAGTGACGGATCAATGTAGCCACAGCCTAACCATGTTTTCTTGCAGTTCTCTACATGCAGTTCTCTCACATGTATTACATGATATGGCCGTTAAATTTTACATTTGGCCGGTACATTTTAACCTTGTCGACCACGTTGGCTGGCCAAAAAAGTTGCTAGCGGAAACCCTGACAGACACACTGTGTTTCTTACATGTATTCCTGGTTGACAAAGATATCACCCTATCTTTTACAGTATATACAGTATATAAAACAATATTTTACAGTACAAAGAAGACAAGTGGACAGGTAAAAGCACAGGTATAAGATTTTGGCTCTAATTCATAAGTTTCAGATTTGATGATGAACATTTTCCATGTGGACAAAATATTTTAGTGTAACCAAGTGGTCCATTGAATGACATGTAGATTGTATCAGGAGTTCACTAAACTCTACCCCAGTCACCCCATCTCTTCTAATCCCTTTTGGGTTTTCTTTTTTGTATGCGAGCAGGCTACTAATCTCACAGTTTCACTCTCACCCAGATAAGCAGGTGAGCGTGGGTCACCTCCTATGACTCAGGACTGAGTCGTGTGCGTAAATGACGCAAAGCCTGTGATGCTAGTTCAGGCAGTCCACTCAAGTGTCAGCTATATTACATCAGTCTCCACGTCATCTAATAGGCGGGTCTTATTTCAGCTACCAAGCTCCATGTCTCATTCTCTGCTGCTTGCTACCTGCTGCCTCCACCCTGCTGCTTCATGCTGCTGCTACTTGCTCATGCTCCCACCACCAACCCAGCATCCACCTGTGGGCTCTGTTTCTCTCTGGACATGGCTTTATATGGTTATATGGGGGGGGGGGGGTAATTGATCACCTCCTGCTCTTATGTTTGACTGGCTTTAAATTATGCTTACGGGGAGTGATTTTGAAACGGAGTACATCTTCCGATGGCAAAATAAAATCATTTTTTTTATTCATACTCAATAAAATTCTCATTTAGATACGCGAGTTGTCTGACGGAGATGAAACACGTACCGTGACGTTATGTAGGTCAACTCTCTCCACCCAGTGTCCCCTCCTTGTCACGCTGGCGCCCGTGACTCCCCGTCACACACTGACCTGATTTGGAGGACCGTGTGTGACAGTGAGGCTGTGGCTCGGATGTATGCCCAACACAGAAACACACACACGCACACATTTGAAATACTTTCATTAAATCCACAGCTCAAATAACACACAATACATAGGATTCCAATATCACAGAGGTTCAATATGCTTTTAGGACACACATATATATGCTGATGTTATTAGTAAATACATATTAATTAAGATCATTCACTCTCATGAAGGATGTGTTGAAAATAACACAAATTGTGTTGTCCTCACATAACGGTATGTTGAAAAGCACCATGTGTCAATCGCGACACAATATGTGTCGTTTCTCGACACATTTTTAACATCTTAATTTGTGTTATAGCAACGCATCCTTTTTTGAGTGTTAATTTGGATGCCAACCTCATTTCTGCAGCGCTTTCCTAGTACAACGTTAAGTATGGGTGGTTCCAAGTGGGAATCGAACCCCAAACCCTGGTCGTGTCCGTGCCACGCTCTATCCATTGAGCTACACAGGGACCACGATCGATCATTTATCCGTCATCGCCTGCTGTACGGTACGGCCAATGAGAAAGAATGAAAGGAGAGAGGAGAAACAAATGTAAACAGGGCAAGAATGAGAACGATAGGCCCAAAACATGCATTACTCAAAGTGGCCACTGGATGGCAGTGTCAGGCTACACAATCCCCTTGTCAGCCTCACGCTCTCTCATTAGTGAGGTATACCAGGCCCCCTCCGACACGTCTCATAAATGTCAACACCAATACAGCAGGGGACAGTGGGCCTGGACGTAACAAACACAGACGCCATGAAAGTCCACTCTGTCTGTCAAATCAATCACCCGGCCAGCCACAAGCTGCATGTTCGCACCTCACATGGAAATTACCTACGAGTCGGGGTTGGGTTTAGTCTAAACACACCAAGAGGTTTATTGAGAAAGAAATGAATGCGTGTGGGATTGGGGGGTAAGGAATGATTTTAATCACGCAGGTAAGACAGAATTTGTGACATGTATACACAGGATTTGACATGGGTTTTTATAATGTCCAGGATTTGTATGGTGTCTGTGTGTGCACCTGCAGTATGTGGGCCTCTTGTGTCAGTAAGCTTGTTTTTTCTCACCTTGCTCTGGTCATTGACTCTCTCTCTCTCTTTCTCTCTCTGTCCCCCGCCCTTTCTCTCTCTCTCTCTCTTTCTTTCTCTCTCTCTCTCTCTCTCACTCTATCCTTTCTCCTTCCCTCTCCATTCTCTTTCTCTCCCTCCCATTATCAAGCCACGGGCTGCTCGCTTGCACCCTTTTACATTCCCTTCCAATTGGGCCACAGGAGCAGGTGGATGGGAGATAACTTGCGCTGTGCTTTGTTTTGCGCCGTGACACTGTCATTAATCATTGCCCGAGCCACACTTCAACATATAATAATAAGGACTGGCTGCTGTGTGGGGGCCGCCGCCCAATTGCCTTTCATTGCGCGGATGCCAAATTGGAGGTGAGCGGCCATAGCCAGACACTGCTCCCATGTCCCCTGACTGTCTCATCATTTAGGTATTTATCCGTCTCAGGCTTGTCGCCGGAGCTTCTCGCTGCCATCCCAAGAGGCCTTAAGATTGTTAGGGGGGGGAGGATCAGGTTTGTTGCTCGGGCTTTTTGGCTTTGATTGTGTGCCTATAAGTTAAGGATTAGAAGCAAATTTCCCACAGGGCAGTGCAGGATTTGCTGGCGTTTAACTGTTTAACCTGTCTTAGTCGTGTGTGGCGAATGGGCGTGTGGGTGGCGGTGGAGGAGGGGGGGGGCGATGGAGGCGTGGCGGGGAGAGAAACCGGTCAACAGGCCCACAGAGACCCTAGGAGGGCTAAGCCAAAGCCGGGTGAGCGTCGATAAGAGAGGCTGCCTTATCCATCACATCTCCAGAACAGTTGTTAGAGTACTAGGCTGTGTGTGTGTGTGAGAGGGAGGATGCATTTGTGTGAGCCTGTGCTTGTATCCTTTCCTGATAACCAATGTAATAAATCTGAATCATATTGGTTTTCCTTCTCAAACCGCACTCCCTTTTGCTTACAATATGGAATATGTGAAAATATGTAGCTACAGTATTATTTAGCATTTAGGTTATCAATTTAGAGGGCCCCAGATGTATTTAACAGAGATTCTCGTAAGGAGGCCTCTCTCCTTGGCACTCTTAACTCTTTGACGGCCACAAGTTTTCCCCATCTGCACTGGCTAGCGCCAGCTTTTCTTGACCATTTTCACGATATTTCACGATCTTTGCGGAGCTATTGTATATTCTATATTATAGCTATGGAGACAATAGTATGGCTCATTTGACAGACACTCTTTCTAGTCCAACATGTAAAAAAGAGTTTGTTTCTACACACTGTAGTTTGAAACATCGCCCATTTCCAAAATAATCCAGTCTTTTTCCATAGATCGCGAGATAAGACGCGGTATATGCAATAAGCCCAAATCGTTCTGGTTCATCCCCTGAAACCATTTAGGGGGGCTGTAGTCTTACCCCGAAAATGCGATTGTTAGAAAAAGCTTGGTTTAGGTCCGGTAAAATAAGACACTGATCATTACAGAAACATGTTTCAGGTTTGGTAAAATAGACATAGAATATACCTTACCTTAGCCAGAAGGTACTCCAAAAAGAATAATTCCAATGATCCCATCGGCGATCACGATTACTCGTTTATATGTAATTACTTGTGTTTACGGGAAACTAGGTTTTGAGGCGAGCAGATCTCCTAGCGATTGCTCTGCAAGAGCTCCTCCCCCTCAGAGCGAGTCTTGACAGTCCAGTTTAGACATTGTCTCTACTGATCCCTTTCTATCAGAGTTCAAAAGGTAGGCGATACTGCCACCTGGTGAGATTAGATCGGCATTGCAATTCCAACATAGGCAAATGAGCCACGGGGAATTAGAACGGGGATCAAAGGAAATAGATGAAAGGATCCAAAAACGAGTTTACTCGTTATTGGCGCTCAAGCGTTGGCGGCGAAACACGAGTTTACTTGTTATTGGCCACCAATGAGTTAAGGTCTGACTAAATATAAACATCCAACGTTCTTTGTTTAACGTGAATGAATTGGAGTGGGCGTGCTGTATGGTAAAATATAGGTTTACGCCGTCTTATTTCTGCACTTACCATAAACATACAATTTAAAACAGGTACTCTAAATCCAGGTGACGGAGGAAAGTGTCTCTAAAGACCAGGGTGAACATGGTGAAATCAAGCATGTTTTATTTATCTTAAGTTTATTTAAAGGGGGATTTAAAAAAGAAAAAAGCAGGTTCTGAACCTGTTCTGGTTGGGCCTGGGGTTTTGAACCGCCCCGGTTGGGCCTGGGGTTCTGAACCTGCTCCGGTTGGGCCTGGGGTTCTGAACCTGCTCCGGTTGGGCCTGGGGTTCTGAACCGCCCCGGTTGGGCCTGGGGTTCTGAACCTCTCCGGTTGGGCCTGGGGTTCTGAACCTGTTCTGGTTGGGCCTGGGGTTCTGAACCTGCTCCGGTTGGGCCTGGGGTTCTGAACCTCTCCGGTTGGGCCTGGGGTTCTGAACCTGCTCCGGTTGGGCCTGGGGTTCTGAACCTCTCCGGTTGGGCCTGGGGTTCTGAACCTCCCCGGTTGGGCCTGGGGTTCGGGGCTGAGGCTACAGCCACCCTTTGTTGGCTGCGTTGTGGAACAAGAAGGGGGCGCGGAGCAGCGGGAGGATCCTTGTCCTGTCAAACACAATCCAGGCGGATTAAAGAGATCTGAGGGGAATTTAGGAGCCCGGAGTCGGAAGGTGTGTTTCTTTGGGCCCTGCTCCTCCAGCTACAGACAACCTCTACATCCTGAGGTGTGCTCGGCTGGCTGGCGGGGGAGAGAGAGAGAGTGGCCCGGGCTTTGATCTCAACCCATGCCGCCCCTCCTCGCCTCCTTTCCTCCCTGCTCAAGTGCATCACTAAGTGGTGTTAGACAGGCAAAAGTCAGGTACACAAAAGCCAGGAGGACTGGATGGACATTGTTGCTCTGATCTGCTACTCCGACTTACCTTCAGCTCTGATCTTAATGGGTTTTGTGTGTTTGGTGGTCAAGCTCGGATCTGCAGATGGGCGACAGTGGCTCAGGAGGTAGAGCGGTCGTCTGGTAAGGTTCCCGGTTCGATTCCCACTCCACTCTGGCAGCGTGTCGAAGTGTCCTTGAGCAAGACACTTAACCCCCAATTGCTCCCAATGAGCAGGTTGGCACCTTGCATGGTCGCCTCTGCCGTCGGTGTGTGAATGTGTGAGTGAATGGGTGAATGTGAGGAACAAAATTGTAAAGAGCGTTGGATAAAAGCGCTACATAAATGCACCATTTACCATGAATTCTGGTTCACAGTAATGACCATTACTGAACTATAATACATAACACCAGGCAACATACTGTATGCACATCGACATATTGTGGGTGCAAAGCACAGCCACAAACAAGCTGAATTGAATCCATTGCGACAGATAAACACTAGGAAAAAGTCATTCCATATACATTTTCACACTGTATTAACAGTTTTGACTTATTGTATGACCACACAGTCCTGTACTACCGAACGGTCCCATTTTGCACTCTGGATCTATGTCTATACATATCTTGTGAACTTCTATATCACTCTGACGTGCCGTAGATAGTAAAGAGCCTCATGTCTCCGTCTGTGCCGTGGAAATATACTGCAAAACCGTATCGATCTTTAATTAAAGAAGCTCTTAACCTTGGCTGGGCGAAGAGCCCTCGGGCCAGGAAGTTAATTAATGTACTAATAGTCATAATATTTGTGCTGTGCACGGGGAGGTACATAAAAGATTATCTATTGTACCAGCCGTTTATCAGCCCAATGATGCTGGAGCCCCGTGCTGTGCATATATCAATATTATGGGCGAAAATCTGCAATACAGACAGAAGAAGGAGAAGGAGAGTCAGTCTTTTAATATCTCTCCAGGTCCATCAGCAGTTTAGCAAGACCCCTTTTTTACCTCCTGGGATTCCCTCTCGGATCGTAACTGGGCCGCTTCGACAGGCCTTTTACAGACTGTAATGCCTCGCTGCCTTGACGACGCACAGCGGCCATAAGCCCTCTAAAAGATCCACTGTTCCTGGTGGGGGGGTGACACCCCTGCTCACCCCCCTCACTCTCCCAGGGAAAGGGATCTCATCCCTGGATCAAACCTCATACTACTGACCTTTCCGACCACTCCTACCCTCCACCGAGCACCAGACTGCCTCATAAACAGGTCCCTCTGAGGGAGGAGTGGAGAGGGGGATGGAGAGAGAGAGAGAGAGGGGTGGGGGGGACGGAGGCCCGGACACACTGTGATATCACCCTTTATAGCTTTATTGATTTCCTCTCAGGATGCAACTATTAACATTGAGCTGCTGTGGTGGTGGCTGCTGCTGTGGAGCTTCTCTGCAGGTAAAGACACTGGCTCACACCCCCGGCCTTGTGGATTGTATCGGGGGGTGGGGGGCGACACGGGGGAGGCGCAGGCAGCATGCTTTTATAATTAAGGTCAGCTGGGATGCATTACAGCATTTGGAGGTGTTAAAATGGGCCCTCCTCAGAGAGTGTGTTGGCATTGCCCGTGCTCGTAAATTAGCCACGCTCCCCACTGATGCTAGGAGCGGGGGGGGGGGGGGGGGAGGGGGGAATGAAGGAGATGGAGAGAATTAAGGGGGAGGATGGGGGGGATGTAAAGACGAGGGTGGGATTTGACTGGAGTGGATTTATTTTTTCAGAATTATTGATTTCGACTATGATGTAAACCATATGGAACATGCTGCACTTAAAACTGGTAAAAAAAAAAAAACAGTGAGGTGCAATAGTCTGTGCACTCATGTGCCCCCCACAGGTCACAGTGGGTACTACATTTGGATGATAGGTTCAGAGGGTTTTGTGCAGGAGTATTATTATACAATTGTATTAATATCAACTATACAAATTAAATTATTTATAATTATAATTACTTGTCCTGCAGGTGAATCCCAGGGAGAGAGAGTTAAATAACCGGCAGGTAGGTCAGCAGATGCTTACACAGGGAGGGCAGAGGTGTGTATGAGCTCTCTTTTGGGCCAACACTGGCTCCAATGAGGCGGGCGAAACAAAGCCGGGCCCTTCAGATTCACAAAGGAGACACTGTCAGCAAGGACAGAGGAGGGGAGGGGGAACAAACAGAACACAAGGGCTCCACAAACAACCTGTCATAAGGCATTCAGCAGGACAGGTCTGACTGGGACACCCAGCTCACCGCCAGCCCCGGGGGTGAGCCAGGAGTCAACTCTCTGAGGCACTGTGGGAGAAGTCAGACCAGAGGAGGTGGGTGTGAGGGAGAGAGAGAGAGAGAGAGAGGGAACAGATACACAGAAAGAGTGAGAGAGATGTGTTTTTCCGAGTTGGTTACATGGGACATTCTTACCACAAGGTTGAGGGATAGGGGTTAGTTTCAAGTGAAGAATCACGCAAAGTCATGGCATAGGGTCTAAATCGGTGAAAGAGAGAAGGACAGCTATTACCTGAGGTGTATTATGAATCAAGAGAAAGGTTAGAGCAAACAATGCCATGAGGCCTTTTACATTAAACAAATCTAAACATAAAAAAAATGTAAAAAGCTAGTAAAGACCTTAGACAAAGGTAGTCTTATGTAATGCTTCAGAGTTGTTGGACTCACTGGCTAGTAATGATGGGAATTAAAGGCTCTTCTAAGGGAGTCAGATCATAGGCTCTGTTCCTTTCCAAGAGAGGCTCATGTGGGCATGCATGTTGGTGTAGGTGGTGTACAGAGGATGCATGTACTTTTTCATCATCCACTAATGTGACTCCAGGATGTGTGTCAGTCACCACTGCTTTGATTCATTGATATTGATGCTCCTTCACCATACAGTAGCTGCTTTATTGCTCTACAAAAACAATTAAACCAAGGTAGTTCAAGCTGTGTCAAGATTGGATAACCAGAATAGCAACGGCCATTATCATGAGTAACCTTTCTCTACAATGTGCAAAAGATCAGATTTCAATGCCGCTTACCTAAACCAGTTGGATATGCAAAATCGTTTATTACACTAATACACAGTAGTATTAGTAGTAAACACAGTAGTTTACTATTGCCGTAATACACACTATAACATTACACTATTTTACAGTAGTACACACTATTACACTATTGGGTGGAAAAAACTTTAAAACCTCAGATGGATAGCAGGGGGCAAAAGTGACCTAGGTGAATGAGCGTGTTTGATATCTGTGCATGTTACTCATTACGCAATATGTAATGAGTTCCGCAACAGAGTTGTTTGTTAACAGCACATGTCCTAGAAGTTTGGTGCAACACATGGGTTGAATCTGGCTTTCTGTGTGATAATTGAGTTGACACAAGCTGAAAATGTTTTGTGGAACCTGGCAACCCAGAGAGAAATAAATGTGAATCAGACAGACAGGCTGATAGATAGCTACAGTATGATATTCACCAGAGAGACAGGTGGACAAAGTGAAGGAAAAATATAAGGATGAACAGGGAGAGGAGAGAGACAGACAGTGAGTTAGACAGGCAGGCAGTTAGGTAGACAGACAGACGGACAGGCAGGCAGACAGACAGGCAGTTAGTTAGTTGGACAGATTTATAGTCATTTAGGTAGACAGGCAGTTAGGTAGACAGATAGACAGGCAATTAGTTAGACAGGCAGTCAGTTAGTTAGAATATCACATGCTTTCGAAACCAAAGATTCACAAAGGATTAGTCATATAATGACAATCTGAGCCTGTCAGTGGCAAAGAAAAGCTCTTTTGGTGGAAGTACTTTGATGTGCATGTTTGCCCCATGTGATTACATTACAGCCCATTTTGCGGTTGCCGGCTGAAGTGATCTCCCTCAATACTGGACCAATTACAGAAATGTTTGTCCCTATTCATCATTTAGACCCCACATAATGGAGAAATAGGGTCCAGGTTTAGAAAACACCAGAATTCCCCTTTAATAGGTTTATTTTCCAGTTCATGCATTGCCGTTACCCAGATACACTTATACTGTATGAACTTGTAAATGTATTTAATGGTTTAGTTTTTTTCATTATTTCAAACATTTCATAAATGTTTTATACTGTAGGAGACGGAAAATCACGACCAAAGAGAGTGAAGTTTCTTTGACCACACATCCGTGTGCATCATTTATTAGCATAGCCATGGATACCACAACAAACCAAGCAAAGCGTTAATATGGCCGCTCTAGCTACCCCGGATGCCCCGTGTCCTTAAAGTGACAGTGTAGGTGGATTATGTCCCGTCCAGGTAAGTGCCCATGTAAGTGCCCACTACAATACATTTATTTATAAAAATGTTTGGGGGGAAAGTGTCACTCACCTGATGCTTCAACAGCAGAAAGTTCTCTTTATTGTCCTTGTAGAAAGGGTAACTTGGTTGATATAATTCAGTATAATCTAAATAAGAACAACATTCTATTTGTTCACTTGCTTTAACACTTTGATCGCCATGGGTTAAATTCATAATTTACCATCCCTCGCCAGCTCTATTTGTCTATGGAGAAGTTCCCCTTCTTTGCAGGGCTATAACTTTTTTAATTCTATTGCTAAATTGCCATTATTATGGCCCATTCAATGTCCTATATGTATTGTTCAGGGTGTAGCAACGTTAAACGTTTTCATTCACATATTCATACTAAAATATGGTCTAAAGTATAAGTATGTTTTTATCGTTTTCTGCAGCTTTCTCCAGAACTTGATTTATAGCTCCAAATGCATTATATTGATGATGAAATACAGTTTGATAGCAATCGGCGCGAGATAAAAAATTTCAACTGGACGTGGTTCTAGAAGTTACTACGTGTCATCTGATGATGACCGGATGGGCGGGGGATCGTTTTTAATTCCGTGGGCAGCGTTAGATGATTCATCCAGAGTGGGTCATATGTTCATCATAGCAGTTTATATGGAACATGTTAGAATATAACGCTGAATCTTACCGTGGCTTCCTCGCGCCGCTGGCAGATGAGCGTGGAACAGAATTTTTTCTATTATGGGATGGAGAAATGCCCGATCCATTTCCAGGTTGTATAATAGTATATACGTCCAAATCATGTTGTTTTTTCGAGTTATTTGCACCGATCGATGTTCACTGTGTCAAGACGGAGTCTCTCTAACAATAGCGAGTGCCCAGATCATTTCCGGTTGGCGATCTGCCGATCGGCCACCAGATGGCGCTCTTGAACCGCTAGAGAGTTGAGTGGAGCTTTGCAGTGTGTCTCAGGGCTCCGGAGGGGAAATATGATTTCGGTCACAGATTTTTGAAATATTGACATCAAAGACGAGTTACGGCGTCTTCGGCAGAATGAGCATGGCTAGGAATGACGTCTTAACTCGTCATCGGCGATCATAGTGTTAATAGGCGAAATGACAATAATCAAACAAGTCATATGTACAGGGTATCTGCAGGTTTAGCCCAGTCAGATTTAAGGCTTTAAGGCTTTTTAATGCCACTCAGAATACAATTTAATACCAATTTCACAATAACAAAATGGCAAAAATCATGGGTACTCTCAGTACACTCATTCAAGGGTACTACGACTATGCTTGCACCTCATGGTACCAAAGCACCTCAAAGGCACTAAAAACAAGATTACAAACATCACAAAACAAACTGGTCAGACTACTGCTTAACCTCACTCCTAAAACCCACTTTACCCCTGCCCACATTCAAAACCGCTCTTATTAAAGAGCACCTACGGGAGGCTGCAATTCGAAACTGGCCACTGTAAATGTCCAACCCCCCCCCCCCCCCTCCTCCTCCTAATGTACAGTCTCATCCCCATCATATGTATATAATATTTTCTGTTAGGATCTCTGGGTAACAGTACTGTATATTATTTGCATATCGTATATGTCACAAATGTAACAGTACTATATACCTGTATGTCATGTATGTCCCTATGCCATAAATGTCATGTATGTTGTGTATGTCATAAATGTCACTGAATTGAAAATGGGGGACCCTGATGTAAACAAGACAAACGTCTTTTTCTGGTCTGCATCCCCTTAACAATTGTGTGTATTGAGCCGTACTGTATTGTACCCATTCTGCAATCTGTTAAATAAAGTTTTAATTCATTCATTCAGTTGTTTTGTTTTTGTAGTTTGGTTGAATGAATGAATGAATACTTTATTTAACAAATTGCAGAATGGGTACAATATAGTACGGCTCAATACACACAATTGTTAATTAACACTTTGATTGCCATGGGTTAAATTCATGATATACCATAGATTGCCAGCTCTATTTGTCTATGGAGAAGTACCCCTTCTTTGCATGGCTATAACTTTTTAAATTCTATTGCTACATTGCCATTATTAGGGCCCATTCAAAGTCCTATATGTATTGTTCATTGTGTAGCAACGTTAAACTTTTTCATTCACATATTAATAGTAAAGTATGGTCTAATGTATAAGTATGTTTTCATCTCTTTCTGCAGCTTTCTCCAGAACGTGATCTATAGCCCCAAATGCATTATATTGATGATGAAATACAGTTTGATGGCAATCGGGGCGATATAAAAAATTTCAATTGGACGTACTTCTAGAATGATCTACGTATGATCTGATGATGACCGGATGGGCGGGGGATCGTTTATAATTCCGTGGGCAGCGTTATATCATTCATCTAGTGTGGGTCATATGTTCATCATAACAGTTTATATGGAACACGTTCAAAAATAACGCTGAATCTTACCGGATCTTCCTCGCGCCGTTGGACGATCAGCGTGGTGTAGACCGTTTTCGATTATGGGATGTTTATCCTGATGAACCATTTCCAGCTTGTATAATACTATATACGTCCAAATAACGTTGTTTATTGAGTTAGGGCGAGCGATTGATCATCCAGTGTGTTGAGATGGAGTCCGGCTACCGGACGCGAGTGCCCGGAGCTCATATGGATGAGCACTTCCTGTTTGGGGCGCCCCTCCCTCTTGGCCGATCGGCCACCAGATGGCGCTCTCGAACCGTTAGACAGTTGGTGGGAGCCCACCAGCACATCTCAGGGCTCCGGAAAGAAAATATGATTTCGATCACAGATTTTTGAAATATTGATATCAAAGACGAGTTACGGCGTCCTCGGCACCTTTAGCATGGCTCTGAATGACGTGAAAAAGCGTTTTCCGGCAATCAAAGTGTAAGGGGATGCAGACCAGAGAAAGACGTTTGTCTTGTTTACATCAGGGTCCCCCATTTTCAATTCATAGTGACATTTATGACATACACAACATACATGACATCATGACATTTATGGCATAGGGACATACAGGTATAGTACTGTTACATTTGTGACATATACGATATGCAAATATACAGTACTGTTACCCAGAGATGCTAACATATATATATATTAGAGCTGGGCCGTTAACAGCGTTAACGCTATACTAGTATCGCGCGATAATATAATTAACGCATTAATCTTTTTTTTTTTTTTTTTTTTTTTATCTTTATTTACCCAGGGTAGGTTCGCTGAGCACAGATGCTCTTTTTCAGGAACGCCCTGCTTCACATTCACACAGTTCCATTCACACCTGGGAGCTGCCCAGTACAACCACAGTTGACACCATTGGTCACTGAGCAACTCCACTGGAGCAGTTGATTCAAGCCATGTCACATAGTTCAAGTTTGAAATGATTCTTTCTGTTTTGCTCCTGAGAGTGCTAGATATTGTACTGTACTGGTAATATTATTTATTTGTGTTAACTTCTGAATAAAACAACTTATTAAACACAAGTACATCTTATTGAACATTATTTTGATATTTCATTACCAATTATAGCAAAACAGCTTTTTCAAACAGTCTGTAATGCATTTTGGAAACGGGAGATGGGCTCATGGTGTAATGGGCCACCTGGCCTGAGAAACATAAGGAGGAAAGAAAAAGTAAGGACTTACTTCTGGTCATTATTTGGGTAGAACACACATATTTTGAATGCCTTCGGCAGGTTTTTTTTCGAGCCATTTTAATCTAGATTAAATCCAGGATTGCAGATAGATTAATCTAGATTACATTTTTTTTTATCTATGCCCACCTCTAATATATATACATATGATGGGGAGGAGACTGTACATTAGGAGGGGGTGGGTGGGTGGGAGACAAAAAAATACATACGGTGGGGTGAAGCTCTCATCGAACATCAACACAAAGTGTCCTTGTTTACATCCGTGAATAGATTATTTTGGATGTAAGGGGCCAATCCAAACCTGTAGGACGTTTTGTCTTTGCCACATGTGAATGTTTTAGCGATTTCCGAGTCAGGGAACATCGCATGGAATACCTCTCCTAGTCCCTCATTTCCATTGTAGGACTGATGCTTTGCGACCGTATTTAGAACCCACAGTACCTCAGCTTCAAACGTTGGCATGGAGCCGAACGTTACCCGGACAGGTGCAGATGTTACAACAATTGGTGTCGCTGGTGGTAGACCTACCAGATGCTTTGCGACCGTATTTAGAACCCACAGTACCTCAGCTTCAAGGGTTGGCGTGGAGCCGAACGTTACCCGGACAGGTGCAGATGTAATTGGTGGTAGACCTACCTGTCCCTGAGCAGTTGATGTGGACGGCGTCGAAAAGAAATGATATTGAAGTTGTCTGCAGGCGGGTTTTTGCAGAGGTAACATGCTTAGCGCTGTGCATGTGTGACTCGACTGCTTTTATTCCCATCGTTCCCAGTTTAAAATCCTTTTTGCAGAGTTTGCAGCGGGCCTCGTACATGTCTTTCACTGGGACCAACCACGGTGCAAACAGAGGGTTTTCGAGCCAGTTCTCATTAAATTTGCACTTTCCCATGTTAAATTAACGAGTGCAAATAAATACAAATCAATTAAACTAATCTAAACATCAGCGTTATCGCTACGGCTTGAATAACGTGTTACCTATGCTCCGGTGTTCTGAAATAGCTCCCGACGGCGACACACATTAAGGACCATGTTAATTGGTTCCGCCCCACTGCGTACCGTTTGCGTGAAAGGAAAAAAAAGCCAGACTTTCTCCCGTTAATAGTTTCCCCCCAGATTTCACAATGAAACACAAGATGACATGGCATGTTTTTAAGACCTCCGAAAGTCGGATTTAAGACCAATTAAGGCCTTAAGGTCCCGCGGACACCCTGTATGTAACCGGAGTGCAATATTCCCTATAATCCACTTCTGTTATGGATGTGTTAGCAGAGGGCCCAGGCGCAAACAGATACGAGGGAGAGGTAGATATGGATTGTCAAAAGTGAGCACTGCTCCTTTAATTTGAACACTTCGAGCCAGGGGTGAAGTGTAACCAAAAATAATCAAATTGCAAACAAGGGCAGCAACAAAGATATTACAAAAATTGTCCTTACTTCAAAAAGGGTAGCAACCAAAACAAGGAATCTCATAAATGAGAGCAGGTACAAAAACAACAGAGGAACCACAGCAGAGCTGGTAGGGGAAGGCACAACTAATCTACAAAATAAACACTAAGAAAACGAGACTGTAAAAACGAAAACAAAGATGACAATACAAACTGAAAAACTAGACTTACTGAAAAATAGGGAGACAAGGAACGAATGACAGCGCAAGGACGAGGGTAACAGCAAGGACAGGATACTCAGGAACATCAAGACAGGGATCTCAAAACAAGGAACTCCAATAATGAACCGACAACAAGAGTAGGGAAACACACACCAGATATAGGGGGAACAATCAACACTAAAGAGACAGCAGGGCAATTAGCAAAACGAGACACACATGAGGGAAAGGCAGAACTAACAGGGCTACAGGAAAACACCAGACCAAACACAATGGGGAATATAAACAGGGAAGCACACATAACTAACTACACAAGAAGACTGAACACTAGACAGAGTAAACAAAACAACATACAAGGAAATAATAAATAACAATTAACAAGGGAACAAGAGACAATGTAGCAGGGGAAGGGCACAGAGAGACATGTAGACATTGAATATACACCAGTGCACCAGGAGGGTATGCATGAGGGAGACAAGGGGAAGTTCAGATGAATGTCCAGCAGGGGGAGGTACAGATGGGAAATGTCTGTGCAAAGATGGGGGTAAATGTCGGGGTTGTTGAAGAGTACAGGCAGGGGAGAAAGGTCCAGATTTGTGTTATATTTTGGGTGCATACTGATGACATATTTCACCTTTTTTGATGATTTACCAAAAAACCAGGGTAAGCTAGGCTAATGATTTGGCAAATTGAGAAAAAAAATTATTTACAATATTGAAATTGATATTCCTAAGCAGTTGATTGCTATTCAGCACAAGTCAGTTTCTCTAATGACGTGAATGACTCCCATTCATTTTCCGGCCAGTCTTCCCTCTTCCAGTATCCAGCCTCTTTGTGTGGTGACCTTTTCTGCTGCTCTGTTTATATGCTTCAAGTCTGTGAAGTGTGAATACATTGACTGCTATGTAAATACATGTTCTATGTATAATTATGTTCAACTATGTGATCTCTTAATTTTTCAAGATTTCACTTTCCCGATTGAAGGTGGCCTATTGATAGACTATAAGATTAATTTGAAACAGCAACACATATGTATATTGCCTCATAGGCTACAGGTCTCATTAATTCATTGTCACATAGCACTACAGACTATATAAATACATTGTTACATGATGTGTAGGGATTTATATAGCACTTTGAGGCACCACAGAATGGGTGGTAGGGCCAGTATTTTCCTTACCCCCCCCCCCCCCCGCCCCCAAATGTAATTTGGTGTAATATCTGTGCTTGAATAAAGCAGAAATGAATGGGCTAAATAAACAGGTATATTTTAGGCCTACATCAAAATTCTTTTAGACTATTTGTTCAAGTTGTACATTTTTCTGCTCCATGTCATTTTAGTTGAGAGCCCAACTTTATTTGACTTGCCTTTTTAAACTACCAGCTGACGAGTAACCATGCCATTCTATCCATAAGTGACTGCAAAGGCCAAATTCCTGTTTAGCAAATGTAAGATAATTATTCAGACAATGTTACAGTACACTAGCTATTCACATGCAAAGAAATAATGCAACTTGTATTCTTCGTTATAACAATGATCGGATTACGCTGCTTTAGGTTATACATAGAAAATAATTCTCTGGCGGCTGGGTGGCGCAGCGGACATTGCGCTCGTCACCAATGCAAGAGACACCGGGTTCGACTCCGGCTGTCGGCGTTGCCTCCGGCTTGGGCCAGCCGTCATACTAACTCAATTGGCAGAGTTAGCGGGTGGAAGTCGATGGGTGGTAATCTGGACGTTGTGGACAGCGACTCCTACAGGTCGGTTGGGGACGCCTGCACAGCAGAGACAGGAAGTAGCGGGGGTAGTGTGAGCCTCCCACACGTTACACCTTGCCAATGAGAGTCCGCGCTGGCAGGTGAAAAGATGTGACAGGCTGCCTCCTCGTGTATCGGAGGGGACACGTGATGCAAGGCTTCTATCCTCCCTACAACCGGCCAGTGGGGGGCATATGCGAGCAACGTTCAAGACAGGGGAGGGGAGAATTGGCACAGTGGAATTGGGATGGGAGAAAAATAGAAAAATGCGAGTGTTTCTCTCCTGTCAATTACACTCTGGCCATGGTTCTTCTACTGCCCTGTTTTAACTCTCCTGAAAGTTGTCCAATATCCTCTCCATATCGCTGCTCTGCATGCAGTTGTCATTGTGCTATGTTGAAAAAAGCCTCCAGACTACAAGTGACATTCCAACGTTCTGTCAATAATTTTCCAAGCTTTGTAGGCTATGGCCCGCTCATCCCCAAGAGGCTAGCATGCATGTGCCCGGGACGGAGAAAGGCCACTGATTTAAATTGCAGGCAAGGAAAGAAAATGGTGTTTCATATCAATAGGCTACAATATTTTTATTTGATTCCTGGCCCATAGCATTCTCATGATGAGGAAGATAATGTTTTGCATTACAATATGGCACAATGCCACATCATATACTCGTTATCAATAATACATCATTTTGGACTAAACAAAGTTGTTCTTTATTTATTGTGCCAAACATCCTGATTGAAACTGTGATGAAATGACTAGATAGCACTTCCCAACGCCAAACTTTCTGTCACACTGGTTGTGACATCCTCGGCACGACGCAAAACACAAGTTGATTTCTTGGACTGATTTTAATGAAGAAGCTTGATCCAACCTCATCCAAACCGTAAAATCTGTATGAAGTACAAATGCATACAAAATATACTATTACTATCACAAGTCCATTACCAATGGTCGGAACGTCACTAAACATATACCACAATTATTATCTCCATCAATCAATACCTTATTGGCTGCGTGCCAGTACATGAGAACATCGATGCGTTACTGTAGTATGTCTTCTGTCAGTTTCTTGGAAGATTGTCTTGTTTCGTTGGCGTGATGGATTGTTCTTTACTTATTAGAACGCCAGGTAATTCCATTACTATTCAAGTTCATGGTCCAACGCAAGAGAGAGAAGGCGGAAACACGTCACCGGATACCAGGTGTGTCAACTCTTTTGAGATGTGGTAATTGCACAAATAAAATAGAAAAACAGTGCGCCACTAATATATATCTTATATAAAACAAATAAGAAATACATTGAAAAGCAATTGAGTGTATTATTACTATTATACAAAATAAGCATATAAATCGTAAACATAAATAACTATATTAACCAACTGTTAACCATAGCTGCAGTTACACTGGTGTTCAGTGGAATGAAGTCTGCCGTTCTGTCTTGTTGTCCTGTCTCACCACACAGACCCGTGGACCTCTTACTCACCATTGTGTGTTATATTTAAAAGTGAACTGGATTTCCTTATGTGCACGACGGCTCAGTCATTGGTATGTTCTGATCTGGGCCATTCTTGGTATGGTTCAGATTTACTTATCGTCTCTTTTGAATTTGAACGATTGAAATTAAATTACAATCTCCATTCGAAGGACTTTCTGCACTTTGTTGTTCCCAAAGTCTGAACGGAAATGGGAAAGAAAGCTTTTAGGTTCTCTGCACCTACTGTAGGCCTACTGCTTGGAACAATCTTCAGTCTGATTTAAAAATTCAAAGCTTGGTAACCCTGAATTTATTTAAGGCTACGATGAAACCTATTGTAACCAGGTTTTCTGTGTGCAAATGTTTTATCTGATCATTTTGTAATGTTACTTGTATCTGTAATGTATATGTGTTTATTTTGAAACTGTGTTGCTGCTATTCTTGGCAAAGTCTCCCTTGTAAAATAGATCCTGGATCTCAAAGAGACAAACCTGGTTAAATAAAGGCTAAATAAATAAAAAGGAAAGAAAATAATGGCTCTTCTCTCGGTTCCCTCTGCCATTCAAAAGAACCAGATCTTTTGCAAACAACACATCACTACTGGCAAGGACAGTAAAACCTGTTTCAACCCTCCTTTTCACTGACATAGCCATTATTGTCATTTTGATTTTGAAAACAATTTAAATTAACTAAAACATTAAGTTCATATAACTTGCATTAACACTTTCAGTGCCAGGCCGTGTTTTCCTTTTTACCCCGTTGATGCCACGGTCCACGGCACGTTAATATCGCCTAATCTATGTTTTAAATTATGCTATGTGTCTAATCTGCCCATCGCTTATCAAAGAATCATTTTCCAGTCAACATTGGCAAAGCAGATTGTGTTGTTATCGCTTCATTTCCTTTTTATAGCATTTTGAAAACCACTCGGTTTCGAAGAAAAAACAACACATTCCCTGATAATCGCCTTTTACTGGAATATTCCAGAACGTTATCATTTGTCGGTCTATTTATGAATCGTTTTCAAATAAACGCTAGATGGTCGATAGTATATGTGTGCGCACGCACGCTCGTGCCGTGCGCTGATAATCGCTGCTATTATTTCCTCATGGCTTTTACAGTGAAACAGCCATATCACATATAGTGGAAACGCTTATATTTCCATGAAAACGAGTCTGATTATCCTAACACTGATAACATAGATTCCTTACCTGACATCAGATGGTATCCAAATGGTATATTCCAATTACTGATCACCATTCGAAAAAATCGATAAGTATATTGATCCAACGTGTGTACAGTATAACCCATACTCGCCGCGGCTCAGAGGCTCCAGAATGAACTCTGGTAACTCCGGCTGCATCAGTGGACTGGAAAATGTTGACTGGAATATTTTTTTTCCCCATCCATTTTCATTGAGTCCATTCCAAAAGGGTGATTTACCATCTGGGAGACGATAGGGGGCACTTTTTTCACATCTGATCGCCGGCGGCCCCTGGATCTCCAACGGTAGGCTTGCGTGATGCAATATGATTTCAGATCGCTAATAAAAAAATCCTGATAAAAGCCGCGACGTGGCTTTCAACGTCACAATCGTAAACCCGAGATTAGCCGTGAGTGGCGCTCAAAGTGTTAAGATAAAAACAACATTTTACAATAGTCTCTATAATCTAAACTGGGTGCCCATACCACTTAAAGAAAACTCCGCCCACCTCTTGTTTTTTTTGCTGTTCATAGAAGAGAAACTGGACAGATGCAGAAGCCTGCAAAGGTAACCAAAGAAAAGGTTAAACAGAAGAACAGTCAAAGTCATATGTGAATGATATCAAAACCTACATTATGTTTGTTGACAAGGTTGCACAAGATCCATTTGGGAACTTTTCAACCATCAGAGTTACACTTTCTAACTCTAACTTTAACTTCTAGCTCTAAAAGACTTTCAGTAATTGAAGTGTTTTAAAGTGTTGAGTCTATTCTTAAAATGTTCTAAGTAGAAGAAAGATTTTATTTCATTACTAGATTTATTTTTGGTTATTTTATTTTGTGTATAGCTAAGTACCTCTAGCTAGCAGCCATTGCCACACATAAGCAAAGCAAGTAGCCATTTTGAGAAAACAAGTGGCCACGTTAGGCTGTGTGTGTAAATTAAATCCACATTAAAACGCTTTTGAGCAATAGTGGCTTATTTTTCTTTCTTGCATATTTGAAGGCCATTGTTATCTGAAAGAGTTAATTTGGTATGAACATGTATTGCATGTTGTATTCCCTCTGGTTTCAAAGAAGAGTGAAACAAGATAGCCGGCTACCAGACATGTGACACAGCCATCAAGACAACACATTGGATACAGACACCTCCGTGAAGACCAGTCATAACGTAAATTATTTCTAAATTGTGATTTATGCATTACTAAAATAAAAGCGGCTGTACCATGGAGATAAGTTACAACGTAACTCTACATAACAGCTAAATAGTTACACATTCCCTAGTAAATCATAGAATATCACACAATTATACTCGCTAATGCCACACAGCATAATTTCTGGAATTGATTGCATACCGTTTTGCAACACAGTAATACAGTAGAGACCTAACTTGCAAATGTAGAACACTTTTCCTTGATTTGTTACTGATTGAATTGTCTTTCATTTGTGAATTTGGATAATGTGTTGTTATGGTACTGTGTGTTTAATTCCGACGGGCCCGGTACAGGGCAGAGATTCATATCATGCCATAAATCGATCAATACAGAGAGCGTATGTTAATGTTATATTTCTTTTTCAAATGTAGCCAAGAGTAAAGACCCTAACCCTGTCAAAACAGCAGTCAAAATGTATATTTTCAGCACTGTGGTGTATTGTCCTTATGTACTTGCCGTAGTTCCCAGCCACAGGTGTTGTGGGTAACCGGAAGTAAATGCACATAAATTATGTACCTGATAGTAAGGGAAATATATGAAAATCTGCAAACTAAATCCTTACTAATCAATTTCTTCACTAATGTGTTTGTAAAGGTGTGTAGTAAGATGTATTAAAAAGTTGAAGTTCAAATCCTGTATGTTTTTTCATAACAACTGCTCAAAGTTGAGGTACCGAATACCGATTTCCGAAAAATCTCAAATGTTCTGTTTGGCATTGGGTAACTTATGAGGGGTCAAACTAGGTTTTTTTTCATGATTCTGAGTTGATTGAAATGATGTATTTTTCACTCAAATCATTCCTCGTTGAAAAAAGGCCACGCCCACTCTTATATTTAAATTCGAAAGTAGCTTTATTTGTAGTTATAAGTAGTTACAATCACTTCAGGAGTCAATCTCTGAGTCTTCTCCAGACTCACCAACATCATGACTACAATTCTTGCATGAAATTCCTTTACAGACTCCACATGCTGAGATGCACTTAAGGCCATTCCTCTTGCAGCTGCAATCTCCGTTACAGTTGCAGCTTGTGAACTGCAGTAGCTCCTCATGAGCCATGGGGTCTAGTGTTGGGACTGGCTCATAGCCATGTACACCTAATGTCCATCCATAGTCACTGGGGTTCAGAGACATACTCTGCAGAAGGATCCAGTCCTGGGTTTGTAGGTAGGCACGGAGATAATGCTGTTCAGCTGCACCCTCCGTTGGAGGTAGAGTTTCTGGTTTGATCAGCCCTGCCGCTGCCTACCGTGAGAACATGTTGTGTCGAATTTCACCCAAAGCAGTACCTGGTGCATGATGGTAAATGTACTGGAAGATGGTAGTACCAGCCTGTATCACTGCATCCTTAGTAGCTTGTGTGTCAAGGAAGATGTCCATGTGTTCATCAATGTCCCCTGCACAGAACCAGCAAAAAAAATTCACTTTGAGATTTGTTTAAAATATAAAGTGAAATAGAATTTATTTTTTATTATTATTATTACCTGTCAAATAAGGTTGTTTTCCCATGGCCAGCTATTTCAGAAACTGTATCACAACCAGTGAAGGTGTGACAAAAGAGCAGGTAGCATCTTTTATTTTCAGAGAGAGCTTCACGGATCCTTCTGACATAGGAGCCCTTTGATGTTGTGAAGAAGAGTGGATGGTTGGTGCTTGGAATTGGTGTACTAGCATCACCAGCACATCTGCATCTTCTGCCCGCACCTGAAAATAGAACAAGATATGCAAAGCGCATTGCACTATACAATACCAGATAAAACTATTCAAGTTTGAATACTCGAGAGTGAATACTTTTGTTTCCAAAGTAATTGCAGTTTATAAAAATAAAATAGGCTACCTACACAAATGCTACTAACCTCAACAGAGTCATCTGTAGTAGTGGCCAATGCCTCTCTCACAATCGAAGTGTCCACATCATTGTCACACTGCTCCACTGTGATGTTATGTTTTCTGAATGTTGAAGAGAGGAGGTGGATTAGCTCACTCTTGTTATTGGTGTTGTCCAGGAACTTTGCTCTTGGTGTCCAGTGTATCATATCTGGTCGAATCTGGAGATCACAGCATGGCTTCTTAGCGCGCCGGATGTGGTCATGATCTTTTGGTGATCAGCTGTAGCCATCAAAGACAACAATGATCTTCTGAGAGCGGCGGCCTGCTGTACGTAGCTCAAGTAACTGTTTGCAATCTCCTGCCAAGTCTGACCTTGTTCCCACTTTACCATGTAGAGAAGCCATCCGCCATCAACTACAAGAGTGGAGCAGGATTGGTTAGAGAGGTCAAGCGGATCAGTTAACTCCTTCAGGCTAGTCTTGGAAAAGCCTGCCTTGTTCATTTTCTGATCTTTATTGCTGAAGAGGGACAATGGGAAGGGAGTCAGCTCATACTCCAATCATGGCTGGAGTAACAGACCACGTGGTTTCCATGGGCAGTGAAACTTTCGAATGTCTCCTTGTAAGCAGGCAAAGTTTCGAGTTGCTTCATGAGTTGACAGTACAGCCGTGCACCCTTGGTATATTGATGATGCCCTGCAGCCACAAAGATGTCCAGCATCCTGCTAACAATGCAGCACAGGTGGCCGTTGTGATCTGCAAGCCGCTCAGTTCTGATGAAGACCTTGATCACATCTACCATGTAGTGGTACTGCACCCAGAGAGCAGGTGTTCTTCCTCCTTCAGCAAGTCTTTTGAAGGTTTCTTCAAACCGCTGTTCAAACAGTGCCACTACTGGATCTGTGTCTGGCTCCCATCTTCCCATCAGCTACCTTCTCCATGAAAGTCCTCATCATTTCACAGAGTTCCTCCTCTGTGAAGGCATGTTTCATGATGTGCTGATAGATGGCTGCATCGATGGGGAGGTGAGCATGGATTGCCTTGTCAAAACATCCTCCATCCAGGATGTGGTTGGCTGTCGTACTCCCTGGATAGATCAGCTGGATCAGCTCCAGTAGTCCAGAATCCTCCATGATGTTTCCAATGGATCCAAGGTAGGACTTCAGCAGGTGAAATCCACCCAACCTCGGAATGATAGGTAGATTTGTCTGTTTTATGATGTCCACAGCCTTCAGCCAGATCGGAAGATCGAATGTCACTGTAGTGACTCTGTCTGCAGAGAGCCACGTGCAATCTTTGAGAGTGGTGAAGATGGTGTTGAGGTCATTAGGGTCACCATCAATGATTGGGAGGAAGTCGGTCTGTGTGCGCTGCTTGACATCATCTGCATGGATACTCTTCATCCAGTCATTCCAGTTGGAGTGTGGGAACTCAGGATCCTGGGCTTTGATCACCCACCCTGCTGCCCAGAGTGTATCGCCCGGAGTGAGGAATAGCTGGTCAATAGCTGTCACAGAAGAGGCGAGCTCAGTAATGGGAAGAATGTGATGGTGTTTATCCCTGTCCTTGTTCTGTTGGTGAATGGAAGAATCTTCACTTCAGCTCCTCTCAGGATCTTAGCTTTGTCAAGTGCCTTCAACCTCACTCTGTGGACAGCTGTTGTCATCTGGGGATCTGGCAAAGATGGTGCCGGAGAGGTGACTTTGATCCAACCCATTGAATGGAAAGGAGTGTTTCCCTGAATAGAGACAATGTTTAAATCTATATTGTCTCCAACAAACTGAGTGAATACATTGGTTGTTTCCCCAACCTCCATGGCCTCCATGACCACCTGATTGTCATGGCTAGTTTCACTTCCACTGGCTGTTGTAAATGATAGATCCTCAAGTGCAGAGTCAACCGCAGAGCAGGAAAGGTGGGCGTGGCCGTTTTTCCACAAAGGAATGATTTTAGTGAAAAATAAATTATTGCAATCAACTCAGAATCATGAAAAAACCCTAGTTTGACCCCTCACAAGTTACCCAAGGCCAAACAGAACATTTTAGATTTTTCGAAAATCGGTATTCGGTACCTCAACTTTGAGCAGTTGTTATGAAAAAACATACAGGATTTGAACTTCAACTTTTTAATACATCTTACTACACACCTTTACAAACACATTAGTGAAGACATTGATTGGTAAGGATTTAGTTTGCAGATCAGTCAAATATTTGATAAAATGCCCTTACTATGAGCTGTCATCTGAGAATAAATGGTAAACTAAAGTAGTGGTCCGGTAATCATTGTTGTACAGGTGAGGTAAAGAAGTCCTCATGATATAACATAAATTGGCGACGAGGACGTCTGTGTCTGTGCAATTCGTCGGGAAGAAGAAGTTCGTTGGCGCACTTGTTTACCTCCGTTGGCGGCTTAGTTAGCTATCAGTATTAGCTTAGCCAAGTTACCATGTATTTCGCTCGCTACAAGGGGAGGAAATCCAGTTGACACTCAAAAGAAAGGATTTAGGTTTAGGTTCCACAGACGCAGCCAGGAGGAAGGAGAGTCTGTTACTATGTTTGTTGCAGCTTTAACATTTACATTTAGTCATTTAGCTGACGCTTTTATCCAAAGTCATCAGGAAGGGCAAAACTCTATCAGCTGAGTAACAATGTTCATCAAAGTGTTGAGTGCTACAGTGTAGGTTAGTTTATTAGGACAAGTGCATGACAGTAAGGTTAGTTAGGGTTAGATTTTTTTTTTCTTTTTTTTTTTTAATGTTTAGATAATTGTTGAAGAAGTGCGTCTTTAGTCGACGGCGAAAGATTGGACGGAATTTGGCTGTCCTAACTGGGATGGGTAGTTCATTCCACCATTGTGGGGCAAGGACTGAGAAAAGGCAGGTTCTCCTTGATGACCCTCCCGGAGCTCGGAGAGGAGTGGGTCTGAGACGGCCAGAAGATGCAGAGCGTAGGGGTCTTGAGGGTGTGTAGTTAGAGACCATTGACCGGAGGAAGGCGGGAGCGGTTCCCTTGCCAGGTAGAGGGCCTTGAAGCGGATTCGTGCAGCAATGGGGAGCCAGTGCAGGTCCCTAAGAAGTGCGGTGACATGGGTCGACTTCGGTAGGTTTGAGATCAGGCGGGCCGCTGCGTTCTGAATGAGTTGAAGAGGCTTGGTGGCAGTGGCCGGGAGGCCAGCAAGCAGTGCGTTGCAGTAGTCGAGGCGGGAGATGACTGTTGATTGGATGAGGAGTTGGGTGGCTTCTTTTGTCAGGAAGGGGCGGATCCTTCTGACGTTGCTCAGGAGGAATCTGCAGGTTCTGGTTGTCGCTGCTGTAGCAACCTGATGTCTGGCTATTATTCAGGGTGGCTAACGTAATCTTTTGCATTCCCTGTGTTCACAAGGACGTTGTAACCAGTTGACCGCTCTTGATCATCCCTCCTGGACATGGACAATTAACGTGCGGTTCTCTTTGATCACCCCTCCCTGACATTGACTATTAACTGGCTGCTCTTTGATTCTCCTCCTTCAAAACATTGGCGTTTCATAGCGAGACAGTACTACAGGTGCCGGCAGGCGGCGGTGGTGGTCGCTGGGCAGGAAGGACATCAGACAAGGAAGAAGGAGTTCAACGGCAAGTGCACCAGAGAAGGACTTCCTCTTGGACGTTCTACTCAGAGGAGAGAGGACGTCTATCCCAGGAGCACCATACCTATAGCTGAGGTATAGACTCAGCTACAAAACGGGTTATTCCAGAAATACATGCGGTAGTTGAGCGTTTGATTAATGCGCCGGATAAAGGAATAGACTCAGCTACAAAACGGGTTATTCCAGAAATATCTGCGGTAGCTTAGCATTTGGTTCATGTGCCAGAGACATTGTGGAGGAATCAACAGGCGAGCAGAGCCGAAGACCAGGTGGTAGGCATTGGCCACCTTGCGTTAGCGTTGTATATAGGCGGCATAGCAGGAGGGTTCAATACGACCCACAGTTTAGCTGTGTTTAGGCGAGCACCACAGTTTAACACGCGCGCCGGCTCCCCTCTTCAGCCCAGCAGAGGACGCCACTACACTGCACGCTTCTCCAGCCTCTTCAAGCCGTTGCCAGCAGCACCTGCCCCAGCGTCCACTCCGCACCGCTGGCTGTTATCGCGGGATCTCTGTCGGCCATCTTAGCATCCGGACTAGCAGTGCTGAGTTTGGGCCCACCATCTTGGATAAGTAGCGGTGCTCTGAGTGTGGAAACGTATTTGGTAGACAGTCCACTGTGGGGAGCAAGCTCTATAAGTTTGAAGATAAACGGTGCTTTGAATGCACACTGGAGAGCAGTGTAAAGGGGCGCCCCAACCATTTCAAGCCGGCGTTAGATAGGAGTTTATTCGCTAAATGTGGGCCCACTGTTAATTTCTTTTGAGTGTAATAATATGTGTGTTCCTTTATAAAATTCCCATTCAGTAACCCCTTTTATCCCTTCCCTTTTCCTCCCCTCTCTCCCCACCTATGGAGTAGTGGAACAGTATATATAAACCCTTAAAGGGAAGGTCTTGTTACTGTGTCTAGCCCAGTGTGGGAAGCACTTTAGTCTGTGTTACAGAGCGAGAGCACTTGGTGCCCAGGGCGTAATTAACTTGAATCAGACTGTATTTAATTGTAACTTGAATCAGACTTCTCACTAAACAAATACTGAATAGGAGCACTGTGTGTGTCTGTTACTGAGTCTGTGTCTTAACCCTTTTCTGCCCGGGTAATGCTCATTATTATTTAACCCTTTCTCCACCCCTGCCTATAGTTTATTGTTAAAGGTATCTACAGGTCATTAACACTTTCTCCGCCAGAGACGCCTAAACTCGTCATTGCTCGCCATGCTCATTCTGCCAATGACGCCGTACGGCGTCTTTGATCTGTTTACATCTTTTTTCCATTTTCCCAGTCTGAACTTCACCGCAGAGCTTTTGGACTTGTGTTTGAACCGGAAACTGCATTTCCTCTCAAATTACACTAGGTGGCAGTGTCCCCCTATTTTCTAACACTGTATCACAAGATAATGGATATTGTAGCCCTACAATGAAGCTGATCTGTGATTGGTCAGTGTACCTGACCGCAGGTATAAGAGCTTATGCCTTCCCAGAATCGATGCGGTTTTGTTGGAGTGAGAGATAGATAGAGAGATAGAGAGAGAGATTGAGAGAGATATTTACATTCATGAGATCAGCATATAGTCTTATAGTGATAGTTCAAGTTTCTTTATTAGTTGACATGCAAAGATACAGAATACCTTCACATGGAATGCTTTTTTCTGTTATGCTCCTATGAGGATCATAGGACGCTTGGATCATACACATACAGCTCATTACAGTAATATTCCACAATTATTACATTTTAGATAGTAATAATGGTACAGAGCCTTGAGACAAACATATGCATATTCACCACCGCAAACAGACTGGCAGCCGTCATAGGCAGCACCATTTACGGAAGGAGGGGGGAGTGGGTTGGGGTTGTTACAGGGCTGTAGGGGGGAGGGGGGGGGAAGGTGGGGGGGAGTGCAGGAGCCAAGTCCTGGGTGGGGGAGGTCTCCCTCACACGAGGCAGCCGACAGTGCAGCGCCAATGCAGAGGAAGGGGGGGGGGGACACGACGACTAGGGATTGGGGGTGTGGGAAGCCGCTCGCCACTCTTATCTCCCAGAGGGCCTTCGACTCCAGAGCTCTCGGTTCGACCTTGGTCCAGGAATTTGTTTTGGCTGACTGACTGGCACAATTTATCCCAGCCACGTCCCTTTAATTTTTATTTGAATTGAGTGGAATATAACTCTATTGATTTGAGTGGAGTGAGTTTTAACAACTCCGTCCAAATGACTGAATGCATTATTAGTCCAAGTGTCCAAGTGTCTTATCAGTTCATTTTGGTAGATCCTGTGCGCGGTAAACAGATCCAAAATCTTCTTATTGTAGTCCAAAAGCTTCGATAATCCAAAAATGACCACGTCTTCAAGTTGGTAACCCGATTATGATGTCCCAATAGGCAGAGAGGGTTAGCCTTATTCTGCTTCTTGAAGAAAAATGCAATCCACTGATTAGATCCATTTAGAGTTGATTTGAGTATAGTCCGGCCACCGGCACGAAGCAGGGCATAGCAGCGTCGGGCTCCATGGAGCAGTAGAGGCGGCGGTAGGAACGGCCTTGAAGGCCTTGGGAGAGAGGAAAGAAATGCGACTTGTCTCTGCAAGAGGTGGGAGGTAACATACAGTATTAGTAGTAGTATCAGAATAATTGTAAGGTATCAGCTGTGCTTTAGAAGTACCTAGTCGTGCTAAATAGTAGTACTATTGTGAGGGATTAGTGCGTAGTCTAGGTAGTATATTGTAGTAGTAGTAATAGTAGTTTGGTCAGTTAGTTGTTACATTTCGATTATTATTTCAGGATGAGGAAACGTAGTGTAGGGAAGAAACGTGGGGATAGGCCGACGGAGGATCGGTTTGTTCAAACCAAGTTGGCGTTTGGACCCGTTGCAGCGACAACGACCGGGCCGTTGGTAGCTCCGACCGGGCAGCGCCGTGAGACCGTCGCTGGGCCCAGCGGTGTGTCTCGCCCCGGGAGCGGATCTCCCCGTCGTAGTTCGAGGAAGAGGAAGGTGGCTGTGCAGACAGTGTCTTCAGAATCATCGGACAGTGATTCCACTGTTCATGAATCGGACTGCAGCGCCGATTGGAAACCACCAGGTAAGGTCGTGTTGATGTAATTGTGTGTGTGAAACGTGTATATTGATATAATGCTTTACCTAACGCTAATGGATTCATTGTATACTGTACTGTCCATGTGAATATGTAACGCTAGTTCGCCAACCAACGTCAGTATGTATTGATTATAGATCAGGAGTCCTTCCTCCGACGACCCAGACCTTGGTAGAAGATATCACCATGGTAAGAGCACAGCTCATTTTGACGCATGTTCATATTTATTTCATAGTGTATATAATTCGCCGACCAACGTTATAATTTATTTATTATAGACTCGGATTCATCTGACGACGAGTTAGGCCTTGGTCAACGAGAGCATGGTAAGTGCAGAGCTCATTTTGACTAATGTAATGTGCATAGTGTGTATAAAGTATAATAAATATACATACAGGTTCAAATCGATGAATTAGACTATCGTGGAAATTAGTTATTCAACTCAAACAGCTAAATTCTTGGAGATTAGATTCAGTCTAATTCCAAGTTCTTTTGTATTTTTTATTCTAATGGAATTAGTTCTAAATCAAGGCCTCACTACAAGGCCTCACTACATGTGCTCCTCAGCCATCTGTCTATGGGGGGAGGTCATGACACAAATGCACTTTGATACCTAGGCCTTGCTGTGCATCAATAGAATGCATCACTTTGAAGTACATCAAAGATATTTTTACAAGGGCTTGTGCTTGTATGCTTGTGTGTGTGTGCTGTAGTAATCAATGCTATTGGGTCTGTGCTAAATGCTATACACAGTGAGTGCAGAGGTTTTCTAGCATCAGATGTTGTTTGTAGGCCTGTTTGACGTGTGAGATGGAGGGCATGCCCTCCTTTTTTATTTTTTTTTTACAAGGGCTTGTGTGTGTGTGTGTATGTGTGGTCATTATCAAAACCACACAGTCCATCACACACACACACACACAAGCACAAGCCCTTGCAAAAAAAAAAAAAAAAAAAGGGAGAGGCATACTCACAATTACCTGTATTTCGAAGACAGCTGATTTATTGTCTGCATTACAGGCTCCGATACTGATTCAGCGTCAGGTGGTGCCGGTACACCCCCCTACTTGGGTATGTACTAACTGCATTCATGTATGTAAATGTATTACTATTGTGTTTTATGAGACTGACTGAATGAATTCAATTCAGATTCTGGAGCAGAGAGTGACGATGGCCCACACGACAGAGCGTCACCTACTCCTGCAGGTGATTGTACATAAAATATAACACATAATGCTATATATATATGTCATGTAAATAAAAGGACAATACATTGCAATATTGTAATGTATTACATCATGTGATTCTAGAACTGGATGATAGTCAGGACATTCCGGAACCCGTTGCAGGGCGGAAGCGCACGAGGAGCGAAGAGCAGGTCGGCGGCGAGCCGTCAGGACCAGGAGAATGCCTGGTCTCGTGAGGGCTGGGTGCCTCGTAGGCTCCCCTTCACATCCCAACCGGGGCTGCTCCAGGACGCCGCGGCACTGAATTCTCACCGGCCTGCAAAATGGCTAGATCTGTTCCTGACAGACGACTTTCTCAACGCCATTGTTGCCCAGACCAACCTGTACGCGGATCAGTCCATTGCCCGGCTGGATCCCACGCTAACCAGTAGCAGGGCACTGGTTTGGAAGGTCCTCACATTGAAGGAGCTCAAGCAGTTCCTTGGCCTGATCTTCCTAAGCAGTGTCCTTTGGAAGCCTCGCTTGGACATGTTTTGGACCACGGATGAGACGATCTTCACACTCAGCCACCATGCCACGCAACCGTTATGAGTTGATCTGGCGCTTCCTCCACTTTGCAGACAACACATCCCTAGATGTGAGAGACAAACTCTGTAAGGTGCGCCCTGTGGTCGATCACGTGAATGTGCGGTGCAAGGAACTGTACCAGCCTGGCCGTGAGATCGCCATTGACGAGGGGATGATGGCATGGCGAGGCCGCCTGGCTTTCCGCGTCTACATCCCCAACAAGCCAACCCGGTATGGCATCAAGTCATACTTCCTGTGCGAATCACGCACAGGATATTGCTTCGCCTTCAAGCCATATTGCCGGGATGGCGCGAACCTGGGGGACACGGTCGTCGGTCTGCTTGGACGTTTGGCCGGGGCCGGTCATTCACTATACATGGACAATTTCTATAATAGCATTAGTATGTGCGCCAGGCTCCGACAGTTGAGGACCGACGTCTGTGATACCCTCAGGAAGCACCGGGGGGAGCCAGCCATCATCAAGAACCTGACCAATGCTGACATCGGTGTGGGGGAGCGCATTGCTGTCAACAACAAGCAGGTCATGATCGTGGCATGGTGGGATAAGAGGATCGTGAAGACAGGGCGGCTAGGTGGTGTAGTGGTCTAAGGCACTCGCCACCAGTGTGGAGACGCTAGGATTCGCGTGTTCGAATCCAGCTCTCCACATTGTTTTTCAGTTTGGCTGGTCGTCCGCAGTAATACACATTGGCCGTATTACGGGGAGGGAAAAACTGAAGGGTGGGGATCGAACGTTGTGAACAAGCGACTCCTACAAGTCGGTTGGTGCGCCTGCGCAGTAGAATCAGGAAGTGTCGGGGGCAGCGTGAGCCTCCCACGCGTTACTCCTCGACACTGATAGATCGAGCTGCGCAGGTGAAAAGATGCGACTGCTGTTACCTCAAGTACCGGAGGGGACTTGTGCTATGTATGACTTAGTCCTCACTGCAGCCGGCTTGTGGGAGGCAAGAAACGGCGTTCGTGACAGGGGAGGGTTGAATTGGATGATACGAAATTGGGATGGGAGAAAATATAGAAAAATGGGAGAAAAAGTGGATCAAAAAAAAAAAAGAGGATCGTGAAGACGATCACCAGCTTCCATGAGGACACCATGGAAATGGCAAAAGTGTGGCAGAAGCAGAAGAAGGGCAAAGCACTGAGGGTGGAGATGCTCAAGCCGTCAACCATCATGTGTTATAACCAACATATGAAAGGAGTCGACCAGCTGGATCAAAACCTGGCGTACTATCCGTGTACACGTAAGACTGGAAAGTGGACCAAAAATGTTGTGCTGTATCTGATCCAAATATGTATGTTCAACTCTTTTGTCTTGTACAGAACCAGGCACCCCCAAGGGTATTATCACAACCTCCTCCGGTACACCATGGCTGTGGGGCGGACCTACACAGGGGCTGAGGAGTTGAAGATTCCTGGGGTGGCAGAGGAGAAGGAGGGTGGGGGTGAGGAGGAGGCAGGGGCTGAGCAGGTGGGGCGTGGCAGGCAGCGCGACCCTAGGGCCCCACCGGGGGACCCGCAGAGCAGATTAGTGGGTGGCTTTGGGAAACATGTCATGGTGGCGTACAAAGCCACCCCCAAGCAAAAGCTACCGTGTAGGAAATGTCGGGTCTGCAGTAGGCGTGGCCTCAGGAGTGAGACCAGATATTTTTGCACATCGTGCAAAGTCCCCCTGCATTGTGAAAAATGCTTCACTCTGTATCACACAAAGAAGGATTTTTCTAAATAGTTTCTTTATTAGTTGTCATACAGAAGTACAGACTACTTCTAAATAATCCGGCACACAGAAGTACAGAGTACTTCTAAATAATCCATCATTGTGTGATACAGACAGAACCATGTGTACCACTCCGGTAGATAGTATAGCTAGCTGAGAGTAGTATAGTATAGTATAGTATATGGGTAGTTGCACTGTTTTCTGTACAAGACAAATGCGTTGAACACATGTATTTGGGCCACTGTTGTACATATTGCATAGGCATGTTTGGACCACTTGCAGATGAGACGTTATGTTAGTGATCTAGCTGTGTCAACTCCATTCATCATTTGCATTGTGTGTGTATATAGTTTATTTTTTTATTTATCTTTTTCCCCCCTCATTTTTACCGTTTGCACAGAACCAATGGTTGCTGACAGTCACCCAGTTTATAAAAGTATATACTGTAGGTAACGTACCACACTTTTCTAATGCAGTCCATTGGCCTCTTATTTATATACTTTGGAAGCCTGTATTGGATATTTTTTGGTCCACAGATCATCTGGCGCTTCATCCATTTATCAATGGACAATGCAGTCATCGATGCGAGAGACCAACTGTAAGATACGCCCTGTAGTTGATCATGTGACGTGCCTGTACTGTGAATGTTACCAGCATACTTCTAAATGCACAGAAACAATGGTTGGTTCTCACCCAGTGTACAATTTTTATAAAGTATTGTGTTGGTAAATTACCATAATCCTATACTGTGAATGTTCTAGCATACTTCTAAATGCACAGAAACAATGGTTGGTTCTCACCCAGTGTACAATTTTTATAAAGTATTGTGTTGGTAAATTACCATAATCCTATACTGTGAATGTTACCAGCATACTTCTAAATGCACAGAAACAATGGTTGGTTCTCACCCAGTGTACAATCTTTATAAAGTATTGTGTTGGTAAATTACCATAATTCTATACTGTGAATGTTACCAGCATACTTCTAAATGCACATAAACAATGGTTGGTTCTCACCCAGTGTACAATTTTTATAAAGTATTGTGTTGGTAAATTACCATAATCCTATACTGTGAATGTTACCAGCATACTTCTAAATGCACAGAAAAATGGTTGGTTCTCACCCAGTGTTCACTTTTTATAAGGTATTGTGTTGGTAAATTACCATAATTTTATACTGTGAATGTTACCAGCATATGTGTCTAATGCACAGCAACAATGGTTGGTACTGATGACCGTCACCCAGTTTATTGAACATATTCTGAAATAAAAATGTGTTTCACTTCATCAAAGTTTCAAGTTTTCTGCATTGTAAAGTATTCTGTATTTTATAATAATGTTTTCTGGACCTACACCAGTAGTTATAACGTACTTGTTCGTTAGCGCCAGGCATGGTGGTTGATAAGGTAGTAGTATTTCCAGGTGAAACTAATTGATATATTATCAATACAAGATATTATTACTTTATGAATGTGTTTATCATGTATGGACGAATAAATTGGAAAACAGGCAGGTACAGAGCAACACAGTGTCTACAACACAGGAGCAGATTATGCACAGTACATGAATGAGAAACGGTCTAAATGTTATTTTTTTAGTTTATTGCATGCACATGATCTGTAATACCTGATCGGTACAATATCTACTAACCTGATCAATACAATATATTCCCACCTGATCGATATAATAGTATTACTGCATTTCAAGTTTGTCAGTCAATCAATCAGTCAATCAATCCATCCATCCCAGTCTAAATTGCTTTATAACACGTTCGGTAACTATTATCACCCCCCCCCCCCATGTTGTTTTTTTATAAAGGCAGTATTGTCTCGTCTGTTTCAGGCAGCAGCAACGAGGAATTGCGCAGCTCGCATAAAAAGGCTTTTTTCTAGAAAATCCGCCTGGATTTTCCCCTCTATTTACCTTTTTTAACTTGTAATTGTGAACGAACGAAGACATGCAGAAACAAACGTTTTTTTTCATAGTGTACATCAACTCGTCGTCGTCAAATGAGCCAAACCATTTCCCATAGTTATAATATAAAATATAGAAATAGCTCCGCTAAGATCATGAGATATCGCCAAAATCGCCCAAAAATCCTGGCCAGGGGCTGTCTTTTCCGAATTTCTGGCTGGCAGTGAAAGTGTTAAGGAACGGTACTGCTTTGGGGAGCGAAAACATTATTCATCTTACTGCCATCAGGTGTGGGAGGGCTCAGGAAATATTGGGGGAAGTGGGGGTGTGTGGGGAGCTACTGCTGATCGCCCTGGAAGGCAAGAAGGACCAGAGTACCATCCCTAGGTCAGTGAATCCTAGGCCCCATCCGCTCCTGCTGCTCGACCTCCATTTCGACATTCCTGGCCTACAGTCGGGGGTCCAGCTAGACTCAGCTCTGCTGCATCCCGCTACCAGGTGGCCGCGTACAACCACTCCAATAAAGCAGGGATAATCCACCCTGCTACACTGCGATGAGAGCAGAGAAGTTCAACTGGTCGTCGAGGACAACACTGTTAGATTCTGATCAATCAGCCGGTATCACGTCTTCGTCTGTTATTCTTGTGTTCTCATTTCCATCCACTGACTCTGCGTTGTGTATTTGATTTCCCCGACGTCTCCTCATACTGGCTGATAAAACCTTATCATTCCCCGTTAGTGCAATCCGCCACCATAATGTTTCACCACCTTCGTAAGAATTCGACACTTGACAGCGTACTACCTTACAAGGAAAAGCGTTGTTTATTCCATAAACAGAAAGCCTCAGCTCAGATGGTATCACATTGTATTGTCCTTGAAAAGTCTATTCTAATGATCTCTCCTTTAACCCCGCTCGGGGATCCTCGCGGCCTGGTGGTTATTCCAGAAGCCTGTCGTCGTGGTCGTGCCACGTCAGTCCTCCCCTCCTCTCCCCGCGAGGGGAGGGGAAGGGGGAATCGCTTCCAAGTCTCTGATGGTTCCTCTCTCCTCTGTGGTTCGTTTCTCAGTCGTTCTTAGTCTCAGTCTGCCTTACACCCGGAAGAAACTCACTTTTCTATATTCTCGCCATAGCAACGACAGCCCGACAGATGTGCCGCTGCCATAACAACAGCTTTAACCTTTAAACACATTTCAAAACGTTTCATTACTGTCAAACCTCCCCCCCCCCATCGCTCTGCGCTCTCTCTCCTGTGCCCGCCGTTATCAGCTTGTTGATGTTCTTGACGGAATGTCAACACCCTGCTCGCTGGCAGTGTGCTGCTCACACTGACTCCGGCTCGCTCTGAACCACCTCCCCCACTGTCAGCATGCACATTTCGACCTCTCTGACCCGGCCCCTTTAGATGCGGCCATCTCCCCCCAATCTACACATCACATACATTGAAAACCACCACCGATTTCTCTCAGGTTTTTGGCGGTCGGGGACGCGGTCACAGCTTTAAGGAAATTAGCTGAATTTTGCGAATTCAAAGATTCACTAAAAGACACATTGAGAGACAGGCTTGTGTGTGGATTAAAAAAGTAAACTGCACAGAAGAAACTACTGACAGAGAGTGATTCGACACTGGAGAAAGCTGTCAATATCAGTGTAACGATGGAAGCCCAGCAGTTACATGCAACAACAAGTAGAGTGCACAAGGTCAGTGAATCGTAATTGTGGAAAAAAAGGCAGCATAGAGCACGTTTGTAGAAATAGAAAGGGCACAGAAAAATACAATAAGTCTGGTTTTAAGAGAAACACTGGAAATTACAAAAAGAAGAGACATGTTCATGCTGTTGAACAAGGAAATAGAACAGCTAGTGACTCCTCAGATGAAGAAGCGAGGATAAATCTCAGAGTACTGAATGTGGATGAGGGTTCAGATGGCTACTGGGCTACACCTGAGCTGGAAGGAAATCCAGTGAAAATGCAGATTGATACTGGGTCAAGAGCTTCAATCATTTCGAACAGAGTCTACCAAAAATGCATGAGGCATCTTCCACTGCAACCGTCTGACAGTGTTTAGAACATACACAGGACAGCCAGTACCTATGAAGGGAATGACTTATGCCACTGTTCAGTGTAATGGCCAAACAAAAAAATGTCTATCCTATGTGTGGCTGCAGAGAATACGACTGGACTGGGAAGCGGTACGTATGATTTCAAAAAGCGCCACAGACCTGCAGGCTGTTTTAGAAAAAAATAATAAAGAGGTTTTCCGTAGGGCTGACCTTCGAAGCATTTTTTGGCTGTCGAAGCTTCGGGGCCGAGATTCGATTTTAATTCGAAGCTTCGAGATAAAAAAAATTAAATAAAGAAAACAATAACATAATATTATTTTTTTTATCTTATGTTGTGGGACTTGTACAGCACTTTGGTCAACTTTATTGTTTTTAAATGTGCTCTGTAAATAAAGTGGATTGGATTCATTCATTAAATTAATAGCTATTTCCCGTTTGAATCCCGTGCCCATCGAACGAAGCTTTGAAGTATTTAAGACAGCCCTAGTTTTCCGGGATGAGCTAGGAAGCATGAAACACATCATAGTAAAGCTGCATGTGAAGCCTGATAGCAAGCCAGTATTTATGAAAGCCAGACCAGTACCATACGCTATCAGAACCTTATAGTTCTGGAGCCAGTCACCGTCAGTGAATGGGTGACACCGATAGTTCCGGTACCAAAGAAGGATGAAGGAATCTGGAACTGTGGAGATTTCAAGGTGACACTTAACCCTGTGCTATCTGTAGAGCAGTATCCACTCCTGCATATTGATGATCTGTTTGCGGGACTCAGTGGGGGTAAAAAGTTCAGTAAAATTGATCTTTTCCAAGCTTACCTACAAATTCATGTGCATGAAGACTCACACCTCTGCACTGGAGCTACTGATGAGGAACACCTTCGTCACCTGGACACCACTCTTCAAAGATTGAAGGAATACAGACTAAGTAAAAATGTGTCTGTGGAATACCTGGGACATGTTATAGATGCAGAGGGCTTGCATACAGCCCTGTCCAAGACCACAGCCATTGTGGATGCACCACCACCCCAGGATGTGAGCCAGTTGTGTTCTTTCCTAGGTTTGCTAAATTACTACGGTTGTTTCATTCCAAACCTAGCATCGCTACTGAAGCCACTGCATGAGTTGCTCTGCCAGGACAAGGCTTGGAAATGGAGTACAGAATGTCAAGAGGCCTTTAACCTCTTGAGCCCTAGCCCTATTTTCTGAAAATCTGCCTAAAAATACATACCTAAGTAAATGGACGATTGCTCCACTTCTACAAGATGCATTTGCATGTTCTTGGTATCTAGGGACATCTATGGATCTCAGGGAATGTCGAAAATATTGTGTCTGTTACTAGACTTGAGTAAATTGTAATGAACCAAAGGAGAATATCAATTCTATTTATTTTTTCCGTGAATAACACCATGCTAAAAATGACCAGACATGGGAAAAACTGCCACTGAGCTCCTTCAGCACCTTCTTGAGATCACGTGTACAAAAAATCTAAGCAAATGAATAAAGGGAAGATGACCACTTAACTGTCACTCACCGGCACCTATTTGAAAGCTAAGATTGTCACCGTTCGATTGATACCCTACTCAAGGTATTAGGTGCTCGCATAAAATAAATAATGTTAATAATATATATTTTTATTATATATTTTTTTTTATTATTATAATTTTCTTATTTTTCTATTATAAATAATGTGTAACTATGTGTAACCTTTCATTAGAGCCAGAGATTTTGACTGTGCGTTGAAGCGTTCAAGAGTTATAGCGCTTGGAGACATAGGGTCTCCAAGTGGCAATTTTTTTGTATTGTTGGGGGGGGGGGGGGGGTGTCTATGTTCCAGTTTTATGTACTGTAAAGCTTCAATACACTCTGTACCGTTCACAAATACCACCAACCTGGTTGTGTGGCAATAAATTAATCTTGTATTTGGAGACTCCAAGTGGCCATTTTGGAAAAATAAATAGACATACCATAATATAAAGTTGTGTAAAACACTCATTTTCTGTGTATTGTTATCAACTTTGGACCTGTACTAGGCTTTAGGCTATGGACCCATTGTGGTTTCCAGGTCATACCTATCAGCTGGAACCTGTAAGAGGCCTCTGTTTGCAAGATAATTCAAAGGTAAGTATAAAAAACTTAACTTAACTTAACTTCAAAATAAAAAAAAGCACTCAGAGTGATTCTTCCTGTTGTGGATGAAAATTCAGAATGTTTCCTTTCAAAAGAGACCTGACTCATGCATGTGCTATAAGTATAAAGTATAATAAATTGCAGATAACTTTGGGTATGCAATTTTCAGGCGTTTTCTGAAAAAGTTGCCTGTCAGTTAATAATTAAACAGAAGGTTTTGTAGATACAGTACTGAATTCTGCCATCCGGACACATGCTATTTGAAATATGATTATAGAATATAGAATATCAGGCCTATAAATGACCTTATTATGGCCAAGTCGCACATCTATGGATCTCCTCTTTCCAATGGCAGAGTTCAATCTGGATTTAGTATCACCAGGCGTGCAGCAAAAACCGTGAATGAAATCTACTGTAAGTACAGTTACTTTTTTATAATCGAAATTTCTCTGCCATTTTTCATCAGATTGCAACGCCGTTTTTTGCTAGACGTTCACAGAAAGGTAGATAAACTAACTGCGTTCTAATTCATGCCAATAACATTCAGGTTTGTTATCCCGAAAAATAACAGAAATAATAAAGTATATCCAGAAGTCATATGATTAACAGGAGCTGGCTTGAGCTGGGTAGGGTAGTTTTTTTTCAACGGCCATCGAAAGCCCTGGGTCTCTTCTCCTCATATGACTACAAACAAAATGGCGGTGCGCATTTCCTGGCGTCGATATTCGCTAGTTTCTGAATAGATTGCCAAAACTCATATTTCACTAATAACACTTTAACCCAGTGGTTCTCAAACTGTGGTAACAGTCATAAATCTTTAATTCAACTTCAGCCCTGATCATAACCATTTATTTTTAGATTTTTTTGTAATGTCAGATAAAAAATGAAGTACTCCCACTTTTCTGAAAAGAGTTGGTGTTAAATCTGACATTACAAAAAATCCATCAAAATCTGTGTTGCTGCTAATCATTGACACATGCCTAGCCTGTAATAATCCCCCCCAGAAAAATTTACTTTGCATTTGATATATTGAAAATATTTAACTTTTTTGTGTGTTTTTTAACAATAATTTGTGATGTCATCACACAAACTGGCATTTAAAGGGTAAACATTCAAAAATGTATTGAATATGTGTTTTCTTTTCTTTTTTACAATAATTTGTGATGCCCATCACAAACACAGGCATTTAAAGGGTAACATTTCAAAAATGCCTGCACCAGAATGCAGGAAATTAAGTTTTTGTAACAAAATAATTGTGTGTGTGTGTGAGAATGACGGACAATTGCTTGCTGTGTGTGTGAGAGAGAGAGAGAGATAGAGAGAGAATTAAGTACAGTGCGTGCTGAAATACAGTTGTTCTTAATTTTCTGACTTGCTATGTGAGAATGTTAGTTATTATGTTCTCAATGCCCCTTGCATTGTATGAGTTGTGTGGAAGCGTTTGCTAGTTCTAGTGCTATCCCTTTGTACATTGTGACTGTGTCTGACAAAAGTTAACAATAAATAATGGTATTAGGATTTAGGAATACATTTTCCTCCTGCGTGAACTGTGCATAGCTGAATAGACTGTATTTTAACGCCGGCCATATGGTGGTACTTGGAGAGCCAGCTACGTTCTCAGATGGTACTTGGTGTAAAAGGTTTGACAACCACTGCTTTAACCTATTGGTAAACAAACGTATTGCTGAAAATATACACTTTGACTGCTATTTTGACAGGGTTATGGTATTTAAAAAAATGCATCATTAATTCATACAGTCTGTAGAGATGGATTTATGGCGTGATGTCATTTGCAGGCTTAAGAGGTTAAAAAGGCAAAGGACACGTTAGTGGGGTCAGACGTCCTGACTCACTTTGATCCATTGCTTCCAATCCAACTAGCCTGCGATGCATCACCATATGGGGTAGGTGCCGTTATTTCACACCTGATGCCAAATGGGGACGAAAGGCCCATTGCCTTTGCTTCTAGGACTTTGAACAAGGCAGAAGCCGATTATGCTCAGCTAGAACGGGAAGCGCTTCGCATAGTCTTTGGTGTTAGAAAATTCCATCAGTACTTATATGGACGGAGATTTACACTTCTTACTGACCACCGACCTCTCACGACCATCCTAGGACCACACACTGGGATACCATCTCTTGCCACAGGGACAGGGAACATTCCATCAACGGTTGCAAAAGTTCCTGATGACCTACCACAACACGCCACAATATGCAACCACAAAAGCATCACCTGCCAGCCTGTTGCTACAAAAAGAGCTACGATCAGGCGGCTGGGTGGCGCAGCGGACATTGCGCTCGTCACCAACGCAAGAGACACCGGGTTAGACTCCGGCTGTCGGCACTGCCTCCGGCTTGGGCCAGCCGTCATACTAACTCAATTGGCAGAGTTAGCAGGTGGAAGTCGATGGGTGGTAATCTGGACGTTGTGGACAGCGACTCCTACAGGTCAGTTGGGGACGCCTGCACAGCAGATACAGGAAATGGCGGGGGTAGTGTGAGCCTCCCACACGTTACACCTCGCCAATGAGAGTCCGCGCGGGCAGGTGAAAAGATGTGACAGGCTGCCTCCTCGTGTATCGGAGGGGACACGTGATGCAAGGCTTCTATCCTCCCTACAACCAGCCAGTGGGGGGCATATGCAAGCAACGTTCAAGACAGGGGAGGGAAGAATTGGCACAGTGGAATTGGGATGGGAGAAAAAAATAGAAACAGAGGAGAAAAAGTGGATAAAAAAAAATAGCTACGATCCAACTTTGACTTACTGAAGCCAACATCAGTGAAGGTAAGGACACCGTTTTGCAAAAGAATGTGCAAAAGAAACAGATTAAACAAAGAGGACAGTCTAAAATAAGAGTTTTTGCTTCAGGTGAATCCGTGTTGGTGAGGAATTACTGCACTGGACCGAAGTGGATTCCTGCCACTATCATCGCACAAACTGGACCGGTATCGTATACAGTTCAAACTGCCACAGACATAATATGGAGAAGGCACGTCGACCAACTGTTGAAACCCAACTGCCTGCCGAGAACTGGCCGGATCCACCGTTTGTCGAGCTGCTTATGAACCTGTGCCAACCCAAAGCTCATCTACACTGGAGCCTGAGGTTTCCACTCCTGATCCTCAGGCCAAAAATATGTGACTCATCCTCCTATGTCAGTCCCTGTTTCAGGCTCACCACTGAAAATACAGAGACACTGACGTTCCAGTTGACCGCCGATACCCTGCAAGACAGCGGTGGCCCCCTGAACGTTTGGGATTATAGATAGACTTACCCAAACCAACTGGGGCAGAATAAACCCCATGGGTATAGTCAGGGGTCTGAGGTAGTCCACCCTCACCCCATGATTGTTTGTTAATCATATTTATTGGTTTATTAGGTTAGTGTTACATCCCAATGTATGTGCTTCCCCAGTGTGTGTCTTGTCTCCATTTTGTTTTCTCAGAACCCGTCCTCCACCATTGGGTCCCTGCTATGCCTGACCCTCCATTGGTGGACTACATAGCAGCACAGCACTGATTGGTGGATGGGTTTCAAGACTCCAAGACCCAATCAATAACCATCACCCACCACCCAATCCCGGATCACCACACCCTGTTAAAACATGGCTGCTCACTTCAGTCATTCCTCTCTCTGGCATGAGGCTAGGCCTGGTGATATTTTGTAACCTTGACTTTGATAATATTGCATTTGTTTATTGGCCTTTGTATTTGTGAAACTGCCTTTGTGTGTGTATGGCCACAGAGAGAGCTAGATAGCTATAGATTGTTTTGTTATATGTTTTTCCATTCTTGTATGTATCATTAATGTGTTTTCTTCCTCTTTTCCAGGAAGCACGGATGGGGGTGAGCTGCCATTTCATTTGGATATTGTTTTCTCCTGTTTTGGTTAGGTATGGGTAGTTTAGGTAATGTCATTTATTTTACCATAGATTAGGTTGGTTTATTTGGAGAATAGTGGTGTTTGTTGTTTTGGCCTTGGCTCACCCTTGAGCTACATGTGCTTCCTTTGCATTTACCAATAAATATCATTGTGTTTACAAACCTGGTCCATCATTTCTATCAACCAACATTTATGTTACAGCCCTTTACCCTTAGACCCACAGGGGTCGTAACAGTTAGTATGTAAAAAGCAGAGATATATAGTCAGACTGTAATATTCTGCATATCGTGTGTTGGACACTGTTTTGTTGATTGATTGATTGAAAAGTTTATTAACAGATTGCAGAATGGGTACAGTACAGTACAGCTCAATACATACAATTGTTAAGGGGATGCAGACCAGAGAAAGACTTTCGTCTTGTTTACATCAGGGTCCCCCATTTTCAATTCATCATAACATATATGACATACATGACATACAGATAGACAGTACTGCTACATCTATACATTTATGACATATCAGATTTGCAAATACAGTACTGTTTGTGATACAAAAGTGTCCAGAAAAAGAGTGTATATACATTTGACGTAGAAACTGTCCATTGGAGGAGGTTGGGTGGGTGGGGTGGGGTTGGGTGGGTGGGTGGGGGCTGTACATTGGAGGTGGGGGGGACACACTGTACATTGGAATACTGACAAAGCCATACTTGGTCATTTACTGTACAACTGAGTTAGGACATTTGTAGGGGCCAGTTTCGAATTGCAGTCTCCTGTAGGTGTTTTTTGAGAGTGTTTTTGAAAGTGGGTAGTGATTCACATTCCTTTACAGCTTTGGGTAGGGCGTTCCACATTGATGTGGCATAATTGCGAAACGTGTTTAGTCCCTTGTTTGAGCCGAATCTGGGTTTAACATGATTTGTGGAGCTCCCTCTGGTGTTGTGATCGTGGTATTCACTGACCTTTGGGAAGTATTTTGACATATACATGGGTACCTTGGTTGCGTAGTGTATCTTGTAGACCAGGCCCATTGCAAGTTGCTGTACTCTGTCGTCTACTCTAAGCCATCCTAGGTTGTCAAAGTGGGCAGGGGTGAGGTGGGTTCTAGGAGTCAGGTCAAGCAGTCTGACTAGCTTGTTTTGAGATGTTTGTAATTTGTTTTTTAGTGCCTTTGAGGTGCTTTGGTAATAATAATAATAATAATAATAATAATGACTTGGATTTATATAGCGCTCTTCACTGACCCAGAGCGCTTCACAGAGTCCATTATTCGTTCATACACAGTCATACCGGTGGTGGTAAGCTACAATTGCAGCCAGAGCTGCCCTGAGGCAGACTCACGGAAGCGTGGCGAATAATCAACGCCTACGGCCCCTCTGACCACCACCAACATTCATTCACATGCATACACATTCATACGAGGCAAGTAGGTTAAGTGTCTTGCCCAAGGACACAACGGCAGTGGGATGGACATGGGCTTGTACCATGAGGTGCAAGCATAGTCGTAGTACCCTTGAATGAGTGCTCCTGCTAGAGTCTTCAGGGTATTCTTGTTTACCAGAGAGGAGATCCGGTACAAGAATCGAGTTCGTTGGTTGACTTTTTTTATTACATTGGATGCTATTTTGTCACAGGAAAGATTAGCCTCTAGGATGGAACCCAGGTAGGTAATTTCATCTTTCCTTGTGACAATATTGTCACCCACTGTAACCGAGAAGCCGTCGGTCTTGCTGAGTTTGTTATTTGAACCGAAGAGAATGGACTCTGTTTTGCCCATGTGTAATGATAGTTTGTTGTCGGCGAGCCATATGCAGATTTTGCCTAATTCTGAGCTGAGGGCTTTTTCAACCTGTAACTTGTTCTTGTCAGAGACCAGCAGGGCTGAGTCGTCCGCAAACAGGAACAAGTTGCAGTCACAAGCTGACGACATGTCATTTGCATAAATTAGGAATAGTAGCGGTCCTAGTATGCTTCCTTGTGGAACACCACAGCTCACTGTGAGGGGGGGGGGGGGTAGGGTACCATTTACCTCCACCATCTGTTCTCTCCCCTCCAGGTAGGATTGTATCCAGCTCACTGATAGACTGATTGTTACAAGAGAACTTTGTGGTATACACTAAAACACTATAGCTAGGTTGTTTATTTATTCTTCAGACCATAAGTATTGGTTTTATTTTGGGAAACTGTAAAAGTTATAAGTTAGTGTTAAATAGGACATATATTGTAAGAGGGGAGGACATTTGGTGTATTGTCCTTATGTACTTGCTGTAGTTCCCAGCCACAGATGTTGTGGGTAACCGGAAGTAAATGCACATATGTACCTGAGCTGTCATCTGAGAATAAATGGTAAACTAAAGTAGCAGTCCGGTAATCATTGTTGTACAGGTGAGGTAAAGAAGTCCTCAGGATATAACAAGTTTGTTTACCAATGATTTTAAGTGTTATTAGTGAAATATGAGTTTATAGAAATCTCAGCGCATCGAGTCGAAAAAGGCACATGTTGACGTGAGGACATTGGTGCAACCTAACTTGAGTGCAGTCTTTTGAGAGAAGAGACCCAGTGCTTTTGATGGACTTTCAAATTTCATAAAACTGCACTTCCCAGCTCACGCCAGCCCCTGTCAATCATCTGACTTCCAGCGTGAAGCTTTTTTTCCTCGTTATTTTTGGGATCATATCTCACGGGTGGAACAAACATGAATGTTATTGCCATAAAATAGAACGCAGTTAGTTTCTCTACCTTTCTGTGAACGTCTAGCAAAAAACGGCGTTGCAATCCGATGAAAAATGGTGGAGATATTTACATTATAGAAAAGTAACTGTATAGGCGGCTGGGTGGTGCAGCGGACATTGTGCTTGTCACCAACACAAGAGACACCGGTCTCGAATCCGGCTGTCAGCGTTGCCTCCGGCTTGGGCCGGCCGTCATACTGACTCAATAGACCTGTCGCTAAACCACGCCCCAAAATAGAATTTGTCCAATCATATCACAGGAAAAACGTTGCTGCAGAAAACTCGGTCAACACCAGAAAAGCCATTTGTGGGCTGCATCAAACCAGACGGCTGTGATCAAAACCACTGTGTAAGAGTTCAGTTTATATGTTATTATCTACCTAATATCCGATGGTGAAACGCTGTGCGTGGGGTACCTGTAATTCGGACACCAGGTACCCTGAAAGACTGGATGGAGGAGTATATTTCATACCTTTCCCGAAGCCCAAACGAAAACTAGAGAAATGCAAGCGATGGATTATGTTGTGTCGTCGACCACATACACAAGTGAATGTGAAGACCATTACCAAGGACACTTATGTTTGCTCAAAGGTAAGGTCAATTCATAAAGACATAATATTTGACGGCATGTATTAGAAACGTAGACCAAACTATTAGTTTGCTAACGTTTGACTTTGACTGCGAACTAGCTTTCGTATATCCAGCCCAGCTAACGTTAGCTGCCAACATGTAACGATACCGCAGATATTTCTGCATCATAACGTGAGCCTTCTGTATCATAAGGTTAGCTTTCTGCATCATAACGTGAGCCTTCTGTATAGCTTTCTGCATCATAACGTCAGCAACGTTACCGCAAGCCACGTGCATAACAGTGGAAATAATGACCAACAAGGACAGTTATAGATGTAATGTAGTGACCACCATTGATAGTATAAAGAACTGGCTAACAGACTATACAGACAGAATACTAATAACATGAATACTACTACATGCACTAAGAATGCTCGATGCACTTCAGATGCCATAGTGCCACTTGAAACCAGTAACAACAGGGACAACGATGTAAACAGTAAATAAGTCCTGGACTTTTCGTTTTATCCCTGACAAGGCAAACACAAATGTTGATCTGTCAAAGTTGTTATGTTTGTTGTCAATAAAATCCACTTTGAGCTGCATTTTATGTATGAAAGATGCTCCATAAATGAACTATTATTATTATCTGTCTATGCTTAGCTAATACTCAGCTTTTTGTGTTTTTTTTCACAGAATGAGGTGTGCTGGAGATCATGTAAAGGTGTGCTTTACAATCATGTCATTAACTGAATCATATTCCTCTCTCCTCATTCACCTCCCCCTCATCCCTCTCCCCTTATCCATCACCCCTCTCTCCTCCCCTCTTACTCCAGATGACGAGTGCCGGCCTGTGGGCACCAATGGAAGGTGGACATTACTAGAAAGCTAAACAGAATGCTTAAATAGGAATGTTAGAGGTACTAGAATGTACTACTATGACATCATCACCAACGTTCCAGAATGATCGGGCAGAACTAAGGTTCTAGAATGTACTGCCATGACATCTCACACGTTCCAGAATGTTCGGGCGGCACTAATTTTCTAGAATGTTCCTAACAATAGGTCTGTGGGTGAATTATGTACCATTACAACTACAGTACTGTATTACGTTTCAAAAGTAAAAGTACAGTACATATTCTATAGGGTGTTCTTGTATTTCAGTACATATTCTATAGGGTGTTCTTGTATTTCAGTGCATTCAACCCTCGATTGACCTGAAGGTTGTTAAAGTGGTCCAGTTATGCTGCTCTGTGTCCCTCAGATTGCTGGTTTACAATGTTAAAGTACTTAATCTTCATCAACAGTTGCTGATATTGCAAATGTCAACAGACCAGGCTATTAATCCATAATGGAGGTACTAGAAGAATATAATGTTAAATTGCCATAGATGTATCACAACAACACATGATATTGTTCGCTATTCCAGTTTATATCGTACATCCATTTGTGTAACTGTAAATCCATGTATATTTATTGTATATATTAAAAATAGTGGCTATTTATGTACACTTTAGTTGTGGGTTTTCTTTTCTAATCAGAGTGATCTATCTTGAGAATGTGTTGTATATGCATTTATTTATATAAATATATAGTATAACTTATACTTAGTGTTATAAGAAAAGCTCTGTCCTGACCTATATACCTATTTACTGTGATTTACAGGTATTTTGGTAAATGGTAAATGGCTGTATTTATATAGCGCTTTTATCCAAAGCGCTTTACAATTTGTTTCTCACATCTTACCCATTCACTCACACATTCACACACCGACGGTGGAGGCAACCATGCAAGGTGCCAACCTGCTCATCAGTGTCTTGCTCAAGGACACTTTGACACGCTGCCCGGGAGGAGCGAGAATCAAACCGGGAACCTCCGGATTAACCAGACGACTGCTCTACTCCCAAGCCACTGTTGCCCCCTATATTAGGTCTATTTTATTATTAGGTATTTTTACTTTGGTCTCTATCACTATACATTTATAGTTAGTGTAATCAATCATTTGACCTGATGTACACTAGAATGTGCAGCATACCATTCTCTGACGTCTCACCCCTTTATGGAGGATTGTTGACATATTTACCTGGGTCACAAAAGAACCAACATAGCATGTTTTACAAAAGAGGTGGATTATTCTGGTTGCAGAATGACAGCTCTCACTTTTTTCCTCATTCTAGTGACTAGTGACAACTGTCGGGTCTAGCTTGTATACTGCGTTGGACCACTAAACTAAATGTATCAGCAATAGTAATCATGGATTATCGTCATAGTTCTTGTAATTCTTATTCTATAGCTAATGCTTGCATCACCATGGAAGTCTAAGGTAAATGTGTATCTCATGAACGTACTTTTCCACTGCATATTGTAATCCTCTCTGTCTGCTTCTAGATGAAATATTTGTGTTATCTTTAAAAAACAGGTCTATTACCTGCTCGAGAGGGAGAGAAAGGAAGAGAGATAGAGAGCACTTGGGGGGGGGGGTGGGGGGGGGGGGGGGTGGGGACCTGCATGCGCGCCACACACGCAAACGGGAGATTGAAAGAAAGAAAAAAAAAAACCACAAGCTGCCGGGCGGACTGTCTTTTTTTTCTCTCTCTCTCTCTCTCCCACCCCCTCCCTCTCTCGCTCTCTCTCTCTCTCTCTCTTCCCCCCCCTCCCTCCCTCCCTCTACCAGTGCAGGACTGTGTGGCACTGTCACTCAAAGTGCTTATGGGCGGAGCCAGGCCATAACAGCCTGATTTCTTGAGGCTGAAAAATGATGGTTTTGAGTACTTGATTAGAAATATAAAACAATGCATTTTTTGGAAAAAAAACCTTACAAATGTCTTCAATAGACCAACAGGAATTGTGTAAAGTTGCCCAAATAGTGCTAGGAATAGCAATACATAGCCCCTTTAAAGGGATAAAAATGATGTCGTTAAACGTTAATGGAATGAATAATACGATAAAGAGGGGCAAAGTGATGTTGAAGTGTAAAAAAAGTGAGATGGAAGTGATTTTTTTGCAGGAGACACATTTGATAGCACAGGATCATGAGAAACTGAAAAGATTTGGATATGAAAATGCATACTATAGTTCCTTTAAACGGACCCTGAGGAGAGGAGTAATTACGTTAATCAAAAACACAGTCAAATTTGAATTGATCAAGGAAGTAAGAGACAAGGAGGGGAGATTTGTTCTGGTGAAGGGGAAAATGGAGGGTCAAATGGTAACGTTAGTGAATGTGTATGCACCACCGGAGAGTGAGAGGGAGCTATATGAGAACATTTTTGATATGATAGTGATGGAACTAGAAGGGATATTGATATGCGCGGGAGATTTTAATGTGGTACTGAATCACGACATAGACACCACGAGTACTAAGAAGAGACGGACACAAATCAGCAGATATATGAATATTCAAATGACGGAAATGGGAATTACGGACGTTTGGAGGGGGATGCACGCCATGGACAGGGAATACACACATTACTCACACCCACACGTGACATATGCGAGAATAGACTATTTTTTTGTACAGCAACCAAAGTGCTGTACAATCAAAGCTTAAAATCAATGTCCTAATATAAAATACACAAATACAAAAATACAAAAAGGCACAGCAGGACAAGACAGTCCATCCAGAGAGTAGGACAGTAGGACAACACACGAATAGGGGAACACAAAGTACAGTAGCACACAGGGGACAGAGGAGCATAAGAAGATATACAGGAGGGAGGGGGCAGGATAAAATTACATGGGAGTGTGTGAGTTAGGGTGTGGGAGAATCAGGGTTTATTGAAGGCCAGGGAATAGAAGTGGGTTTTTAGACAGGCCTTAAATGTCTCCAGTGAGGGGGCAGATCGGATCTCCAGGGGAAGCTGGTTCCATAGCTTGGGGGCCACGGCCTTGAAGGAGCGATCGCCTCTCTTTTTGAGTCTGGTGCGGGGGGGGGACCAGCCGAGCCTGGTTGGAGGATCTTAGTGACCTGGGTGCTGCGTAGGGGGTGATGAGCTCGGTGATGTATAAGGGTGCTGCACCCGATAGTGCTTTAAAGGTGAGGAGGAGGATTTTAAATCTATTCTAAATGGGACTGGGAGCCAGTGTAGGGAGGCTAGGACTGGTGTGATGTGCTCTCTCTTTCTGGTACCGGTAAGGAACCTAGCTGCAGAGTGCTGAACCATTTTGAGGCGGGACATGGCTGCCTGACTGAAGCCGGTGTAGAGGGCATTGCAGTAGTCAAGGTGTGAGGTGATGAATGCATTGACTACCGTTTCCAGGTCGACGGGTGAAAGGATTGGTTTTATTTTACTGATGTTGCAGAGTTGAAAGAAGCATGATTTTGAGCTCTGGGTCAAAGATTACACCCAGGCTCTTGACGTGGGGTTTGAGGTGGGTGGAGAGTTGTCCTAGGCTGTTGGAGAGTGTTTTGGTGAAAGAGGGGGGGCCAAACAAAATGATCTCCGTTTTATTTTCATTTAGCTGTAAGAAGTTGAGGGCCATCCAGCTTTTTATGTCCCTGAGACAGTTTTTAAGAGAGTCTAGGTTAGCTGTGTCAGAGGGGTTGAGGGGAAGGTAGATTTGGGAGTCATCTGCATAAAAGTGATATGAAATGTTGTGTTTCTGGATGATTTCGGCCAGAGGGAGCATGTAGATGGAGAAGAGTATGGGGGCCAGGATGGAACCTTGGGGGACCCCATACGGTAGACTAGCTGTGGGGGAGGAGTGTCCACCCAAACTGACCGAAAAGGAGCGGCCGCTCAAGTAGGATGCAAACCAGTTTAGGGCAGACCCCCCAATACCTAGCCTGTGTTCGAGACGATCGACCAGGGTGGAGTGGTCGACCGTGTCGAACGCGGCAGAGAGGTCCAGGAGGAGGAGCATGGCACAGCTACCTGAGTCGATGGTGAGAAGCAGGTCATTGTAGATTTTGACTAGCGTTGTCTCAGTGCTGTGCCCTGCCCTGAAACCTGACTGGAATTTGTCTAGGAGGTTGTTGTGATGTAGGAAGGGGAGGAGCTGTGCCAGGACAGCCTTTTCTAAAATCTTAGATAGGAAGGGTAGTTTGGATATGGGCCTGTAATTATTGAAAAGAGCAGGGTCTAGGTTAGGTTTTTTTAGGAGGGGCTCAACCATGGCGTGCTTAAGGGAGGAGGGAACAGAGCCAGATTCCAGAGAGCTGTTTATGATAGACAAAATACTGGGGCCTACTATGTCCATGGAGTCTTTTAGAAGATGGGTAGGGAGGGCATCAAGGGGGGATGTGACGGTCCGCATGCCTGCCACCAGCTCTCTGAGAGTGGTTAGAGAGATGGGTTGGAAGTTGTTCAAAAGAGCTGGGCAGGAGGGGTGGGAGGGAGGGGGAAGTGGGCAGGAGGGCTGGGCAGGAGGGGGGGCCGGGCAGGGGGGCTGGGTAGGAGGGGGGATGGAGGAGGACGATGAGATGGCTAATCTAATGGTTTCCACCTTCCTAATGAAGAAGTTTAGGAATTCTTCACATTTGGAGGGGGGAGGCATCGGGGCAGGAGGCGGGAGGAGGGGAGGTGAAAGAGTTAATGGTCGAAAAAAGGACTCTGGGATTGTGACAATTTTTGGCAATTATGTGAAAGTGCCTTTCTCTCGCCACCTTAACTGCCTCTTGATACTGTTTGAGGTGATGTTTAAGGATCTCATAGTGGATCTGCAGTTTATTGTGTTTCCACCTGCGCTCTGCCTGTCTGCACTGTCTCCTTAAAGCTCTGGTGTTCTCATCAAGCCAGGGCTGAGATCTAGGTCTGGGCCTTTTGAGTTTAAGGGGGGCGACAGAGTCGAGTATGGAGGAGCATGAAGAATTGAACATTGAGATAAGGATCTCAGTGCTGTGCTGGGCAGGAGAGGCCTCAATACTGCAGGTGTTAGGGGCAGCTATATAGGCATCACGGAACTTAATGGCAGTGGAGGGGTTAATGTGGCGAGAGGAACGCGCTGGGACAATAGCTTTGGAAATGGGGACAAAACACAGAGCATCAAAAGAGATCAGTGAATGGTCTGAAAGGACTGGGTCATCTATTTCCATGTTGTCGATGGAGAAACCTGCTGTTAAAACTAAATCTAAAATGTGGCCGAGTTTGTGTGTTGGGGAATTAACATGTAGGCTAAAATTAAGAGACTCAATTAAGTGCAGGAATTCCTTCACATGGGGTTTATTTGGGCAGCATACGTGAACATTAAAATCGCCGAGCAGTAAAACTTTATCATAGCTGGGCATTGTCTGTGATAGGAGAACGGACAGTTCAGAGATAAAGTCACTAAATGAGTTGCCGGGGGGACGGTAGACCAGGATAATCAGTAGTGGATTCAGGAGTCCGACTTTGATTAGCTGCACTTCAAAACTCTTGACAGGATCCGATTTTAGAGCGAGACAATTAAAATGTTTTTTAAAAACAGCAGCTATGCCGCCTCCTGTGAGACGAGGGGTGTTAATAAAATCGCAGTCCGGGGGACAAAGTTGAATGAGAGGAGTAGGCTGCTCACCAGTCCGTATCCACGTTTCAACCACCAGGAGAAAATCCAGTTTGCGGTCCGTAAAGAGAGCGTTCAAATTGAAGGCCTTGTTTGTCAGCGAGCGAGCGTTGAATAGGGCCAGCCGCGGGGGGGCGGGAGGGGAGCTCCCGGGAGGCTGCACCTGTAGCAGGGAGCGGAGGCTATGGGGGTTTGCGCCGCGACATCCATTTGGCCTCCATGGGCGATGAAAGTTACCAGGGAGAGACAGACTCTGGGCTGGGCCGGTGAATGAAAGCCGGCGGGGAATAATTACACACACCGGGTTGGACGATCGGCGGGGCGGGGTTCTCTGGAACTCCACGGGCACCAGGTAGGAGCGACAGGTGTTTTTCCATTTGGCCGCTGCGCCTCCTCGTTTTCTCCGCTTCCTCGAACGTATTTTGCGAAGGGGGACAGCGAGGCACGGACGTATTAGTTCGGCTGGTAGTTTGGCCAGCCAGGGGTGGGGAAGAATCCTTTCTCCCGGTGATCTCTCCATGAAATCCCCACCACGGAGGTCCATAAAGCAGTCACGGATATCCAGGAGTAGTTGTCGGTCGTAGATTATTTTTGTTGGATGGATACGAGACACAAACCAAACGAGGACAAACAGTGATATTAGGACGCAGCGGCAGGCAGCCGAAAACAGTGACGCAGCCATCCTACTCAGCTGTCAGCTTTCAATTCATCCGTCAATCATTAGGGAGACGGAGGAACACGATCTGGAGGCTAAATGTAGGAATACTAAATAACAAGGGGGTGGTGAGTCAGATCAAGGAGGAGATAGCCAGGTATAAGGAGGAAAATGACAACGGGGAGGTAGACCCGAACATTCTATGGGACACACTGAAGGTGGTGATAAGGGGGAAATTGATGGAGAAGACAGCAATGCTGAAGAAGGCCAGAACGGAGACATATCACAATCTGATAGGGAAGCTGAAGGATCTAGAGAGGAGACACCAGATATCAAAAGAACAAGAAACGCTCGGAGAAATCAAGGAAGTAAAGGCCAGGATAAATAGGGAATTATTGACGGAAATAGAAAAGAAAGTGAGGTTCATGAAACAAACGTACTATGAAGGGGGACCAAAAGCGACCAGACTGTTGGCTAGGAGAATTAGGACGCAACAGAAGCTAAACACGATACACACAATAAGGGATACAAAGACTAATGAAGTATTGAGGGACCCAGCTGAAATAGAGAGGACATTTAGAGAATACTATGAGAAGCTATACACACAGCCAAAGGCAGCGGGAGAAGAAGAAATAGAAGCTTATCTGGAGAAGCTAGAGTTACCATCGATAGGGAAAGAACAGAATGAAGAATTAAATAAAATAATTACGGAACGAGAAATGGAAGAGGCAATTAGTAGAGCTAAAAACAACAAATCTCGGGGGGGGGGGGGGCGACGGATTCCCATCGGAATTCTACAAGACATTTAGAACAGAATTAGCACCCATGTTAGGGGCGGCATTCAGACACACGATGGAAGAGGGCAAAATGCCCCCCCCCCCCCCCCCCCCCCCCCCTCGTGGAAGGAAGCCATAATCACCACGATACCGAAGGAAGGGAAGGATAGAGAATTATGTAGTAGTTTCAGACCTGTGTCCATACTCAACGTGGATTACAAGATGTATACATCAATAATATCAAAAAGATTCGAGACGTTTATGCCAGACATTATAGATGAAGATCAAACTGGATTTATTAAAGGGAGACAGACACAGGACAACGTGAGAAAGACATTACACATAGTGGAGGAGATACAAAAACAAGGAGGTAGTGCGGTATTGATTAGCCTAGATGCAGAAAAAGCATTCGACAGTGTGAGTTGGACATTTTAATATAAAACATTGATGAGATTCGGACTGAACGGGAGGGCAATGAAGATGATCAAGGCTGTAACTGAGGGGTTACAAAACCCTGACTGTATTAAAGATTGTGATAGATTAAACCACTGCTAATTATTATTATTATTACTTGCCAGACAGTACAGTTATTATATGGCAGACACTCAGAATAGACGGCACGGTGACAAGGAAATATCATTTATAGTATTTATTATTATACAGCAATGTACAAAATGGGAATTACTTAGTCGCGCTTTTATGGCGAAGAATATGATAAAGTCAGTGAGTAGCAAAGTCAGTTGGAATGAATAATTCCTAAGCTGGGTATACTAGACCAAACGCCGCCTGGCGTGGGATGGCACTATAGGGGGGCAAACGATGGTACCGCTGGAGACAGGGGATATCCTCCCAGAGTTGTAAGCTCTGGAGGAAGGAAGAAGGTTCGGATACTCAGTCTGTTCACTTGAAGAAAAGGGGTTCTCATACGGATCCGGTCCTTATAATCCAAGCGCTCAGTAGCAAGGTAATAGCTGTAATCCAATGCTCGATAGCAATGATGATAGCCAGCCAGCTTCGGTCCTCGAAGCTAGCCCGAGGTAAGATCTTCAAGGTAGTTAAATCCAAACGACAGTGGGTATTAACGATGCTCTTCTCCATGGTAGTACGTTCCACAATCACTATAATCCAACCAATACTGGTTCTACAATATCGCCGCGGTAGGTTCCAATATGCACATGTCCAGTAGTTCTGCGACTAGGCCCTCCTCGTGTGCTGGCACTAATTACTAAGTCCACACACACTTGCTAAGGTTTTACACTAGCTACTAAACGAACAAACTGCTTGTTAATGCTGCACACCGAACGAACTGCTGTAATACGATTCACACTAAATGACGACTCTTTACTTCACATTAAGCTAGGTCGGACTTGACGTTACTGCATTAGATCTGACACTTTCACTTGTTCACTTCGCACGTTAGGTTCACACTACTGCTGCTGCGCCTTCCACAATATATATACTTAAAGGGCTTTCTAGTGCCAAGCCTCAGCTCTCGTCTGGAATCAATGCGCCGGCACCAGGCATGTCCCAACATGTCCAGACTCGCCTTTGAACCTGACTCAGGGGCGCGGTCCTTGGCGCCGCGAACGTCAAGGGCATTATCCAATGAGGAAAGCGAATATTACTATGATTCAAACGGAGGCTTAAAGGGATATAGCTTATATATATAAATAATATGCAAGTTATATAAAACAATAAAACGTAGATTCTCAGTGTTAATCTGGCCCTTCACAACAAAGGCGCTATATCAAGAACCGACAGCGAGGGTTAAGGTGAATGGCAGCCTGACGGATAGAATCAGATTAGAGATGGCTACCAGACAGGGATGTTGTCTATCACCAACGCTCTTTGCAGTTTTCATAGAACCACTGGCACAACTGATCAGACAGAACGAGGACATCAAGGGAGTAAGGATAAAGGGAACGGAATATAAACTAGGCCTATTTGCGGACGACGTGATAGTATACATGAGACAACCAGACAAGAGCTTCCCGGCACTGATGGATCTACTGAAGGAATATGGCCACTACTCAGGATACAAACTAAACGTGACAAAGACACAGACCTTAGCATGGAACTATACCCCAACGACGGAAATTAGGGAACAGTACGGGATAAGATGGGACATGGACAAGATTAAATACTTAGGGGCGAACTATACACAGATAAATCAGAACATCAAGAGAGACTTAGAGAGATGGACAGTAATTCCCTTGGACTTCAATTCAAGAATAGAGGTCATTAAAATGAACATACTATCAAGATTACTGTACCTGTTCCAGTCGCTACCGATACAAATACCACAGAATCAATTCAGGGAGTGGGACAGACTGATATCGAGGTTCATATGGGCGGGGAGAAGATCACGGGTCAGATATAAAACACTACAACTACCAAAGGAAGAGGGAGGGATGGCAGTACCCAGCCTACAAGATTATTATTATGCAGCACAACTGAGAGCAGTGACGTGCTGGTGTAACGACAGATATGAGGCAAGATGGAAAGACATTGAAAAAGAAGGGGAGGGATACAAGATACAAGCTCTGGTGGGAGATAGGGAACTATTCAAAGAAAAGGAGGGACTGTTAGATCCAATCACCAAATGCACCTTAACCATATGGAACAGAGTAGTAAAAACACACAAATTGGAGAAACAGACAGGGGTTCTGAGATGGGTAGCACATGACAAGAGATTCAAGCCAGGGAGGTTGGACCACGGATTCAGGAGGTGGGAGAGGGGGGGGGGGGGGGGCAACAGCGATATGCAAAATGATAGAGAAGGGGGAAATGCAAACATTACAAAAATTAAAGGAGAAATTTGGACTAGAAAACAGGGACCACTTCAGATATCTACAGATTAGAGATTACTATAATAAAGAAATAAGAGGGGACAAGGACGAAGAACAGAATGGAATAATTAGGATGATAGTAAGGGCATACGAAGGAGGGAAAGGAAGGGTAATATCAGCACTGTACCAGGCTATAATGACCAGCAAGGGACACACGACGGACTACATAAGGGAGAAATGGGAGAGAGAACTAGAGATAGGAATAACAGGGAAGGAATGGGGTAACATATGCGAGGTGCAACATTCAACAACAGGATCGAGGATATGGAAAGAGTTTGGATGGAAAAACATAATCAGATTCTTTATAACCCCAGAGTTGAAGGGAAAATATGCACCAACACAAAGAGCATGCTGGAGGATGTGTGGGAAGGAGGGGGCAAATCACACGCACGTATTATGGGGATGTCAGAAGCTGAAGGGGTATTGGGAGGAGATAGGGGAGGCAATGATCAGAATATTAGGATACGGATTACCACAAACGGGACTGGTGCTTTACTTAGGGGACCTGACACACGAGGGAATACAGGGGGGGGACAAGTATTTAATAAAGATAATGTTGATATCGGCCAGAAAAGCAATAACGAGACTGTGGTACAAGGAAGACCCACCGACAATAGCACAATGGGTAGGAATAGTAGAGGAGATACAGGATATGGAGAGGATAACGCACATGCTGAGGCTACAGGAAGAGAAATTTGGGGAAAGATGGGGAAAGTGGGAGGATTATAAAGGGAACGAAAACGACATCACAGAGGAAGAACCAAATGCAACACAAGAGGGTGAAGGGTAAAGGAGGAAAGAAGTTCAAGGAGGGTCTCTGAACCCATGTCACACACTTTTGCTTTAGTTAGTATTTTCTAATTAAATTTTTTTTGGGTATTACAATTGTTTTATGTTTTTTGTACTTTATTATTTATGTCTGTTTAACAGTGTTGTATTAATATTCAGGGATGATGTGGTTTGTATATGGGTGAATCAAAAGGCAAAGAGAAATTTAATAATAAAAAAAAAGGCGAAGGATAAGGGAAGAAAGAAGTTCAAGGAGGGTCTCTGGACCCATATCACACATGTATGCCTTAGTCTTAGTTTTTTGAGTAGGTATTATATTTGTATACCTGTTTAAGGGCGGTACACAATCAGTCTATGTATTAAGTACCTGGAAAAACAACTGAAGTGGAACCAGATAACTAACCATGCTAACCATGTAACCATTTATGTGCACTGCATTCTTTCTTATTGTGTTGTTAGTTTTCATTTTTGTGTAAGTGTTGTTTGTCTATAAATGTTAATACAAATTTAAGTTTAAAAAAAAAGGACTGAAATGTATTAAGAGATACAGAATAAAAAGTTAAAGAATGCATTAAAGGTGACATGCATTATAAATGTCATTTTTCAGTCTCTAGCATTGTATTATAGTAATAGGAGTTAGTATCAATGTGTTTTTGTGTCTAAATACCATATTGGCGGATTGCTCTCATTCAGCTCAGACCATTTCCTGCTAGATTTAATTAGGTCATCCTGATTTGAGGCATATCGTGACGTCACCGGGGCCCTGGGTAAGCGGACAGTGATGCAATTGGCTCTGTGGTTGGAGCTAATGCCCGCCCACAATCTACCTAGACTACACAGCGAGTGGAAACCACTTCCTCATACTGCGAGGCAGAGTGAAACCCGACACCTCTGCATGCACTCTGCGAGGGAGAGAGAGAGAGATAGAGAGGGAGAGAGAGGGAGAGAGAGCGAGAGAGATAGAGACCACTGTGCAAACACTCCGCCCGCAGGTCCCCCCCCCCCACGATTCGGTTGAGGGAGAGAGAGAGAAGGGGACCTGCACAGAAACACCGCCCCGCGGAGAGCAGAATGATACAGAGGGAGAGAGTGAAAGAAAGAAAAAAAGAAGGAAGAGAGAGGGAGGGAGAGAGGGTAGGGGGGGGCCTTATCAATAACGGCCTGTCTTTTTCCACTGCAACAGCCCCTGGTCTGCTGGACGCACACAAGGAAGTGAATCCTCTCTCTCTCCTCTCTCTCCCACCCCCCCCCCTCTCTCTCTCTCTCTCTGTCTACCAGTCGCAGACTGTGTGGGCTGACTGTCACTCAAAGTGCTTATGGGCGGAGCCAGGCCATAACAGCCTGAAATCCTGAGGCTGAAAAATTATGGTTTTGAAATATAAAACAATGCATTTTTTTTTTAAACTTACAGATGTCTTCAATAGACTCACAGGAATTGTGTAAAGTTGCCCAAATAGTGCTAGGAATAGCAATGCAGCAATGAAGCAAAGAGATGCAGAATACTAAAAGAGCACTGAAATCACATCTCCTAGCTCACCAATATTTTCCATATGGGCTCCCTATACAAACTGGTCTGATGGCTTTCTTTTCATAGAGCTTGTATTGTTTTTGTTGTATATTGTTCATGTTTCTCTGGTCATTATTTGTAGTTTCTTTACTTTTATTTCCACTAAACATGGGGGGGTGGGGGGGATTTTATATCTGACTATAATTTAGCTTCTTGGAGAATGCCACATACAAGCCCCTAGAGGGTTTTTAGGCAATTCTCCTTCACATTTCTTTGATTATATTGTATTATATGTAATTGTTTTTTATATGTGTAAATAAACAAAAGAAAAAGAAAAGATTACTCAATTATATAAATCCAATTTACCTGAAATAGGTGCAAGGTTGATACTGCAAGAGTTAACTCGGGAACCAGCTGCAAAAAGAAAACAGAAGAAACAATTAATCTCAGGAAAAGTTGTTGGTATTAGAATAATAAAAGGAATCTAAAAGATTGGGTGGAAACAAACATAACCTAACAAATATAAAGGGTTAAAATAGATACTTACCTTTTCTTTTGAATGAAAGTGATCACCTCTACATCGTTGAATTATCCTGTATGTTTATTATGTTATTTTATTATACTAAACAGCATTTCTTATAGATTATGGTCTCTGGTCTGAATATTTTACTTATGCCCAAACACTCCTACAAACCTAGAAATAACACAACTGCATCTTATCCCGACATAGTGGTGCTACATAAAACTTGGTGAGCTAGCCAGGAGTGGTTCTTTCTAAATAGATCATTTGAAACCAGAAACAGCAGTGCTAATTTTATACAATTTAGCTGGTTGAGAATGGAGATAATTGGGGCGGCTAAGTGGCGCAGTGGGCAAGGCGCTCGCCACTAATGCAGGAGATGCTGGGTTCGAGCCCAGCTCTCGGCATTGCTACCAGCTTGGCTGGTCGTTCATACTAATACAATTGGCAGTATTAGGGGGTGGGAAGCTGGTGGGTGGGGATTGGACGTTGTGGACAGCGACTCCTACAGGTCGGTTGGTGCGCCTGCGCAGTAGAATCAGGAAGCAACGGGGGCGGCATGTCCCTCCCACGCAGACCCCCGCCGCTGAGAGATTGCGCTGTGTAGGTGAAAAGATGCGACGGCTGCCTCCTCGAGTACCGGAGGGGACACGTGATGCAAGGCTTCGTCCACATTGCAGCCGGCCTGTGGGAGGCATGGCCTAACAGCGTTCGAGACAGGGGAGGGTAAAATTGGACGATACGAAATTGGGATGGGAGAAAAATAGAAAATGGGAGAAAAAGTAGATAAAAAAAAAGAAGAGTGGAGATAATTCAAACTTCAAACATGAAAATTCCAAAATTCTTAGTGGCTTAACTAACACTGATGCTGTTGAAGAGATTTTAATCTCTTTAGTCAATATGGCTCCATTGAACAAATAATGCCAGTTGATGATCCCCTGTTAGAATTCCATGAACAAGCGATAGTAGAATACAGATGTGGTTCAGCTATGCAATCACTAGCATCCAGGTTGCCCTTTAGCCTTCAAAGCAAAACTCAGGCTAAAGCCACTTACAATATCAGACCCTTATCAACCGTTGCACATCGTCGCGGGCAAGACCAGCCGCATTTCATTGTATACCTGTATGCCGTGACAATTAAAACTCTTGACTTGACTTGACTTGACCGTATACACACCCTCAGTCAACAGCTACCCAAACGTACCTCACAGAGCTGAAAGGAGAGATCCAGACTGAGGCTTTGAAGCTGTGCTTAGAGAAGAGCGCTCTCACATCAGTGAGTCAGTTTTCTCAAATGAGTCAGACCCCAAGTAAGATGATTGAACCCAACTTACCTCATACCCCACACCAGCATGAACCTCCAACCTCAGAGATTGTTAGAGGACATTGCAAGTGTGATAGGAAAAAGCTGATTTCCCTAGATAAGAACATTCTTGAGGTACCCTAAGAACCATCAAGGCATTAGATCAGAACCTACTGGAGGAACCCTAAGAACTATCCAGTCATTAGATCAGAACATACTTGAGGGACCCTAACCCTCCAGTCATTAGATCAGAACATACTGGAGGAGAGGGCGGCTGGGTAGCGCAGCGGACTAAGCGCCTGCCTACCACCGCAGAGACACTGGTATCGAATCCAGCTGTCAGCGGTACCTCCGGCTTGGTCGGTCGTCAGAGTGTTAGACAATTGGCAGTGTTAGAGGGTGGGAAGCCGGTGGGGTGTGTATCTTGGTCGTTGTAAACAGCGACTCCTACAGGTCGGTCGCGGCGCCTGCTCAGCGAGGAAGGGAACTGAGGGAAGTAGTGTGAGCCTCCCACGCGTTACGCTCCCTCAGCCCTCACTGTCAGGTGAAAAGAAGCGGCTGGCTGACTCCACATGTATCGGAGGGGACATGTGATAGTATCTATCAACCCTCCCTAGACCGGCAAGTGGGGGGCAAATGCGCGCAACGACCAGGAAGGGAGGGAAGGGAATTGGCACAACGACTAAATTGGGATGGGAGAAAAATACAGAAAAAAGGGGAGAAAAAGTAGATAAAAAAAAGAACATACTGGAGCAGGGGTGGGCAATTATTTTTCCCAGGGGGCCGAATGAGCAACTGAAAATATGTTGGGGGGCCGGGCCAAAATTCCAAACTCAATTATGCATAATATACTGGCATAAATAAATGGCATTGTTTTGACCCCTGGTAAGAGTGTATGTTATTATTTGGCTATTAAAAGGTGAGGTTAGCTTTCAAAAATATCATTTATTCAAATAGAATTTATTTCCAAAATGATAAACAAAATGTGAAACATTAATAACAGGGAATTTTGAGTTTCATATACTATTGAAACAAGGATTTTCTTAGCTTTCTAAAGACATCACACCATCTTATAGAAAAAATAAACAAGACATGTCACTGAACTGTGTAAAGAAAAGTGTCCCAGTTTTGTAGCCTTTTTTACTTTACATGCCTATATTAAACATTTAATGTTTTCAGAACTGTGCAAAAAAAAGAAAAAAAAATATCAAGTGTCCCATTTCACTTGTTATATTTCCACATTTTAGTGTTCTTCAGTTCTTTTTTTTTTTCATTCAGTGTGAGAAATCCAGTCTCTGTTGAGCTTTAACAAGTCCATCAAAGTCAGGTTGCATGTCTGAGGTGGAGATGCGAAGCCAGATGTTCATCAGTGAGAGAGGATCTGTACCTGGACTTGGTAAACGTCATGACTGCGAATGTCTGTTCACATGTGTAGGTGGATCCAAAGAGAACCAACATCTTCTGAGCATGTCTTCTAAGCGTATATTGTGCGTGTGAACGTTGACATGAAAAGAAAAAAGTTAAAAAAAAAAAAATTATCATGTAATCTTTTGCGGGAGGGGACCTATATTTGGGGAGAGGGGAGGGGGATGTCTTATTCCACAGATAGGGGGGGGGGCACAGGTAAGGGGATATAGGGGAGGGGAATATATTTACATGAGAACATTATATTATACCACAGACCCTAAGAACCATCCAGTCATTAGATCAGAACATACTTGAGGGACCCTAAGAACCATACAGTCATTAGATCAGAACATACTTGATGGACCCTAAGAACCATCCAGTCATTAGATCCTAGTCAAATAGGTTCCAATATTCCATTCTAATGGTATGAGATATAAAAAAGGTGAGACAAATGAGACACAAAATTGCTGCACTTAAATCAACATTTATTTAACACTAATGACGTAATGTTATTGTCTGTCTGCATCGTCTCTGTTTGCTTCAGTAGATCTGCACTCTGCAATCTGCAATCTGCACTCTGCAATCTGCGCTGAATTTATTTTGAATTGTTCACTCACTGCACATAGCCTGCTCATGTCTACCAAGTGACTAACATTAGAGGTGACATGTGATGAAGTAGAGATTCTGTCCCACTCTCATTAAACACTGTGCCAAGTTAGCTTGGTGTTTAAGCACAGACAAACACACATGCACGCACGCACACAAACACACACACACACACACACACACAGAGAGGGAGAGATAAAAGCAAGCACACAAATGCAAGATGTGTCTGCAGACATTTTTTGTTAATGGGCCTCGTGAGCTGGCTGATGCAGATTAGAAGCCGATTATCTCAAAATCAAAGATGATGAACCTGAGAGAGAAGGTCAGGAGACCAAGAACCCATCAGCATCCTTTACATTTACATTTTGTCATTTAGCTGACGCTTTTATCCAGAATAACAATGTTCATCAAACAGTGCTGAAACTTGGGTGCTGCAGTGTTGAGTGCATAGTAGTAAAGACATTATAGTAGGAAGAGTGCATGATAGTATAAGACAGTAAGAAGGTTAGTGGTTTTATTATTATTATACTTTTTCTCTTTCAGATATTGATTGAATAAGTGAGTTTTTAGTCAACGGCGAAATATTGGTCGGGTTTCAGCGGTCCTAACAGTGGTGGGAAGTTTGTTCCACCATTGTGGAGTGAGGACAGAGAATAGACGTCTTCTCTTTGATGACCCTCTCGGAGCGAGGATAGGAGTGGGTCTGAGGTGGCTAGAGGATGTAGAGCGGAGGGGTCTTGAGGGTGTGTAGTTAGAGACCATTGACCGGAGGTAGGTGGGAGCTGTTCCCTTCACTGTGCGATATGCCAGATCGAGGACCTTGAAGTGGATTCGTGCAGCAATGGGAAGCCAGTGCAGGTCCCTAAGAAGTGGGGTAACTTGGGCTGACTTTGGTAGGTTGGAGATCTACGTTCTGGATGAGTTGAAGAGGCTTGGTGGCAGTCATCGGTAGACCAGTGAGCAGTGTTGTTTATGAATACTCTGATGAGCAAGACCCACAAGAGTATCACTCTAGGTTTGAAGATGAATACCGGGAAAGTGAGTCAGTGCCTCCTGCCATACTACCTACTGCTGAGCATCACCTCCCAGCTGTTCCTGAGAACATTCTAGTATCTAATTCAGACCCACTTGAAAAAGACAATGGTGTAATCAGTGACTTACCTGCAGAGATTCTTAATTAACTTGCCTGCTGAGAATCCAGTGGGGAATGACTTACCTGATGAGGAGAGATCTGAAGAGTTACCTGTGGGGTGTAGGAGAAGAGGAAGTAGATGTGCCTGTACAACAAGAGGGAAGAGATGTACATGCACAACAAGAGGAAAGAAATGTACCTGTACAAGTGTGTGCTTTGCAAGTGTGTGGAAAAACTTGGTGCGCATGGGCGAAAAGGTATTTGCATTTGCCCCCCCAAAAAGCAAAGACAGGATGAGGCCACAGTCGGTGGGGTTTTGGAGGCCCCTAGAGGTCGGAGGTCCCCTGGGCACCGGCCCAATCGGCCCGGTGGATAATCCGTGCTTGCATAACCCCATGAGACAAAGCCGTTGAGGAATGTTGAAAAGCTGACAAAAGGTCTGGGGTTAATCAGAGGCTGTGTCACTGACCGTTGTCGTGTTGATGTGCGCTAACCTTGACTGGCCTTGTTGGCCGTGGATTTCCTTTTGATATTGTTAGCCTCACCTCTCCATATGTTGGTACAAAATATTTTTCAGGGCATCAAATTCATATAGCAGCTGGCAGGTGAAAACCTTGTATCCTCAAAAGGGTCAATTTTTCAGGAATTAAGAAAAAACAACCTTACATGTTTGTTAAACTTGACGCCAATGTCATTTTAAAGCTATACATTGGGGTTTTCAGAGGGTTTCGTGGGTCCTATGGTAATAAAACGTGTTCACAAAATAGAGAAAATATAGTCAAGTAAATACAATTTTTATTTTATTTTAAATATGAGGTATGAGATATGAGGTTTTCGGTTGCAGTCATTATGTAAAACATCAGGGAGGGTTTAGTCCTTCCTTATATTTCCAAAACTAAACAGGATCTAATAAGCTCTTGCTGAATCATTTGAGCATTGATGACATTCAACTATAATAAAGTTTTGAAGAATGGCAGTTAAAAAAAAAAAAATTGTTTCTCATTGTAATTCACTCGGAGCGTTGCTTGTTGCACTCGTGCCTTCCTGTGTTTAGTGGGCTGTATTTGCATTGCCTATCAGATTCGCCACATAAAACCCAAATGTGAACCTCTACTTTGGCAAAATGGAATGAAATCTGTTGAACATTGCTGAACTGGCAGAGAAAATATATAATAATGGGCTGCTGGCTGCCACCACTGTTCACAGGTGGTTTTTTTACACCAGTATTTATTTGACCATTATGTTAAATTGTCCCCATAAAGCCCCACTTGGCAGCGCCATCCTCTGAATCTCTTTGCGAGCCACTTAAGTGTACCACTGGGGGCTAGTGTATTCCATGGTCTCAATATGGACGCTTTAAACTGAATAAATAAGGCCTGTTTAGTCATGCTCAGCCCCCTTTTTGGCTCAGCAATGTTAAAGATGTAGCCTGCAGATTTTGTGTGTGTGTGTGTGTGTGTGTGTGTGTGTGTGTGACTGTGTGTGTGTGTGTGTGTGTGTGCGTGCGTGCGTGCATGCGTGTGTGTGTGTGTGTTTTCATGCATACTATTGGTAACACTAAACACCTCCAGGGCATGTTTATGTTTGATGTAGTAGATTGTTTACTTCTCTTAGAATTCCTTCCCTTGCACTCTCAAAATTGATAATATTGATTATATCTTTCTCTGCAAGGCAAAGATTTTATTTTGTATTTTTTTAAATGCTCTCTTGATGGATAAACAACAATATGATGCTGTAGGACTACTCATACGTGTTCAAAACAGATTCTGTGTCATATCTTGAAAAACATTCACAAATACTGCACACACACACACACACAGCCTCAACAAACTGTTCAAAACAAAGTGAATCAATAAAAATGACACGTGATAGCTATTCCCCACTCCCTTTGTGAGTTGTTATGTGATACATAGGTTTTTCCAGATCTCCTCTCCTCTACAAGGTCTGGACTCTTCTGGGGCCACAGGCAGTGTGAGGGGGCAGGCAGCCTCAGAAGGAGGAGACTAAAGCACCGTTCAGACCACCGCTATTCAAGGCCCCTGGAGCCACTGGATGCTAAGTGGCAGCCGGAAAATCACAGCTGCGGGATCAAGCACGGTGCATTAGGAGTGCATGGCCCGGCTCCAGAGTGGCGTACAGTACAGCCCCATACCAAAACCAACCACAGTATTCCTGTGTTGTTTCTTTTTTGTCCACACCAATTACTATGGAAATAGGGAATCACTATAGAAATACAGTACTGTATGTTTTCTATAATATTCCACTACCGAAAACTACAGTGAATCACTACAGTATTTTCTGTGGTAAATCTATAGAGTGTATGAAAAAACAAAAGACAGGAACACTATGAATCACAACCGTGAAACATGTACAGATTGTAGCGTTGCAGTTCATCCAAAGGTTTTTTGCCGGACCAGGAGGGCCAGCCTTCATTAGCGACAGTCCCTTACTGACTGGCTGTCTGTCTCGACTCTCCATTGTTGGGAGAATAAATGCTGGCGTGTGTGTCTTGCCTGCTGAGCTGCAGTCGGCATCAGACCACAACCGAGCCACACCAACTCATGAAAACGGCATATTTTGTATAATATCAGAACAAATTAACAAAATGCCAACTTTAGTTGAGGCAAAATAAAGCGAGATGCACGTCACGTTTACTTCCTATCCGTTGCTTGCATTGGATATCACTTCCTCGTCCATTTCATTGCTTAGTTAAAGGGGAACTATCTTATAAATGGCCTTTTCCAGTGGTTAGCATTGTTTTCTAGCAATGTGGGGTTGTACCAACACTCACTAGATGTGAAATTCTCATTCAGTCCCATTCCTCCAGTTCAGTTGATACAAGATCCTCCTCCAGTGAACTAAGCCATTCAGAATTGCCTCGCTAGCCTACGTAGTAATGCTTATTTGCATATCTCAGCTCCTTCTGTGGTTGTAGCCACCTCCCACAATCAAAAATTCAAGGAAGTTAGTGTAACATTGAAGTTATGACCAAAACGGAGCGAGTGGAAATAATGCGGAAGCGGTTTCCCTGTCAGACACTTGCACTTCCCCAAAAGAGAGAGGGAGAGAGAGAGGCTAATACGGAGCAATCTCTCCTCTGTCTCTCCCCCTGCATTTGACACACACACTCGTGACTCGAGCCGCGCACACGCACGCTCTAGGAGCGATCTCTCCTCTCTCTCTCTATCTCTCCCTCTATCTGTCTCTCCCTCTCTCTATCTCTCTCTCTCTCTCCCCCCAAAGTTATCTGCCAGTGCAGGTGGGTGACTGTCACTCAAAGCGCATTGCGAGTATGGGCAGAGCCCAGCCAAAAACAGCTTGGAATCTGGAAGTGCAGAAAGTGGTGCTCTACAGTACTTGATTAGAAATACAAAACAATTAATTTGATTGAAAAAAACCTTACAGATGTGTTCCAATTGTGTAAAATTGTCCAAATAGTGAAAGAAATAGCTAAATAGTTCCCCTTTAACTTGTGTGTTGGCCTTTACGAGGGTGCTGGTCCGGCAGATCGAGGGGAAGAGCAAGTCACTGCTGAGACTGAACAGGCCGACATACATAAAAATACTGCAGCGTGTTCTGATGTATCAATGGAGCCTTAGCTAGGTAGGCTGCACACTATACCCACGATGGGACTTAACGTTACAGGTTTTCAGTCCCCCAGTAGCTCCCCAACGCCCACTAGCTGTGGGGCTTACACTGTCATGTGCTGTAATATTTAGACACTAAAAAGTAGTTGTCTCCCTCCTTCTCCCTGCTTCATAACAAGCAACACACTCCAAAGGTCTGAAGATAATCCATGACCTATCGCCAGCCTTGATTCTCTGAAATGACTTTGACCTGCTACGGTCTCACTGGTTTGAAACAACTCAACAAATTAAATGTCTTCTTGCCGTTTTATCTGGTTTTCCACCGTGTGGCTGACAGGCGCCTGCTCTTCACTGTCCGCAGTAGTTCACACTGCATGTCTCAATCGCTGTGTTCAGCCGTCACCACCTGCCTAACCTCATCGACGTTTCACAAGAAGTTATTTTTTCTTCTTTGTCTGATTTATACTGTATGTCCACACTTACGCAAAATTGTCTTCCACGCCTCCTTGAACAAGTGATTTATCAAGGGACTGTGCCGCTTTTTGTTCTATAATAAATATTTGCCCTGTTTTGGCTTACTCTCATACCTGTCTTGTGTTGTGCGATTGGGGTCGGTTACAAACCATAACAGCCTTTGTTCTATTAAAACATCCACAGAACATAACATCACTAATACGAAAGAACATTCGTTTCTCTTTGACCCGCTTGAGTCTCATCTAATCATTCTTGAACCTTGCTGGTGGTCATGTGCGCTCTTTGCGGGTACCGGCGCAGGGTAGGACTGCTTGCTTTAACAGGTGTCGGCAGAGTGTCTCTGGGTTGAGCTGTACTCTGCGATGGTTTATGCTGTGTTGGGCTGTGCTGCAGCTGCGGTGGCGGTGTCGGTTCAGGGCTGTCATTCTGCAGGCCTCCTCGGAGTGTGAGCTGGTCCTGGCGTGGACTCCCTGGTGATCTGAGTCTCTTTAGTGGTTGGTCTGACAGACGGCTCTGTGAAATCCCGAGTCTGTGTCACATTGTCACTGGTGTGTTGGTATGGTGTTTCTTCTCTGGAGAACAGTAAGTGGTCGATATGGACTGAGCGCTGTCTCCCTCCATCGTCAATCAGGTACCTGACTGGTCCGAGGCGCTTTACCACTGTTGCTCTTAACCACTTTTCCTTTTTTTACACGCACTTGGTCACCTGGCTGTAGATCTCTCAGCTTTGTTGTTGTTTTGTCATGGTAGGTATTTTGCTTTAGTTGTTTTTCTTCAACTGTTCTCGCCAGGCTTGGTTTGAGTAGACTGAATCTGGTTCTCAGTTGACGTTTTAAGAACAGCTCCGCTGGTGGGACTCCTGTCACCGAGTGCGGTGTGCTCCTGTACATCAACAGGAAGTTTGCCAGTCTGTGTTGTAGTGACAGTTTGGTCTGCAGAACCTCTTCTCCAATAACCTGTTTCATGAGTGCTGCTTTAACGGTTCGTACGGACCTCTCCGCTGTGCCGTTCGAGGCGGGGTGGTATGCTGGCACCAGCCAGTGTCTGTTTGATACCGTTGCTCCTCAGAAACGGTTTGAACTCACAGGATGTAAATTGTGGTCCATTATCTGAAACAACTTCTTCTGGTAGGCCCTGAGAAGCAAAGATGTTCCGGAGAACGTCAATGGTCTTCACTGCTGTAGTGGTTGTCATGGGAACAACTTCGAGCCATTTTGAGTGACTGTCAACGAGTACCAGGAAGTACTGTTTGTCTTTCTCACAGAAGTCTATGTGTATCCTCTGCCATACATGGGCTGGCCACTGCCAACAGTGCTGCGGGGCTGCGGCGGGCAGTGTTCTCTCTGACTGACACGCTCCACAGTGCTGTACTGTTTTCTCAATGTCATTATCCATGTGGGGCCACCACACATACGATCTTGCGAATGCTTTCATACGGCAGATCCCCGGGTGTCCAGTGTGTAGATCACTCAGTAGTTTGGCTCTGTGTGCTGCAGGAACAATAACTCTCCTGCCCCACAGAACACATCCTTGCTCTTCAGATAGCTCTGTCCTCCTAATGAAGAACGGTCTGAGAGCCTCATCCTCAATGTGGTCTGGCCAACCATTTAAAGTGATCTCTCTGACTTTGCTCAGCACTGGATCTTTGCGAGTGCTCCGTGCTATGTCTCTTGCATGCACAGGGAGGTCATCTACTGCTGAGAAGTAGAAGATGTTTTTATCTTCAGCCGTTTTGTCCTTGTCACGTCTCGGCAGCCTGGATAACGCATCAGCGTTGGCATGATCAGCAGATCTGCGATATTCAATGTCATAATTATACGCCATGAGTATCAGTGCCCACCGCTGCATTCTCAGAGCAGCCAGGGTAGGAATGTCTGACTTTGGGCCCAGGATTGCCAAGAGCGGCTTGTGATCAGGGTGAACTTTCTTCCATAGAGGTATTTATGAAATGTCTTCACTCCGAAGATGATGGCTAGAGCCTCTTTCTCAATTTGAGCATAATTACGCTCTGCATCCGTCAGGGTGCGTGACGCAAATGCAATCGGCTTTTCTTCTCCATTTTCCATGATGTGCGATATCACCGCACCTACCCCGTAGGGTGATGCATCGCATGCAAGCCTCATTGGCTTCTTGGTGTCATAATGCACAACCGCTGTGCTCTCTAACAGCTGGTTTGTCGCCTTTTTGAACACTTGGTCACATTCCGCTGTCCACTTCCAAGGTCTGTCCTTCTTCAGTAGTGCATACAGTGGTTGTAACAGAGAAGACAGGTTCTTTATGAACCTCCCATAGTAGTTCAATAATCCAATGAATGAACGGAGTTCCGATTTATTTGTGGGGCTCGGAGCATTCAGTATCGCGTCCACCTTCTCTTTGGTGGGGTGGAGTCCTTCGCTGTCCACCATGTGCCCTAAATACTCCACTCTGCTCTCCATGAATTTGCACTTGGCACGTTTCACTCTGACGCCATATCTCCCCAGACGACTCAGTACCTCGTCCAGCATCTTCAAGTGGTTCTCTTTAGACTCTGCTGTGATTAGAATGTCATCCAGAAAACATGTCACATGGTCTAGCCCTTGCAGGATTTGATCCATCACTCCCTGGAAGATGGATGGCGCACTGGAGACTCCATATGAGAGAGGTGATACACATACAGTCCCCAGTGTGTGTTCACAGTGAGGTATTTTTCAGCGTCCTTATCCAGTTCTAACTGCTGATAGGCATATGACAAGTCCAATTTGGTGAACAACTTTCCTCCAGCCAATGTTGCGAACAGATCATCTGTGTTCGGTAGTGGGTATGTTTCTTCCTCCACACTCTGGTTTATGGTTACCTTGTAGTCACCACAGATCCTGATTGAGTTATCCGCCTTTGGGACTATGACTATGGGCGACGCCCACTCACTTCTGTCAAATTTGGATATGATGCCTAGTCCTTCCAGTCGATCCAGCTCCTTCTCAACTGGTTCTTTGAGGGCATATGGCATCGGTCTAGCCTTCCTGATGATGGGCTGGGCTTCTGGCTTTACTCTGATAGAGGCTTTGAACTCACGGATTGTGCTGGGGCCTTCCTCAAACACAGCCTTGTGTTTTTGTAACACTGCATCCACGTCTCCATCACTGTCACTGCTTGCTCTCACCGTGAATATTTCTCTCCAGTTCAGCCTGAGTATCTTCAGCCAGTCACAACCTAGCAGCGCTGGTCTGTCTCCCTTCACAATCACCAGGGGCAACTTGTCTGTCTGCTGCTCATATTCTACATTCACTGTCACTTCTCCCAGCGTGGAGATTCTCTCTCCCCTAAAAAGTGAACAGTTTTGTGTTGCATTTCCTCAGGGTTAGATGAGCTAACGACTTTCTGTAAACAGTCTCTGAAACTAGAGTTGCTTGAGCTCCTGTGTCCAGTAACATATCCACCACCCTGCCTTCAACTGTAACAGGGATGTGAATGCCATGTGTTTTGTTAGCAGCAGTGTACACTGTGTACACAGAAACTCTTCATCTGTATCGCTTTCCCCAGCCTCCTGTTGTACATAATGCATCTTCCTGTTTCTACACATCCGTGCAATATGTCCCACTTTCGAACAATTGTGGCACTTTTCATCCTTGAATTTACATGCCTCATGTGAATGCTGCTTACCCCCACATCTGTAGCAAGGCTTAACACATTCCCTGCCACGCAATTTGAGCATATTATACCACTCTCTGCCACCACTCTAAGTCTATGGAGATGTTCACCTTCTTTGCAGGGCTATAACTTTTTAAATTGTATTGCTAAATTGACATTACTATGGCCCATTCAACATCGATTATCTATCGTTCAGGATGTGGGAACGTTATACTTTTTCATTCATACATTCATACGAAAATACCGTCTAGAATATAAATATGTTTTTATCGTTTTCTGCAGTAATCCAACTGAATACGATCCTAAACGTTATGACTCATCATGCGCGGATGAACGGGGGGGGGGGGTCGTTTATAAGTCCGTGATCGTCAGTAAATGCTTTATGTAGTATGGGTTGATTTATTGATCAGTTGGTTTGTAAATAAAGAAATGTACAATCGCCTTGAAAATGACGTCAGGGGGGAGCTCCAGTAGCTCACCGCGTATCTCGGCGCTATTTCGGCGTCGGGGACAACCGTGCGCGTCACGGATCTGGGGTACACGAGTTCGACTCCCGGACTCGCCGTATTTTCTCAGTGTCTTCCCCCGATCTATATCCCATTCAACCTGTTTCTGTCGGTCATGCTTGACCAGAAAAAGCGATAAACGCTAAAAAGAACCAGCTGACTGGTCAAAGTTTAAAAAAAAAGAAAATTACGTCAGCGTCCTCTTACCGTTGGCAGATGAGACTGGAGCAAAAAGATCCCACTTATTTTAATAATAATAACAGCCCAAATCATGTCGATTATTGAGTTATGGCAGCGATCCATATACACAGTGTGTGTCTTGAGTCCCGCGACACTATGTGAGTGCCGGACGCATTTCCCAGACGCACCGAGATCGACTCGTCCATTTCCGGTTTGGTAACTCACCGATCATCCACCAGGCGGCAGTATTGAAGCGTTGCAGAGTTGTGCAAGCTCCCACTGCATCAGACCAGGCTCCGTGAGGGAATTATGAATAACATGGCGAAAAAATGAAATATGATCTCAATAACGTTGTACGCCGTGGAATGGCAGAATTAGCATGAACTTGAAACACGTCGTAAGCCGTTTCCGGCGCTGGATGTGTTAAGAGAAAAAAAAAGAGAACAATAAATGTTTGATGTTTTACTCAAAACTGTACTCCTGAATTATTTTATCCTTCAGGGCCTTTTTAAATCTCCCCTGAGAGGTATACAACTTCAACCCGTCACTAAGACTATTCCACAATTTAACTCCCAAAATTTAAACACATCTAGCTTTTACATTAGTTCTTACCTTTTTATATGTTTTAAGAATACACAACCCTCTTAAATTATACTTCCCTTCTCTTGGTTGAAAGAGACATTGAATACAAGCTGGTAGGTTCTTACTCTTAGCATGAAAAATTATCTCCAAGGTTTTTATGTAAACCATATCTACACATTTTAATGTGCAGGACTTTATGAATAATGGATTTGTCGATTCAAGGTAACTAGCTTTATTTATTATTCTAATAGCTCTTTTCTGGGCGGCTACGTGGCGTAGTGGGCAAGGCGCTCGCCACAAAATGCTGGAGACGCTGGGCTCGTCAGTTCGAGCCCAGCGCTCCACATTTGCTTTCAGTTTAGCTGGTCATCCGTACTAATACACATTGGCCGTATTAGGGGGTGGGAAACTGATGGGTGGGGATCGGGCGTTGTGGACAGCGACTCCTACAGGTCGGTTGGTGCGCCTGCGCAGTAGAATCAGGAAGTGTCGGGGGCAGCGTGAGCCTCCCATGCGTTACTCCTCGCCACTGAGAGATCGAGCTGCGCAGGTGAAAAGATGCGACTGCTGTTACCTCAAGTACCGGAGGGGACTTGTGCTATGTATGACTTAGTCCACATTGCAGCCAGCTTGTGGGAGGCAAGAAACAGCGTCCGTGACAGGGGAGGGTTGAATTGGATGATACGAAATTGGGATGGGAGAAAATATAGAAAATGGGAGAAAAAGTGGATACAAAAAATAGCTCTTTTCTGTAGTTTAATAATAGGATCTATATTTGTTTTATAAACATTCCCCCAGACCTCAACACAATATGACATGTATGGCACCACAAGTGAAAAATACAATATATGCAAACATTGCTGGTTTAACAGCAACCTTGTTTTGTACAGAATGCCAACAGATTTGGCTAATTTACCTTTGATATATTGTATATGTGGCTTCCAACAGAGTTTGTGATCTATAATCACACCTAAGAATTTTGTTTCATATACTCTTTCAATTTCGGTTCCATTGGAACCGCTCACAAAGTCCGTTGCCCTGCGGGTTGTACGCCATAGTGCGGTGGATCTTCACCCCCAGGTGCTCCGCAACTGCAGTCCAGAGCTCCGAAGTGAACTGGGGGCCCCTGTCGCTTGTGATGTCCCCTGGTGTGCCAAAACGGGCCACCCAGCAGCCGATGAACGCCCGGGCCACCTCCGCTGCCGTAGTGGAGGACAGTGGAACAGCCTCCGGCCACCTGGTGGTCCTGTCCACCATGGTGAGGAGGTGAGTATATCCGTGGGAGGGGGGAGGGGGGCAGGGGGCCCACCAGGTCCACATTCACATGGTCGAACCGCCTCTCTGGCACTATAAACGGTGCCAAAGGGGCTTTGGTATGGTGGTGCACCTTGGCACGCTGGCACGCCACACATGAGCTAGCCCAGGTCCTAACATCCTTCCGGAGGCCAGGCCACACAAACTTGACCCCCACCAGCTTAGTCGAGGCCTTTACACCTGGGTGGGAAAGGCTGTGGATCATGTTAAAAACCCGGCGCCACCAGGCCGTAGGCACCATAGGGTGCGGTTGGCCAGTGGAGATGTCGCAGAGGAGAGTGGCATTAGCCGTGTCGAACACCACGTCCTCCAGCTGCAGTGCAGTAGGGCCCGTCCGATAGGCCTGAATGTCTGAGTCTGTGGCTTGGTCTGCCGCCATGGCGGCATAATCGAGTCCCAAGTGGACGGACCCGATGACTGCCCGAGAGGCAGTCGGCGACAAAGTTGTCCTTGCCCGCCACGTGCTGAATGTCCGTGGTTAACTCAGAGATCGCAGAGAGCTGCCGCTGCTGACGTCCCGACCACGGCTCCGAGGTCTTGGCCATGGAGAACGTTAGCGGCTTGTGGTCCACAAAGGCAGTGAACTGGCAGCCTTCCAACAGGAATCTAAAGTGCCTAGTGGCGAGGAACAGACCGAGCAGTTCCCTGTCGAAAGTACTGTACTTACGCTTGTTGTCGTGGAGCTGTTTGCTAAAAAAGGCCAGTGGCTGCCAGGCACCGCCCACCCACTGCTTGCACACCGCCCCCACTGCATAGTCAGAGGCGTCTGTCGTGAGGGCGACCGGGGCAGTGGGAGAGGGGTGCGCCAGCAGAGCAGCGTTAGCTAGCGCGGCCTTGGCAGCCCCAAAGGCGCTGTCCATCCCCGAGGACCAATCTAACTCGTCCTTGGGCACTTTGCCCCGCAGGGCCTCGTACAAGGGGCACATGAGGTGGGCAGCATGGGGAAGGAACCGGTTGTAAAAGTTCACCATGCCCAGGAACTCCTGTAGAGACCGTACGGTGCGGGGATGAGGAAAACTGGCAACGGCCTCCACCCTGGCGGGGAGTGGGGTGGCTCCCTGTGGAGCGACATGGTGTCCGAGGAAGGTGATTGGTCGGGTTGACGATGAGGCCGTGTTTACTGAGCCAAACAGCTGTCAAACAGTGTCAAACAGCTGCTGGAGGTGTGTCATGTGCTCCTCTATGGACGTACTGGCTACAAGAATGTCATCCAAGTACACAAACAAAAACGGCATCTCCTGGAGCACAGAGTCCATCAGGCGCTAAAACGTCATGAGCCCCATGAGCCCGAAAGGCATTCTTAGGAATTCAAAAAGTCCAAAGGGTGTAATGACAGCTGTTTTTGACACATCTCGTGGATGGACCGGCACCTAGTGGTAACCGCGCACCAGGTCCACCTTGGAGAAGATGATGGCCCCCGCCAGGTGGGTAGAGAAGTCCTGTATGTGCGGGACAGGGTACCGGTCGGGGGTTGTGGCGTTATTAAGGCGACAGAAATTGCTGCAGGGGCGCCAACTCCCGCCAGCCTTTGTAACCATGTGTAATGGAGAAGCCCATGGGCTGTTCGAGCGGCGCACTCCATGGTGGAAAACTCCCCCCTGGCGATTGCCAGCTTGGCTGAGTCGAGGCGCCGAGCCCGGGCATAGACTGGGGGGCCCTCGGTGGTAATATGGTGTTCCACACCGTGTTTGGCCACTGCAGATGAGAACGTGGGTGTGGTGAGGTCAGGGAACCCGGCGAGCAGGCGTTCATACGGGTCCCCGGTGGCAAGTGTGTTCAACAGGCAGAGAGCTCCGCCCCCCCCAACCACCCCAAGTGTGCAGGGGTAAGAGGATAAAGAGAGGGCATCGATCAAGCGACAGTTTTTAACATCTACCAGCAGGCTAAAGGCACAGAGGAAGTCCGCTCCCAGGAGCGGCGTGGACACCGCAGCCATAACAAAACCCCAGCCGAAACGGCTCCCCCCAAAACACACCTCCACATACCTGGTGCCGTAAGTACGTATGGGCGTACCGTTCGCTGCGTCCATCTGGGGCCCGTGTCTGCCGTCCATGGTGTCCACGCCCTGTGCCGGCAGGATGCTGCGTTGCGCGCCCGAGTCCACCAGCAACCGCCGGCCAGACAAGGAGTCAGTGATGAACAACAGCTTGCAGTCATGGCCGGCACCCACAGCCACTAATGAGCGCCGGCCCTTGCGTTTCCCTGCCCCTTGAAACTGCACGGCTTGCGACACTGCTTGGCCCTGTCCCCAAACCTGGCATGGTAATAGCAGAGCCCGTCGTCGGGCTGTCACCGCAGCCGCGGTGTCTGTATAGGCCTCCAGTGGTGGGGCTGAAGTGCACTGGTGGGGCAGCAGCGCATGGACAAACTGCTGCTGCCTGTTGGCCAGGAAAACCCTGTCTGCTTCTACAGCCAGGCTGCGATAGTCCTTGGTGGAGGAGAGGAGGGAACTGGCCAGTGCTGTGCGCACAGGCACTGGAAGCTGCCGCAGGAAAATGTGTGTAAACAGAAAGGAGGGATCAGCTGATCCCAGCACAGCCAGCATCTTCTCCATCAATTCTGATGGTTTGCCGTTGAGGGACAGCAGGCGGTCCGCTTTCTCCAGTTCTGACAGTTCATAAAGTTTCAGAAGGAATGTCTTTAGCGCATCGTACTTGTCAGCTGCCAGTGGATCCTCCAACAGCATCATTGCCCGTGCCGTCGTTGAAGTATCCAACGCCGCCACCACATGGAAGTATCTAGTTACGTCTTGTGTTATTCCTCTCAGCTTGAATTGGGCTTCGATGTGCTGAAACCATGGCCGGGGATTATGCTGCCAAAAGTCGGGCAACTTGACGGTCGCAGCGTAAATGTTCGCTTGTAGCATATTAGCGTCGTTAGCATTCGGTGCGGGTGCTTGCGGTTGCCTTGAGACATAACGTTAAGTGTTGTTAACGTAAAAAAATTTCTTCACAGGGTCACCAATGTGGCGATAAGAAAGTAGCGAGCCAGAGACGTGGTTCGAGTTGAGGTACTTTACTTCTCACTGCACATAGCATTTACAATAACCACAAACTTAACCCGGAACCGGAAGGGGTATTTATCCTTTACCCTAAACAGTAAAACCCCCGCTCTTAACACATTGGGTGCCATGGGTTATATCCATCAATATACCCAGTCTGCCACCGTTGAAAGCCTATGGAGATGTTTACCTTCTTTGCAGGGCTATAACTTTTTAAATTGTATTGCTATATTGACATTACTATGGCCCATTCAACATCGATTATCTATCGTTCAGGACATTCGTTTTCATTCATACATTGTTGTGTTAATACCGTCTAGAATATAAGTATGTTTTTAAGCTTTTCTGCTGTAATTCCAAAAACGAGTTATATTTTAATATAGCGTGTATAGGAAAAAGACGCCAATCGATAATGTATCATATGCATCAGGGCCTGTTTCTTTCCTATACACGCTATATTAAAAAATTCAAATGTATATGATCGGTATACATTATGCTTCATCATGCGTGAAGGAAAGGGGGGGGGGGTCGTTTATAATTCCATGATCGTCAGTAACGGCTTTATTTAGTATGGGTTGATATATTGATCAGATGGTTTGCAGTGAAATGAATAAACAATCGGGCTGAAAATAACGTTACTGTCCTCTTTTTCTTTTTTTTTGGTCTTTTTCCCCCTCCATTTTCCTCCGATTTTCTCCCATCCCAATGTTAGTCGTATGCCAATTCCCAGTCCCTTCCTGGTCGCTGCGCACTTACCCCCCACAGTCAGATCATCTGGGAGAGTGGAGGCTACCACGTGCTTCCTCCGACACACGTCCAGCCAATCACCGCTTCTTTTCACCTGGCAGCGCGGATTCTCATTGAGAGGGCGTAGCGTGTGGGAGGACCACACTATCCCCCTCACGTCCAATCCGCGCTTAGCAGGCGCCCCGACCGAACTGTAGGAGTCGCTGTTTACAACGACCCGGACCCACCCCGCCAGCTTCTCCCACCCTCTGATACAGCCAATTGTATCAGTGCAGACGGCCAGCCAAGCTGGTGACAACCCCGGAGCTGTGAGCTGGATTCGAACAGGCAAATCCAGCTCAGCTCCAGGGCTGGTGACGAACGCAATCTCCGCTCGGCCACCTAACCGCCTCCGTTACTGTCCTCTTAACGTTTGCGGCCGAGACTGGAGAAAAAAGATCCCAATTATTTGACGTCGATCTCCTACATCCATTTCCGGTTTGTATGGCGCATACACGCCGAAATCATATTGATTATTAAGTTTAGAAAGCGATCCAAATGCACTATAGTGTTTGTCTGGATCCACGTAACAATATGTGACTGCCGGAGGGATTTCCTCGACGCATCGATCACCACTTCCGGTTTTGGCGAGAGTGTAACTCGCCCGACCATCCACCAGGCGGCGGTATTGAGGCGTTGCAATCTCATACAGGGTCCCACTGCAGTCCGGAGGTTGGCTGGATGAATTATGAATGCCAATGGCGCAAAAATGAAATATTGATCCCAAAAACGGTGTAAGTCGTTCTTGGCGTTCAACGCATGGCCGGCAAAAACGGCGTAACTCGTTCTTGGCGTCCAAAGTGTTAAAGGCACAAGCCCACCTTGGTGAATATCTCTTAATAAAGGTCACCACACAATGACATTAAGCCTACTTTTATCCTACAATGATTTCACATCGATCGCAACGATCAACGTATGTAGTATTCAAAACGTATGCTGTTGCTGACGATCAGAGCATTACAACCCCCCCCCCCCCTTTGATGCCTTCACGATGAAACATAATACCTATTATATACCTTTGCTTTGGAAATAATACTGTGTCCAGCCGAGCAACGTGAACGACTTTCGCAAAATGCACATATAGCGCTCCATAACTCAGCTACCAGGAATTAGCCAGGATCACTCTGAAACTATACAATATTCACCACGGGATAACATGCGAACGTATACATGAAAGTAATTACTCTTTTTTACATGTTGGATGAGAGATAGTGACTGTCAAATGAGCCATAGTATTGTCTCCATAGCTATAATATAGAATATAGATATAGCTCTGTGACGCACAGTGAAAATCTTTTAAAGCGTGGCCCATTGACTACAAGGATGGAGATAATGGCTGGCGCTGAAAGTGTTAATATAGCCTACATAAACAAATGTGTCTATTTATCGATACTCACATCAATCGACAATCATGACGTTGCATTACTGCTGATCAGCATGCCTTTCAGGTTAACTGGTGAAAACTGGTAACGTTAGCAAGCTATAATCTCCAGACATGTTTTGGCCATTCAAGACCGTTTTCTGTGAGGATTGGTTCATTCCCCGCCACACGCTTCTTAAGGTACTGTGATGATTGGTCCATTCCCCGCCACACGCTTCAGGAGCGATTATCAATTCCATCACGCACCTGTTGTAGTTTGTAATTAGCGCTCCAGAGGCTTCATATACTCGGACCTCCTTTCAATCGTGGTCGGGTCGTTTTGAATACTTCTGCTTCTGCCTGCTTTCCCCCCGTTGTTGTGCCTCGTCTACTTTCCCTCCAGGACATCTTTGGATTGCTGCTGGTGAATATCTTGATCCTCCGTTTGGAGCTGCGCCTCGTTACCCGCTTTACGCGTTTGCGCTTTGGTGAGTTTTGGAACCAAACCCTTTTTGGATTATCTGTTTTTGTGTGTTTGGATAACACTGAAGAGTATCGTTTTTGTTTGCACGGGACTCAGCTAAATTGTGTGTTTTGGATAACACTGAAGAGTATCGTTTTTGTTTGCACTGGACTCAGCTAAATTGTGTGTTTAGGATAAACACTGAAGAAGTACCGTTTTGTTTTGTTCTGGACTCAGCTAAGGGAGAACTGAACTGCACTGCCTCTGTGTACTGTTGGACTGTTGTTGATCTCTCTCTCTCTCTCCGTTTCCACTCCGAGTTGGAGCTGGGAGTATCTGCAGAGCCGCAACGGCGTCAACGCCGATTCCCCGCCTCTAACACCGAGAGGATCTGCAGAGCCGCAGATAACTCTGCCGAAGGCAGTCTCCTTTTTTGTTGTTCAGAACTGTTACTTGACTCTTTTTGATTCTGTAAATAAATACGCCCTAGTGTTTGGCTAACTCTGAACTACCTGTCTGTGCCGTGCTGTTGAGGTCGGTTTCAAACCCTAACATTACGACCCGACCATGACGACTTCAGCCGACACAGACAGGGTCAGGGCAGCGTTGGCGGTCCAGATCGAGTTGGTCAACGACCACACCCAACAGTTGGGTGCGGCTGCGGCTGCTTTACAGGACCTCCGGGCCGAGGTCCAGCTTATTCTGGCTGCCCTTGACACTCTGGCCACCCAGCAGACTACCCAGGGGTATCAGCAGGCTGTTATTCTGCACCAGCTACAGGCTCTCAGTACAGCATTAAACACTCTGCTTTTAACCCCACCTGTCCCAGGAGTCTCAGCCAGATCACCACCCGCGGCAGACCTCGCACCTCGGGAGCCCCGTCTCTCCGAACCACGTCTGTTCGAAGGTAACTTCGAGGATTGTGCCACATTCATCATGCAGTGTGAGTTGGTCTTCCTTCATCAACCCAGCCGTTTTTCGTCAGAGGGAGCCCGAGTAGCCTACATGACTAACCTGCTCACGGGCCGAGCAGCACAGTGGGTCACTGCTTCCTGGGCTATGAGGGCCGATTTTTTTTCTCCTACCCAGACTTCGTGGCAGAGCTCCAAAGGGTTTTCCACCACCCAGCTCGTGGCCAGGACCCAGGAGCTCGGTTGGGCACCTTCCGGCAGGGCAGTGGATCATCGCCGCCTGGCTGACATCACTCAACGCACCTGTCCTGTCCTCCTCACCGTGGCTGGTAACCACGTTGAGAGACTCCAGTTTTTCATTACCAGATCCCCTCTTGTCCCGGTAGTCCTGGGTCGGCCCTGGCTCGTGCTGCATGAGCCCCACATCGCCTGGTCCTCCGGCACCATCAGGGGGTGGAGCCCCTCCTGTCGTGCCCAGTGTCTTCAGGTGGCGTCCAGTCCCTCGCCCCGGGGTTCCCCTTGTGTTCTGTCTCCGGCCTCCCTCGCCGGGCCTCTGTCTCCGTCTCCGGCCTCCCTCGCCGGTTCCCTGTCCCTTTCTCCGGCCCCCCTCACCGGGTCTCTGTCCCCGTCTCCGGCCTCCCTCACCGGTCCTCTGTCCCTGTCTCCGGTCCCCCTCTCCGGGCCTCTGTCTCTGTCCCCCTCTCCAGTGCCCCTGGTCGCCGGCTTCCTTCGGTCCCATCCGGGCAGGCCGGGGCCGAGTGGGTCGCCGGGTGGCTCCCGTGGAGGGGGGGGTACTGTGAGGATTGGTTCATTCCCCGCCACACGCTTCTTAAGGTACTGTGATGATTGGTCCATTCCCCGCCACACGCTTCAGGAGCGATTATCAATTCCATCACACACCTGTTGTTGTTTGTAATTAGCGCTCCAGAGGCTTCATATACTCGGACCTCCTTTCAATCGTGGTCGGGTCGTTTTGAATACTTCTGCTTCTGCCTGCTTTCCCCCCGTTGTTGTGCCTCGTCTACTTTCCCTCCAGGACATCTTTGGATTGCCGCTGGTGAATATCTTGATCCTCCGTTTGGAGCTGCGCCTCGTTACCCGCTTTACGCGTTTGCGCTTTGGTGAGTTTTGGAACCAAACCCTTTTTGGATTATCTGTTTTTGTATGTTTGGATAACACTGAAGAGTATAGTTTTTGTTTGCACTGGACTCAGCTAAGATTGTGTGTTTTGGATAACACTGAAGAGTATCGTTTTTGTTTGCACGGGACTCAGCTAAATTGTGTGTTTTGGATAACACTGAAGAGTATCGTTTTTGTTTGCACTGGACTCAGCTAAATTGTGTGTTTAGGATAAACACTGAAGAAGTACCGTTTTGTTTTGTTCTGGACTCAGCTAAGGGAGAACTGAACTGCACTGCCTCTGTGTACTGTTGGACTGTTGTTGATCTCTCTCTCTCTCTCCGTTTCCACTCCGAGTTGGAGCTGGGAGTATCTGCAGAGCCGCAACGGCGTCAACGCCGATTCCCCGCCTCTAACACCGAGAGGATCTGCAGAGCCGCAGATAACTCTGCCGAAGGCAGTCTCCTTTTTTGTTGTTCAGAACTGTTACTTGACTCTTTTTGATTCTGTAAATAAATACGCCCTAGTGTTTGGCTAACTCTGAACTACCTGTCTGTGCCGTGCTGTTGAGGTCGGTTTCAAACCCTAACAGTTTTCAAATGTCCAATCTAACGAATTTCGTTTGCTCATAAAATGCTTAAAATGTTAAATGTGATTATAATAGACGGCTGTTAATGTATTCGGACGTGCATGGGCGGACTGCTTGCAGACCGGCTGTCGGAATGTTCATTTGGGATAAATAAATAATAATGGGTTAGATGCCAAACTTATTTTCATTGTAGTGCTTGTGCTGCATGATGACATACATAATCAAATGTCCAATCTAATTGTTCTATTCATGCAAGTATTTGAAGCATTTTTTAGTTAGGTAAACCACTCAAGCACTCATTGCTTTTTTTATGCACTCATTTGTCATGTTATTCAATAGGCAGCATTCTGAAATTACTTCATTTATCAGTAGTGCCGAATTTCTCAGTTCTCTGTTGATATAATTAATCAAAATGTCCAATCTAACAAATTTCTCGCTTAAATCAAAAAGTGATATTCTCCTTAGAAATATTATTTCACGAGCACGCCTGGCATTACGATGCCTTCTGCCATGATCACTGCATGATCTGGCATGAATTACTGCTGCCATGATCACCCGAGACGCTGGCAATGACACCCCTTTGTAAATGTGCTTAGTTACCACAAAATCTCTCAAGACGTAAATAGCGTAGCTTTAACTGTGCGGTGCAATTAGCGCAGACCTTCCTTTGTGAATTGGGAGTGTTTTTGGATGAGGCTCATTTGCATAGAAAGGGGCACATATTCCGCCCATATTACCTCATTTAAATCCCTGCAAATACCACAGACGCTGAGGGGAAACGCAGTTACCACCTCATTTCACCCGTTGCGCTTCCTTTGTGAATAGCAAACTGTGTTTCAGAGCTATTTGTGGCAGCATAGCATCAGAAAAAGCTGTGCAGTCCCTTTGTGAATTCGCCCCACAATAATTAACAAACATATATCCCCACTGGCATGTATCCAGGTCCGGTTTAACTAGGCTAGTCTTGTTTCCTCAGTCCTACTTTTCTCTCTTCCTCAAAGAACCAACTCAGAGTCCTTCATTATACCTATTTTGGGGGAAATCAGCCCACTGTGCATTTTCTCTGAATTTTCAAGACAGGGCCAATTTTTCTACAACAATTTACACTCCTACAATTACACTGTTCTGGTGCATATATACAATGTCAGCCCCTCCCCCTTGACCTCTGGCCTCTTGCGAAGTGGGCGAAAGTGTGTTGCCTGATTAACGGCTGTCCGAGGTGGTACAGCTCCCAGCACCGGCACCCTCTCCTCTCAAGAGGTGACAGCCTCCCCAGACTCTTTATGGAAATGAACTGCAAAACAGGGCCAATTAGACCTGTGTTATTTAGAACTACTTCTCAAGGTTTTCACCCTGACTAAAAAACTGGCCCAGATGAGACCTGTACCACTCAAGACACTGCAGCAAATTAACGTGAAGTCGTGGGTCGTCTGCCAGCGAGCCTGGCACGTCTAGAACGGGGACATTAAGAGGTACGAAACGCATTCTATTAGTCATGGTCGTGGACAGGATATACGAGATAAGTAAAGGAATGGGATTTAGAAATATATTTAGGGACAATTCCACACGAGTTACTGATACAGTGAGAAAGTGAAATACAACCCAGAAGAAATTATATTCATATCTTGGATTGGGAAATGAAGGTGGCAGAAGAGTTATGTTAGATACCAACTATTATATATATATATATTATTTAAAATATTTCCAGATTTAGTTTGCAGCATAGAGACTAAACTTTCCCAGGTTCTGCATCTTTTTTTTTTTTATTCCAAAATGTGTAACTGGGAATTAACCATCTGTATGAGGTCTTTTCAGTTGACCAGCTAAAGATAGGGGTCTTAGCCTGATACGCTGTCTTAATTTCCCCCCTTTCTCAGGTCGGCGCAGAGAGAGAGGGAGACGGCATTAGCGACGAGGAGGAGGAGGGCCCTTTACTTTAGCCCTTTACGTGAGCAAGAATACACTGTGCAAGTTGCAAAGGGCAGAGTCTCAAGGAAATCTACTCTTTTATTTGGGGGGGAAAACGTCAGGGGACAGATAGGAGATTGGCACCACAAAGAACCAAACATAGCACGGGCTGCTACGCTACGTCAGATGAGATTTGGGCTGAGACACTGACTTTTGTTCTGCAAAGTGTCGGCCTCTGAAAGGGAGACGGGAGGTGTAAAAATTGCGATTTTTCCTCTTCCCCTGGTTATGTGCAATACACCCCCACCACAACCACCACCCAACCCCTCCATAATGCACACTGCTGGGACAGAAGCTCGTAATGTCACAATTATTCCTTGTCTGCAACAGAGCTAACCGATACTCAGGATCGGGGTGGGGTTAAGGATACAGAGTATAATTCGTCCCTTCTTCGCCCCACGACCAGAGTGAGTGGCATGGATGGCCACAGAAGCGGGTATTCATCAAAGGTGGTAGGGCCCAGTCGGGAGATTAGGGGCTGGTCTCTTGGGCTCTCCGCATTCCCATAACTCCCAAACGCACACATTAAGCATTCCTTCATTCTCCCCTTCCCCGCAATAACAAAAGGCCTCATATATTTAATGCAGGTTTGCCCCTGGGCACATAATAGGATTAGGAATAATTTCTACAAATTTACAAAAACAAATCACATGGCAGGGCTTAAGAGTTTGCTAATAATTTCTCCATAGCTGATGGATCAAAGCGATGGGCGCTGGGACCGCAGAGCCAGGCAGTAGGTTGACCCCGGTCAGGCATTTTTAATGAAAGGGTTAATCTTCTCAAAGGTGACTATTCAGGAGCAAGTGGTGTGACCAAATGGAGAATTCAGGTCTGGGATAAGAGGGAGAATAGTGGTCTTGAGGGCGCTGCCGGGTGACAGCGATGGAAGCCCAGAGCTAAAAACTGTGTGATGCTGCGTCTCGGGTCATCTACAGAACCGACCAGGCCTCGCTGCTCTCCCCCACCCCTTCCCCTCAAAGAGAGGAGTAGGGTGGGAAAGAAAGGGGAAGCTGTTTGAAGAACCTATGGCATACAGGCCCAAGGCTATTTCATGGATGACAACGTACACCCCTGCACCAATGGGTCTGAAACCCCATGAAAAAATCTCTATATAAAAAGCACAGGCACACACGCAGGCACGTGCACACGCACACACACATACACAAGCGTGGACACACGCACACACACACACACACACACACACACACACACACACACACACACACACACACACAATGTTTCCCCCATCTCATTAGGATGTCTATTCTCCCCTGAAAAAGTACCTGAAATGTACTTGGAGCTGTTTGGCAGAAACTTTGTCGTCAAGCACCTCTTGTGCTACTGTAAGCACACATGCCCTCTTGTGAGTAATTAGACTTGAATACCTTCCAAGCGAGAGAGAGAGAGAGAGAGAGAGAGAGAGAGAGAGAGAGAGAGAGAGAGAGAGAGAGAGGGGAACGAAAGAGAGAGCGAGGAGGGTGGGGAGAAAGAAAAAAAATATGCTTTTATAAATGTATTAGCCTTGACTGGTTAAGCAGGTTTAGAAATCTCATCATGACAGCGGCGAAATGGGCCTCTTAGTAATTAGGAACAAATGAAATTGCTTATCACTTAGCGAGTTACTGCACCAGCCATTTGGGTTGTGTTCAGGGGGATTAATCAGAAGGCTATTGACATTTCATTGTTCCACAATTATCATTCATACGTTTTATGGTAATTGGGTGTTTCTCACTGAGGAATTAAGGTGCCTACGGAATTCCGGACAAAATTAACATGTCCAAATACAAACATTAATCAAATTCCTTGAAATAATGCATAGATATTTCAGCTTCTGGTAATCTCACGACAGGGTGTTGAAATGAAACGTCGTGAAAATGAGGATGTCTTTTCTTTACGAGAAATTATAAAGCCACATTGATCATTAATTCGCGAAGACAATGGTTATTCATGGTGTGAATCTGAAGACATATGCACCCTTAAATTAATGATGATTTCAAGCATGAATGGAGTGACACGTTTTATATTGCATAATTGTTTATGAATTGGAATTATGATGTGTAAAACTGATTTATCACACAGGTGTTACGCTTTACGAGAGAATATATCCCTTAAGCCTTCCTCAGCTTCTGGATTAAGCCTTGTTGTCATGTTGCATCGACCCTCTCATTAGGATGACCGTAGGCTACAAAGTGACATGGAACTAATAGCACTGCTCTCACACACATGCACATACACACACACACACACACACACACACACACACACACACACACACACACACACACACACACACACACTCTTGGACACAATCAAATCCTGTACCGCATAGCTCCTCACCTATGTCCTTATTCTAAAACCCCCACAACAGCTCTTACATGTGAAAATTACCTGTCTGTGCCCAAGCAGCCTGCGGGGAGCCTGATAAAGCAGGACTTTGCCTAATGCCTCCATAAACGTGTTAGGCAAAGTCCAGCAGGATGTAATTGCATCTAATATATTTACAGAGGATCGATTCTCCCTCCCTCCCGCCCCCCTCAAAGAGACTTCTCTCAGTTCACCCAGGAGGTCAGTGTAGATCCTATGTCCACGCCGTCCCCCCCACCTCCGCACGGAGCAACAGGCCCCGGCCATGGAGGCCCTGGAAAATATAGGAGCAGCTTAATGAGGTAATTAGTCAAAGGCCACAGCGATCCTGTGAGGTTAATACCTGTGACCTCTTGATCCTGGATTCCTTACACATGTCTCTGGAGATGGTACAGGAAGACAGGCAGCAAAGGCCAGCGACAGCAGCCCCCCACCCCACCTCCTCTGACAAACACTCCAGGGCCAGCCAATTTTCACCCACTGTCCCAGAATGTGTGATATCGCACTCAAAGACATTGGCAGGCATTGGAGTTTCTCTCCAAGGGCCCCCATCACCCAACATCCACCTCCCTCTTCTCCTTTTTAAATCACCCTGTAATGCCGTAATGGGCATGCCCCCCTTCTTTATCTCTCTCTGTCTCTCTCTCTCTCTCTCCCGAGAGGAAGAGAGCCTTAACAAACTTAAAAGTACCTCACCTGTTTACTTTACTCTGGGAAAGAAGTTTTAAAGAATTGACAAAGGCAGTGAAAAAGCACAAGAAAGGGGGAAAAGAATGAGGAACACAAAGCAGGTTGATATTTTCTCCTTCTCCTCCTCCACCCCCTCACCCCCCTCTTTCTTTTTATCAGGTTAGCGTGACTGGAGGCTTCATTAATCACCACAACGACAGCCTCTGCCAGGGGGGGAACTAACTGCATTTGGCCCAATTAGGAGCTGTAGAGACAATAGGAACAGCACAAGTTGTGCCTCCATGCCAGGAGCCGAGCGCCGCCTCCCCGTCATTACCTACAGAAAGGGACAAATTAACCCCTACCAGATTCCCCGGCTCTCCTCCATTGATCCCAGGCTTTTGTGGCGTCCCCGGAGCGTGGCAGACAATTACAGATATTATTACATCTGCATTGATTTTTTTAAGGGGGAGCAGAGTGTCTCCAAGCAATTAAAAAAAATTACAGTTCGGAAGTGGGCCAATTAAAATGCCCCTAGCCCTGGAGGGTGGTGGCGATGGTAGGGGGGTGGGGGGCTTGACTGTCAGAATGTTACTCTGCTCTCTCTGCAGTTTTTCGGACAAGCTTAGCTGCAAATCATGCATGTACATGCACACACACACATGTACTCGTATATACTCTCACTCTCTCTCTCTCTCTCTCTCTCTCACTCTCCATCTCATATTAGTCCTAAGTGAGTGCTACTTGGATTACAAGTAACTGACTGATTATAAGTCTCAAAGCAATGGTATTTAAATACCTTAGTAGCTCCAATCAAAGCCACATTTGATCACATCATGACTAAATACAGAATGCATTATAATGTAGGTGTAGTGCAGAGCCCAGAACTCTACTATCTGGTGTATGCAACATCCTGCAGCCACAGTCGGTCGCTATTCTAGACTTGGAGTGCCTGGGGATGTGGATTGTATTTCTGTCCTCACATAATTGACTGTTTCCTTGGTTCTATGAATGTCTGTCTATTCAGCTGGTTTATAATTAGCTGCATTCTATCTTTTTGGAACAATGCTGTTAAACTATTGTATACCTCTGGGTATTAGCACTGCAGGCTACTTCAGTTCCATGTAACCAAGCCCAGAAATGCATGCAAACCTCTGTCTGTCTGCATGTCTGTCTGTCTGTCTGTCTGTCTGTCTGTCTGTCTGTCTGTCTGTCTGCCTGCCTGCCTGCCTGTCTGTCTGTCTGTCTGTCTGTCTGTCTGTCTGTCTGTATGTACTGTAACTCCGTCTGACTGTTTGCTTGTCTATCTGTCTATCCTATGTTTCTGTTTCTCACTCACTCACTCTTCCTCACACACACACACCTCGGGGGGCGGCGCTTGGGACCTGGTGTCGCTTTTTCCCCCTGGGAGGGAATAGTGTTGGCCTTTATCATGTTTGTACTTCCTGAGACCACAGAAGAAGAGTGTGCTGATTGGAGGTCTGGGTTGACAGAGGCCAGTGTGATGGTATGGAGTCAGACTGAAGCCTAGATGCTGTGGAGCTCTACGGGTCTCTGAGGATGGGGCTGGGGAGTAACCCAGACAGGGTTTTTCTATCCTCCAATTACAACTGTTGCTTTCCTTGGATAAACAAAGTTTGAAGCAACAGTTGTGATTGGAGGATCAAGAAAAGAGGGCAGGGGTTGAGATAGGTCCATTGGTAACTGTACAATGACTGAATGAAAAAAACTAAAACACAGTAATCACATTACAGATGTTCTTAGAAAATTACTTGTGTGATTACTAAAAAACAGGTAATTCCTTTTATGATTTAAGATTATGGATGCAAATATAATTTTACATGTGGTGGATGATGATGATGATGATGATGATGATGATAAGAATATTATTGAAATTGCTGTCAATTTAGAATAAAAAGAAAAAAGAAGACTGTTTAGCATATTCAACCGATTCTGGAGCCAAAGCAATCCAAAAGTAATGTAAAGAAAATTGGACTACATTACTGAGTTGGTGTAACGGTAACCCAATGGATTATGTTAGCAATGACTAGGTAATCAGTAATCTGTAACAGATTCAATTTTGAAAGTAAACTTCCTAACCCTGTTTTAGGTCCATTATTATGTTATATCGTAATCAGTCCTACGAAACACTATTGCTAAATTGTTTGTGGTACTTCAGAAAATACAAAAACATCCACATCCAAACAAATTCTGTTTTGTGGAGCAGTTAGAGTTGAGCAGGTAGGCTTAATGCGACTCCAGCACTCACGTGTTTGAAGTGTGCGGTTGGATGGAGGAGGGGGGGGGGGGGGGAGTCAGACGTGCTTTCTTTAATCCATGCGCCATTCAAATAATAAATGTATTTCTCCTGGATTAAAAACAGTAACAACAGCCAGGCAGTTAAAAAACAAACAGCTCTGAACAAATGGCGACCTGGGTTGAGGCGCCTGGCTTATTCGTAAGCTTCTCCATACATCGTGGTTTGTTTCATTAGCTGAAATGTGTTATTATTGTTTATCTATTCGGCTTCCTGATAGAAAGGGAGCCGTGCTTCCTCTTGGATTACAGAGTAACAAAGGTTCTGGGGAAGCATGTCGGTGTAATCCACCAAACTCTCTCCAAACAGCAGCAACCTCAGGAAGAGTGTTTAACACAGGAACGCTGCGGCACACATGATTAAAGGCGACTCATTTCAGAACAGCATCAAAGGGATGGTGTTTCACAATTCTTCAGCAGAGTTTTTTTTTTTTTTTTTATTATTATTATTGCAAAACAAAAATTATTAAAAGTCAGTACTCAACACATAATCATAATGAAACTAACAGACAAGGTGGCTAAAATGACATGCAAGTACAGAACAGAAAACAAAAAAAAAGTCTATAATAATATTTTAACGTATATAGTGTATATCCAACGAAATTACCAATTATACAAATGCCTTATACAGGATATACCCCTAATACCTATTTTCTAAAACCCTACACACATATGCTCCAGCTCGAACCCCCCCCTCCCGGACCCCTCCTTGGATAGTACCTCCATTATCCCTCACTCTAACCAGACACTACCATTATAAGCTAGCTTTTATTCTCTCCACCACTTCTAACCACATTGACATTTTGGATTCGTTGAGACCCAGAATTCTTGCTGTAGATATTTCTTGATAAATCACATCGAGATATGTAAGAGACCAAACCTTCCTGCACATTTTTTCCGGTTGAAACCAGCGTGATGCGATCAGTTTTTTAGCTACTGTGATACCCGATAAAACCAATCTCTTTAGCTGTGGATTTACTGCAAACTCAAAAACATCATTCAATAGTAATACAGAGGGGTGTACTGGTATATTCCAAGATACAAGTTTTGATAATTGATGGGTCACATCTTTCCAGAATGCCTTAACTGGTGGGCAGTCCCAATACATGTGCATAAATGTCCCTTCGTCTCCATTTGTACATTGGGAGCATTTTGAGTCTTGTTTAAGGCCCATTCTGTTCAGTCTTACAGGAGTCAAGTATGTCCTGTGAATATAGTTAAGATTGATTTGTTGATGGTCCGGGTTTCTTGATGTAAGACGGACATTTGCCCATGCTTCTTGCCAATCAAAGTCACTTTCCAGGTCTGGTATATCCCTCCTCCAGACAGAGTCTAGTTGGAGGGTTTCATACGAGGACGTTAGTAATTGATAATAAAAACCTGATACAAAACCTCTCAATGTATCTCTTTCATAGAAGAATTTGTGGTATCTGTGGTAAAACATTTTAGATGCTTGGGTGTGGAAATATTTCCCACCATAAGACAAACGGTGAAGCACAATTACACAAAAATACAGAACAAAATCAAAGACGACCTGGACAGGTGGGCAAAACTTAAAAACTCAGTACAGGCAAGGGTATCAATAGTTAAGATGGATGTACTACCAAGAATCAACTTCATCAGTTCAATGCTACCGTTACCCCCTCCAGAGGGTTACTGGAAAAGATTACACTCCTCCACATACAAATTTATTTGGAATAACAAACCACCTCGCATAAAAAGATCCACCGCACAGAGAAATAAAGCAGACGGTGGCTTGGCAGTTCCAGATTTTTTCCAATATTTCAAGGCATACACATTAAGACCATTGACAATATGGTTTGATCCCCAGGCATTGGCATCCTGGAGAAAATTGGAAGAAAACATAGTAGCCCCACATAGACTGAAGGACATAGCACACACTAAACTACCAATCAAGCACTGTGAGCGGAAATTTGGCCCCATAATTACCCATGCAATCCGGATATGGCGTGAAACACAAAAGAAATATCCTAACCCTCAAAAATGGCATAATCATACTCCCATATTCAATAACAATGCACTCTTAATGGAAAAACGTCCTATAAGATTCCCTATATGGGAAGAGCAAGGCATACACTCATTAGGGGATATATTTAATAACCAGGGTTTTTGTAGTTATGGAGAAATATGCACAAAGTTTAACCTCACCGAGTCCACATGGCTTTTTTACATACAGTTACGCCTATGTTTGAGGTCTCACGGTGTTCCATTAGACATACCAGTTGAACACCACAGATAGCAGAGTTGTTTCTGAGGTTTGGAGTTTTTACATGTTAGGGGATAAGGGGCTAGGTTGGTGTGTGTGTGTGTTTATCTTTGCATGTGTGTGCTTACATGTGTGTTTGGTATGGCGCATGCATGTGTTTGGTAGGCGCATGCGTGCGTCTGTGTATGTTATGGAGCATGCATGTGTGTTTGTTATGGCGCATGCATGTGTGTTTGTTATGGCGCATGCATGTGTGTTTGTTATGGCGCATGCATGTGTGTTTGGTATGGCGCATGCGTGCGTCTGTGTTTGGTATGGAGCATGCATGTGTGTTTGGTATGGCGCATGCATGTGTGTTTGGTATAGGGTTGCACGATACACGGATACTAGAAAAGTATCGCGATACCCAGCTGTTAACACTATGTGGACCGTCCACGTATATATACGCGTTACGGTGCCATGCGTTGTGGACCAGAGTTGTTATTGTTTTATTCCATATTAATAACGCTATTAACGTCCCCGATCGACATGCAGGACCTACCCGTATATTTGATTTTCGAAACATGCAATACCGGCCAGATCCGCTTAGGGGCGCCATCGCTCCACTGCAGTATCATTGAGGGCAATTGAAAAAAAAAATTTACTGTCTGTGGGCGTTTCATATGAGCCTCGATCCCAGCCGAACATACTCCATCTTTGATCCCGTTACCGAACACAGATTTCAGCCTGGAATAATGGGATTTATGATTAGCCAATGGACATATCGATCTACCAGATTCCGATGACTAATGACGAAATGCTGCTGGCGATCACATGGCCTGACGGTAGGATACTATTCACCCAAATTACAGCTGGATTGGACATTGTTTTAAAACGCAACGTGATCGATCAGTGAAAATGGCTACTTGAACACACACTGTATTGCTAATCAATAATAGTAATCGGCGTCCCCCGCCGCCCCCATTTCATCCATAGATGCTCTGTAATAGTCCGGATGCTACACAGTTTGTTTTATTTCATTCGTATATATACAGCAGAAGTGGCGTTTTATATAACGTGACTAGTCTTTAGCCTATTATCTAGCTCCCCAGAAAAAAGACGAGGCGAAAACCGCGATAAACCTTATATTCACGGTGCTATAAAATGACAACCAACCGATGGATTTTTATTTTCTTTAAGCCATTATGAAGGCACGGTTTATGCACTCAAGTGACAATGAGAATGGACAGATAGCAATACTATAAAGTATATATATAGCTGTTAGAAAGTACATCGGTTTGTTGACAAAGCGTTGTCCTCCAGCCATATATTACACTGCAAGCCGTGGTCGTCAATGTGTTAATAGCGGTTCAATACTCCATTTTATTAGTATTGATACTTTTAAAATAATAGCCTGATGCGTATTTTCGGGGTTGATGCGACCGGAGCAGTCTGTGTGTGTGAGAGAGAGAGAGAGCACGCTTTGCGTAGTGGACGTGTCAACAGTGTCAAAACGCAATTGTCATTCCATAATGGACACAGACCAGCGAAAGTGTACTGTACTGTATTGTACCCATTCTGCAATCTGTTAATAAAATCTTCAATCAATCAATCAATCAGCGTGGACCTTCAATTTTAGAAGCTATCTAGTTCTTTAGCCCTGCGTTCGACAGCCCTGTGTCAACTCCTCTCACGAGTTGCGCTGTTTCTATGTACAATGAAAACTCTGCGAGCAACGGATCCAATGCGTCTAACATTCTTTGCATCCTCGCCATTCCTTTATGCCCACGTCACGGTAAAAACCTAAACTAACATTAGATGCTAATGCTAAATAAGCTAACCCCGGAAACGCTCACAGGCACATGGGAGAAATCAGTTTTGTTTTTGCAGTGTCACTCTCTGGGGGACCCTGATGGAAACAAGACAAACGTCTTTCTCAGGTCTGCATCCCCTTAACAATTGTATGTATTGAGCCGTACTGTATTGTACCCATTCTGCAATCTGTTAAATAAAGTTTTCATTCATTCATTCATTCACTCTCTCTCTCTCATTAGGCTAACAATCCTGATTCTTGAACATATTTCATTCAAAAGTGTTACGACCCTGGCTCAAAGGGACGCAACCTATGTGCAAGCAGACACCAAAACCTGTGTTTAACCCAAAAGACTACTCTAACAATGAAATACTGATACAAACTAAAGAACAAAGAATGGGAGAACGTGACAACTCTCTGGTTACACACACTCCTCTAGCCACAGTCAGAGTGCATGTGTGTCTCAGGGACTGGTTTTAACCTGCCAGCAGGTAACCAATCAGCAGCAATTAGCTAATTAGCAGCCCTCACCTGCATGCCCAGTGACACAGGAGTGATCAAGCTCATGGTACATAACACCGCCCCCACCAAAATGGTTGCCCAAGAGGCAACCACTACACATCAAACCCATAAACAAAAAAATAGTGTGACCCATTAGTTGCCAGGGCCACCACCACAACAGCGATAACGGGCCGGCCCCTGTCGAACACGACCACCAACCGTGTCGCATGCTCCCCACTGTGGAACATTCGCCAATGCTGTGTAAAACAAAAAACAACCCTGTCCCGACTCTCGGGCAAGCTAGACCTCACAAAAGGTTCCGCCACTGCGGTACATGGCTGGAGTGGGGCAGGCGCCTCCTCCACTGAGGCGCAAGACCTAGGACCCCATCGACAAACCAAGACCCCATCATATATGAGCTCCATTTCAACAGGCCCCTCCACCGATACTGACCTGTCAAAAATAGACTGCAAACCAAAGTCAATTTGAGAGCTAAGCTCACTGCGCTCAACAGGACAGAACACAGAAAAACAAAAACCATAGATCTGATACCACCACAGCGCCCATATCCATCCCACCTGGCACTGGCAGTTCAGGACACTGCAAACCGTGAACATCCAGAGTAGGATGCACCGCCTCAGGTACAGCCCCACCGTCCCTGGAACATGGCAATACATCAGTCACAAAAGCGTCTGGAACACCATCTAAAATGGCGTCACAGAATAACATTGTCCTGATCAAAATGGTTGCCACTCATCAGACCAGGTCGCGAAGGCGGCTCCTGCTCCACAGGACACAGGTAACTAGGTTGACTAGCACACCTAGTGCATGGCAGAGAGTCAGTGTGGACACGTGAATCAATGTCAGAATCATCAACTGACATACTGGGACCATCCCTGCCCACAAGTGAAACATCAGGGACAATATAGCTACTGTGGGAAGGCTGGCAGCCTAAGTCAGGCCTTGTAGCTTCTTCAACTAGAACGGTGTCACATGAATCAACAGCATCTCTCATAGCATCCTTCCCACACTCATCCACCAATTCGTTCGTGGCCTCAGCCACCGTACAGGCTGGGAAGACCTTGAGACACTGCGCTGCCAGATCATCTCCTGCCACATGCCTATCCGGCACGCATGTCAACTCTGGTTTCACCACCGGGCCTGACACAAAGGCACAATCAAGAGAATCATTATGCAGAGGTACATCCACAGTGTGCTTTCCAAAATTCTCAACAGGTACACTTTTCAATTCAACAAAGAATGTGTCACTAAGTGTAATGTCACCAGTCAAAGTATCAACAACATCACTTTTGTCCTTTGATATTGCCCGTGTCACAGCACACACAGGGAACACTCCTGGATGTTTCTGTGCCAGCTCATTAGGGACCTCAGAAACCACAGGAATGGGAGTTACAACTGGAGTAGCCAACACTTTGTCACCAGCCAAATCATTCCCTAGAATGAAGGACACCCCTCTTATGGGAATGTGAGAACATACCCCCACAACAACATTGCCTGATACTAAGGGAGAATTGAGTGTGACCTCATGCAAAGGTGCATCCACAAATCCACCTCCAAAGCCACGAACAACGACACCGGAATGCAAAGAAGACTTTTCTGAAAACGGCAAAATCCCCTCCAGAATGAGGGACTGAAAAGCTCCGGTATCTCTCCAAATTGTTATAGCCTGTTTGGACTCTAGTGCATTAGTCAGGGAAACAAATCCATCCATCATAAATCTTGAGGAACCCTCGAGCTCTTTGTCCACACGTTTGATACTTTCCCCATCACCCTCTAACGTTGGCATAGGTGTTCTGCATATGGTTTCTACCAGAGCCACCGTTCTGAAATTTTTCTGTTCAAGCACCGGGCACCCAGCAACGATATGACCAGGCTCTTTACAGTAGAAACATATAATCCCTTCTGGGAATGCACTAGCAGAACCACCCCGCCTAGGAGGTGAAGTTAACTAACGGCCCCCCTGAAAAGGACGCCTATCCCTGGACTCAACACGGTAGTCCTCCACAAAAACGGATTTGTGTGTCAACACAAACTTATCAGCGAAGACAGCAGCGTCACCTATCTTCAATACCCTACGCTCGTTTAGATGAGTGGAAACGGTATCAGGAACACATCTTTTAAATTCCTCTAGGAGAATCAACTGCCTAAGCTGCTCCCTTGACTCTGCTTTCTGAGAGGTGCACCACCTGTCAAACAGGTTCTCCTTCTCTTTTCCAAATTCAACATACGACTGTCCCTCCGACCTGCGATAGCCTCTAAAACGCTGACGATAGGCCTCAGGGACCAACTCATAAGCCCTTAATATGGAAGCCTTAACAAGCTCATAGTCAGCACTTTGGTCAAGGGACAGAGCAGTATACGCTTCTTGCGGCCTACAAACAAGAACACACTGCAGCAGCAGTGTCCAGGCTGTATCAGGCCACTTCAAGGTGGTTGCCACCCGTTCAAAAAGGGGAAAATACTTTTCCACATCCTTCTCAACAAAAGGAGGCACCATCCTAATATTCTTGCCGACATCAAAACCGGAACGCGACTCTGAAGGCAGAGCACCCGCCCGCAAGGCAGCATGCTTATAATCAAGCTCCTTCTGCGCACGCTCGTGCTCTAAGTCCTTCAAGTAACGCTCTTGTTGTAGCTGTCTCTCCTTAAGCTCACGCTCATGCTCACGCTCCTTCTGCGCACGCTCGTGCTCTCTCTCCTTAAGCTCACTCTCCTTCTGCGCACGCTCGTGCTCCAGCAACATTCTCCTCTCCTCTTGCTGTAGCTGTTTCTCCTTAAACTCTAACTCTCTAAGCCTCCACTCACCCTCCGCCACCCCAGATAGTAGCGGAGACACGTCAGAAACCAGAGGCTCCTCCACCCTCGCCACAAGCACCTGCTCCCTAATGAGTAAAACCCTCAAAGCACTCAAGGCAGTTGGTTTCAAACGTTTCTCACTGGCAGTAAGCTCTACCTTGTAGTGCACAGCAAGCTCCAGAAGCTGTTCTTTGGAAAACCTCTCCAACATGTCATGAGAAGGGTGATCAACAAAATCCTTAACGGAAGCCATCCTTACTGCACCAGCGCCACAACCTGCTCACTTTAGAGTCACCAAAAACACCCTAGCATACACACAATTTACCTGAGAACCACTGAAGAACCACGAAGAACCACTGATGAACCACTAAAGAGCCACTGAAGAACCACTGAAGAACCACCAAAGAACCACTGAAGAAACACTAAAGAACCACTGAAGACCGCTGAAGCACCGCTGAAGCACCCCTTGTTAGCGTTAGCATGCTAATGCCAATACTAATAACTACAAGGAGACGTGGTGGAAATGTGTGCTCTACTGAGCGCACCTTTCTATTTTGCAAAAAATAAAAATAAAAAACAACCACCCTGAAATAAATAGATGTGTCATACCCGCAGGAGGTCAGGTGCTAACAGGTAGGCTATCCAACACTGAGGTACACTCAAAACAAACAAAATAAATACAACAAACAAATTCAAACAGGTGCCCCTTATAACCTGATACTTACAGCTTCTACATCTACATTTCCCACATTTCATTGTATACCTGTATGCCGTGACAATTAAAACTCTTGACTTGATCTAAACTGCAGTCAAAACGGCCCACCACATGTCTACCCTAAAAAAAACTACATCAGGCCCTACCACACTACCTGTGTTTTCTGGCCCCCTATCCTACCTACCCTTAAGCTAATGCCCTGTAGACCTAACCCTCTTCAACCACACCTGCTACCAGCCAAAGATCATATTGACCATCCACCCATCAAGTATATGGTATGGTACAAGACAAGTAGATGGTGCTAATCACTTCTCTGACTGCCCCAGGAGTATGTGGTGCACAGGAAGCTAACAAACAACCAGAAAATAATGTCCCTACCTACATGTGGTGTCCACTAAACTATATATTTTAACAGCAATAAGTAGTCACATCAAATTACAAACAAATAAGGGCATACTCACCCGTTTGATGATCGGCTCAAGCCCCCACACTATAGCACCACGACACACCATGCAAAAAAAAAAAAAAAAACACCAAACAAATTCTAGGGGTATTTTTTCGAAATTCACTCCCGGACGAGCGCCCAACTGTTACGACCCTGGCTCAAAGGGACGCAACCTATGTGCAAGCAGACACCAAAACCCGTGTTTAACCCAAAAGACTACTCTAACAATGAAATACTGATACAAACTAAAGAACAAAGAATGGGAGAACGTGACAACTCTCTGGTTACACACACTCCTCTAGCCACAGTCAGAGTGCATGTGTGTCTCAGGGACTGGTTTTAACCTGCCAGCAGGTAACCAATCAGCAGCAATTAGCTAATTAGCAGCCCTCACCTGCATGCCCAGTGACACAGGAGTGATCAAGCTCATGGTACATAACAAAAAGGAAGATATTGATTTATATATGTGTATATCAGGGACGTGCTGTCCATATAAGCAAGGTAAGTTAGGTGCTTACCCCAAATTATTTTTAATAACTTTGTTTGTTTTCATTAAAATAGTCATCATCTGTGGTCCCAGTGCAGCAGCAGTCGTTCATTTTGTTTTAGCTTTTTGGCGCCCCCTGCAGGTGTAAGCACTCTCTCTCTGATTTCTCTAGTGTCGATTCGAAAGCATGATAAGAATGTATTTCCACCACAGGCATTGAATTTGTTCCCTCAGCCGCTACTAATATGCCCAGGGTAAGCATGCTTACAAACCAATCAGTAGCTCTTTCATTCGGTATGTTATCTGTTACTAGGTAAATTAGGATGTTGTGGTTATAAGAAAATAGCGAGCCAGAGACGTATTTGAGTCGAGGTATTTTACTTATCTTCCAACATAGCATTTACAACAACAACCTCAACCCGGAAGCTTCCACCAGGTCCACATTCACGTGAACTTGTAAGTCGCTTTGGATAAAAGCGTCAGCTAAATGACTAAATGTAAATGTAAATGTGGTCGAACCACCTCTCTGGCAGTATAAACGGTGCCAAAGGGGCTTTGGAATGGCGCGTGCACATGAGCCAGCCCAGGTCCTAACATCCTTCCGGAGGCCAGGCCGCGTCTATACTTTCCGCAACGGAGCTCGGTTTCCGGGTTCCTCTGATTGGCCGCGACCCCCACGTGACCCGCGCTAGCACGCCCCCTTATCCACCGCTGCCGCTCTGCTGTGTGTTGTGTTGCAGCGCGCACCAGAGCGGCAGAGGTCCCTGCCTTCCTCAATTTATAGGCATGGAAGTATTGACTACGCCGTAACGAATCATTAAAAAAATATACCGTTAACTGGAATATGTTGTGCCTTTACACATATGTTGGATTATGTAATTGGTTTGTCATGACAAACAAATAAAAAATCACGATTTACCCGCTGACTACAACAACACACAGTGACTGCATGTAGTTGTTGTAGCCACCTCCTCAGAGGCAGGAATACTAAGCTCCTCCTTAAGCTCCAGGAGAGAGGAGAGAGGCTGAAAACCCGCAGTTCTTGCCCGACTGATGGGAGCCGAATCCCCGGATCCGATTTGTCTGATGAATACCCCCAAAACATGGAGGTCCCGAATGCATGGAAGTATTGATTGCGCCGTAACGAATCATTAACTCTTGGTCCACTCTTGGTGGAGGAGAGGAGGGAACTGGCCAGTGCTGTGCGCACAGGCACTGGAAGCTGTCGCAGGAAGATGTGAGTAAATAGAAAGGAGGGATCAGCTGATCCCAGCACAGCCAGCATCTTTTCCATCAACTCCGACGGTTTGCCGTCGCCGAGGCCGTTGAGGGACAGCAGGTGGTCAGCTTTCTCCAGTTCCGACAGCTCATACAGCTTTAGAAGGAATGCCTTTAGCGCATCATATTTCCCGGCAGCCGGTGGATCCTCCAACAGCATCATCTCGTGCAGTCGTCGAAGCGTCCAACGCCGCCACCACATGGAAGTACCTCGTAATTTCTTGTGTTATTCCTCTTGGCTGGAATTGGGCTTCGATATGTTGAAACCACGGCCGGGGATTATGCTGCTAAAAGTCGGGCAACATGGCGGTCGCGGCGTAAATTTTCACATTTAGCATGTTAGCATAGTTAGCACCATTCAGTGCGGGTACTGCAGGTTCCGCGACACCGTTGCGGGACAGCAGGTGGTCAGCTTTCTCCAGTTCCGACAGCTCATACAGCTTTAGAAGGAATGCCTTTAGCGCATCATACTTCCCGGCAGCCGGTGGATCCTCCAACAGCATCATCTCGTGCAGTCGTCGAAGCGTCCAACGCCGCCACCACATGGAAGTACCTCGTAATTTCTTGTGTTATTCCTCTTAGCTGGAATTGGGCTTCGATATGTTGAAACCACGGCCGGGGATTATGCTGCTAAAAGTCGGGCAACATGGCGGTCGCGGCGTACATTTTCACATTTAGCATGTTAGCATCGTTAGCACAATTCAGTGCGGGTACTGCAGGTTCCGCGACGCCGTTGCGGGACAGCAGGCGGTCAGCTTTCTCCAGTTCCGACAGCTCATACAGCTTTAGAAGGAATGCCTTTAGCGCATCATACTTCCCGGCAGCCGGTGGATCCTCCAACAGCATCATCTCGTGCATTCGTCGAAGCATCCAACGCCGCCACCACATGGAAGTACCTCGTAATGTCTTGTGTTATTCCTCTTAGCTGGAATTGGGCTTCGATATGTTGAAACCACGGCCGGGGATTATGCTGCTAAAAGTCGGGCAACATGGCGGTCGCGGCGTACATTTTCACATTTAGCATGTTAGCATCGTTAGCACCATTCAGTGCGGGTACTGCAGGTTCCGCGACGCCGTTGCCTTGAGACATTATGTTCTTCTCAAGGTCACCAGTGTGGCGATAAGAAAATAGCGAGCCAGAGACGTATTCGAGTCGAGGTATTTTACTTATCTTCCAACATAGCATTTACAACAACAACCTCAACCCGGAAGCTTGTGGTAATATGAATCCCTCATATTCCCAGGTTAAACAATTAGTGACTAGTATTTTGATAATTACATTTTCTTGAAACCTAATTTGACTAAGGACAATGCCTGAAAACATCAAAACAAGCCTATTGTGTGAGTTGCAAAGATTGGAATGTGATCAACATGGGAACCTAATTAACATATAGGTGTAACCCAGGGGGTCAACAGTATGTATTGTTGAAGATCCTGCCGGCTTCCTCTGTGAAAAACTTGAGAAAACAGCTGCACTTTTAGGGGAGGAACCAAGTCTCAATACCTTTTGAAATGAGTTTATATTAAAATGTGTTTTTTTTATACTAAATATGACGTTAATTAAACTGCAAGAATTCCTGTTGAGATGTGCTAATTCTACCGATTAGAATAACAATGGTTGTGGCCAGAATCACGAAGTTTGGAATAAAGCACCCTTTAACTCAAATTATTAGTATTTAAAATGATATGACTGATAACTGGTTAGAGAAAATATTGAATTAAGTTAGTAATTACTTATAAGTAATTAAAATAAGTAATAAGTTAGTAAAAAGAAGGAAAATAAGAGGGTAGCTAACTTCAAACACTGTGATTCTCGTTTGCCATCAAAAGGACAAATCTAGTAAAAAATTATGTGTGTTCCCCAGGGCAAATCCAGTTTGAAAATATATATTTGGAATCGGATAACACAAATGCTAAGTCAATTTAATAGTAAAAAACTATTTGGAGTTAAAAGTTATGGCGAGGAGCCGTTTGGGTTGCTGATACAACCTTATACTCAACGAAAGCAAGACCGTGGAACTCATCATTAACTTTCGGAAAATCACACCCACAAAAACACCCATGCTCATCAATAATCAACTAATTTCAGCCACAGACACATTCAAATACTTAGGAACACACATCAGCAATAAACTCAACTGGGATCATCACACCACTCATCTACTTAAAACAGCCAATCAAAGATTATTTCACTTGAGGAGGTCGGGGGTCAAGGACTACAGCCCCCTCAGCATCGACGGGGCACCAGTTGAGAGAGTGAACAGTTTCAAGTACCTCGGAGCCCACATATCCGAGGACTTGACATGGACCACACACATTGACAGTGTTGTGAAGAAGGCACGACAACGCCTCTACTTCCTCAGGCGCCTAAGGAAGTTCCAAGTCAGTCAGAAGATCCTTAGGAACTTCTACTCATGTACAATAGAGAGCATCCTGACCGGCAACATCACCTCCTGGTTTGGGAATAGCACTGCACAAGACCGTAGCAGACTACAAAGAGTGACACGCTCAGCCGAACGCACAATTAGAGGGGGGCTTCCCACCCTCCAGAACATTTACAACAAGCGGTGCAAGGGGAAGGCTAAGAGAATTATTAAGGACTCGAGCCACCCGAACAACTGCCTCTTTGAACTGCTGCCGTCAGGCAGGCGATACCGGAGTCTTATGGCGAGCACAGAAAGACTCAGAAGGAGCTTCTATCCCCAGGCCATCAGGCTGCTAAACGAACAATAATCGCTAAACGAACAATAATCACTATGCAACAACCATCAAATGCACACAGCACACACACCCACACGCACACACTCACTCAAACAACAACACACTGCAGCACCCACTCTCCACACTTTAGATCACACAAACACACTTACACTTTATATTTATTGATAAAGGATTTGCACTACAACTCGTACACCTACTGTGAATTGTACCTAAACTGCACCTCGTCCATTTATGCCTTGCACTATATAGTATTGTATATTAGTACACTGCACAGTATTGTATATTGTATGGTAACTACGTCTACGAACATTGTACATATGTCTAAACTGAACACTGTGACCTCTTTTTTTACTTCTAATTTTTACTATGTTTTTATTTCATACTTACCTTGTCATGCACAGTCTCTGGAGCGCAACAGTAAGAAGCATTTTGTACAAAAGTATTCTGTACTTCTGTATGACAACTATTAAAGAAACTTGAAACTTGAGACAACTCAAGAAGTACAAGGTTAGGAAGACTTTAATGATTCAATTCTACACAGCCATAATACAAAACATAATTTCACTCTCCATCACTGTATGGTATGGCAACACACCCAAACACACACTACACAGACTAGACAGGATCATCATAAGGGCATCCAAAATCATTAACTGCAAACTCCCCACCCTGGACTCCATACACAAACATCACACCATCACACGCGCACACAAAATCATCAGTGACCCCCTGCACCCAGCTCATCACCTCTTCCAACACCTCCCCTCTGGTAGGAGGTTCAGGTCACTAGGCAGTCGCACGGTTAGGTTCAACAACAGTTTCTTCCCCAAGGCCATACAACTACTTAACTCCAACTCCTCCTAATTTTACCCCCTGCTGTTATGTTATGTTATGTTCCATGTGTCTTCTTATGTCTTTGTGGACTGTGGTGTATTGTCGCAGCTACCACCTGCACTGTGCTCGAATTCCACCGGCCTGGCCGTGTGGCAATAAAAGGAACTTGAACTTGATACAGCCCCCCCCCTTTTTTTTTTTTTTTTTTTTTTTTTTTTTAACGTAACCAGCTTCTGATTGGGAAAGACACTTTCGGGACGTCACAGACGCAGGTACCGTGACTTTTTTATAAAAAGGAGTGTGCCAGGGAACACGAGAGATGAAATGAGATGAAATGAGAAAAGCTGAAGAAGACCATCCTCCAACAGAAGAATTTCATCAGTGAAGGACATTCAAATATCGATTCGTCATAGACTAATAGAAGGCAAAGCTCTTGGCTCGCCATAGGTCCTTTTTGTACAATATCTTATAAACGGTGTAATATTTGGATAACGGTGGCTCCCGGCGTACGTAATATAGTGTGCGTTTATGGGACCACCCATTTTTTGAGTGTACAACCGTGTAGGAGTGAATTGGTCACGTTGTGTGTGTAGCCAATAAACACTTCTTTCTTTTTGAACACTCGAGCGAACTTGTGGTCTCCAAGTCATTCTACAAGCACCACACCTTTTTTGGGATATCATAGACAACGCAGAAACCAGTATTCTTCAAGAACGATTACGACAAATGGTGTTGTGACGATTCCGGACTTTTCTGAAAACGGAGGCCCACGAACTACGCGACTGTGATCTCAGGTGAGTTCCATCTTACAGTGCCTGTGATGATGGAGTGTAGAATAGGGGGCTGTGTCGCGCGATTGCAAAGATTGCGTGTTGCGGGTGGTATGACAAATTGATAAAAATGTCCGGCCGTCCTATGGGAATTTTGCGGGGTTGTGTGATGTTGCCGTTGTCAGTCGGCGATCTCATGTTTCCCAGGCGGGAGAACCATAGTAGACGGGGAGATTGGGGGTTGCTTCGAATGTGGAAAGCCCAGCGTTTTGTTTCGATCATGGTAAGGGACAGCTAGGGCTAGATTAAGGTGCAATTATGGAGATAATAGGTGATAGGGAGTTATGCATGGCGTCTACAACTGAAGTTAGGGAAAGTACAGCTTAATTTGAATGACTGACTATAAAGCAGCTAGTGCATTCGAGCAAAACATAGGAAAGGGACAGAGATAACCATGTTAGGGTCAGGTAAATATAGTGTATGTGTGTGGGATGCAATACCCATGATTAACTGGGTCCAAATTAAGATATTATTACATGATCGAGGGCTTCTGCAATGAGAGACTGAGAATGTCTATGGGCGTTCGAGTGGAAACGCAGACAAATTTGAGATAAACGCCTGACCAGGAACCTTGAGGGAAGTCTTGCTAGCTTCTTTTTCGGCGGGAGGGCGTCTATGCATTATAAAAGTCGGTACATTCGTTTTTTGTAAGTTATAAATGTTTGCACCATGTATCGGTTACTCTTGGCTGGGAAAAATCGATGAATGAATGTTAAAACGGTAGTACTGAAATAAATGGAAAGCGGTTGCGGTTAGATTTAACCTAGAAAAGCTGACGGTTTTGGAGTTTTCGTATATATGTGTCGAAAGAGACATTAATATAGGAGTTAGCACTTGGAGCGTAATTTAATTGAGATGCATATTTTAAAAGTTATACAAAGGTGAAAGTGGTTCACCGTAACGTTTTGAACTGACTAAACAAAAGAGACTAATCTTTGCCGGACTCAATAATCGCGCACCTGAACCGGAGAGGCTGGCTAGCGGTTAGCTGGTAATTTTGCGTGATAGAATTAAGTATGATGGAATAATCGGGTAGAGATTGTGATTGAACGTAATAGGAGTTATGTTATCGACGACATGGAGCGTTTAATCCGATCGTGGAATTATGTATTAGTTGTTGCGGAAAAATCGTTGTATCTTTGTAGAAAGCTGGGAGGACTGGCACAAATAGGAATGAAGCACGCATTGAATCCACAGAAGAAGTCGGCCGGTTGGCTAAGTAGTAGCTACTGTGTGCGTTTGCATCATAGCTTGCGGTTAAACATTTTTGGAGGTTGTGAGCGAACGTGGTGAGTAGGGATGACCCCCGGACCCCGGTTCTAAACGGGAACCGGTACTATATTAGAAAAGACCGGAGTATTTATAAGCTCCGACATCATCGGTACTGCTATCGATACTCTAGAGAAATTATTATTATTATTATTTAAAAGTTGCGAACGATCTCCTCTCTCTGTCTCTGCACGAGAAGCGAGCCGCAGCGAGCCATTATTATTACACACACTCCTTGCGAGTCGCGATAGTCATACACATACGGGTACTTCTTAACTTAAAGGGGACATGCGTTGCTATTCCTAGCATTATTTGGGCAACTTTACACAATTCCTGAGTCTATTGAAGACATCTGTAAGGTTTTTTTCAAAAAAATGCATTGTTTTATATTTCTAATCAAGTACTCAAAACCATAATTTTTCAGCTTCAAGATTTCAGGCTGTTATGGCCTGGCTCCGCCCATAAGCACGACAGTCAGTCCACACAGTCTGCGACTGGTAGACAGAGAGAGATAGAGAGAGAGAGAGTTACAGAGAGAGAGAGAGAGAAAAAAAAGACAGGCCGTTATTGAAAAAAAAGACAGGCCGTTATTGATAAGGCCCCCCTCCCTCCCTCTTCCTTTCTTTTTTTCTCTCCCTCTCGGGTGTGCCGCACGGCAGCTTGTGGGGGGGGGGGCCTCCCTTCCTCTTCCTTTTTTTCTTTCTTTCACTCTCCTGTGTGCCGTGCGGCAGGCCCCCCCCCCCCCCCCCCCCCAAGTGCTCCCGAATGCTCTCTATCTCTCTCTCTCTCCCTCCAGAGTGCATGCAGAGAGGTGGGTTTCTCTGCCGCAGTATGAGGAAGTCAGTCTAGGTCAGGGGTCGGCAACCTGCGGCCTCGAGGCCGCATGCGGCTCTTTAGCCAATCAGCTGCGGCTCCCTGGCCCAATTTTTTTTTTTTTCTTATTTTGGAGATCGATGTCATACTGTGACACTGAAATGAAAAAATATTTCATCAACTAAGATATTTAGTCAACAAAAGGCTTACCTGTATGCCTGATATGTGGTGCGAAATTTGCGAACAATGAAAAATGTACTTTTTATTTTATAGATTTTCCACAAATAAGGGAAGGACTCTAATAGAGCTGCAAAGTTCAGGGTTTTATTTCAAAGTCGGTCTACAGACACCAGTGTTTTGTCTCCTCTTCTATGTTTTATTAAAAAAATAGGTCTACACAGCCAGTATTTTTTCTCCTCTTCATAAGAGTTTGAGGTTTTCCTTTGGTAAAAACAGGTAAAAACAGCAATTAAAAAGTCAACATTTTTCTTTTTGTTGCTTTATAATCCCATTAATGCAACAAACTGTGTGCTATAAGTATAAAGTATAATAAATCGCAAATTACTTTGGGTATGCAATTGTCAGGCGTTTTATGCTAAATGTGGGGTATGCTTGGGGATATATAAAACGTTATACACTGTGTTATCTTCATTTTAAGGGTAAATAGGTTGTGCGGCTCCCTGAGCATTTTATTTTGTGGGACGGGGGAAAAGTGGCTCTTTTGATAGTAAAGGTTGCTGACCCCTGGTCTAGGTCGATTGTGGGCGGGGATTAGCTACAACCACAGAGCCAATCACATCACTGTCTGCTACCCAGAGCCTGAGTAACGTCACTCAGGCCTTCAAATCAGGATGGCCTAATTTACTGGAGCAGGAAATGATCTGAGCTGAATCAGAGCAATCCGCCAATATGGTATTTAGACACTAAAACACATTGATACTAACTCCTATTACTATAATACAATGCTAGAGACTGAAAAATGACATTTATAATGCATGTCACCTTTAAGGAAGGTGCTGTCTCCGTGCTGAAGCGCGCTGCACACAGACAGCTCTGCCTCGGCATGCACTCGTCATGGCGGAGAGAGCGATGCCGACAACGCACGTTGCCACAAGTGCAACAAAACATTTGCCAGTAAGGGTGGCAATACGAGCAATTTATCAAAACATCTGTTGGTAAAACATGATATTAGTGTGCAGAAATGCGCCGTATTCGACTACCTTGCGCGCAGTGTTCCATCTGCAACCACGTCCACTGCAGCCGGTAAGCCAAGATACGGAGTTGCCTAGGCTAATAACGAATTATTACAAATAGGCTAATAAACAAAATAATTGTTTAGCTACAAATACTACAATCTAAAAACTTTTTATTGATCGTCAAGCGGAGGCGTCAGCCACCATGTCCCAGCCCAGTGAGCCCAGGCCACCACACATCCTCCCTCTACCTCCACCACCCAAAGTCCTTTCTCCCTAGCAGCTAGAGGAAGGATGACAGAGGATAGGGTGAACGAGTGTCACAGGGCTGTGACAAAGTTTGTTGTCAAAGGCCTGCACCCGTTCTCTACAGTGGAGTCCAAGGACTTTAGGTAACAACTAATCATTCAGTGTATATCGTTTTTTTTTGTATGTTGTCTAACTTGTCTGTTGTTGTTATAAGTTATTATTGAAGCAGCTATTCCCACCACTCCACACAAATTTACAATAATTCAATCATTTCTAATCTTTACTGTAGGGAGATGACCAATGCTCTCAACTGCAAATATAAAAATCATAAAAAAATAATCAAAAAGAACCGATAAGAGTATCGATAAAGTACCGAACCGTTAAGCAGTATCGATAAGAGTAGTAGTGTAACTGAGGGGTTACAAAACCCTGACTGTATTAAAGATTGTTTAGATTAAACCACTACTAAATATTATTATTACTTGCCAGACAGTACAGTTAAATATGGCAGACACTCAATAGACGGCACGGGGACAAAGAGATAACGTTTACAGTATTTTATTAGCAATAACCAATGTACAACTGAGAATTAATACGTTGCTCTTTTATGGCGAATGATAGTAGAATGTCAGAGTATCAAAGTCAGTGGGAATGAATAATTCCTAGGTTAATAATACTCAACCGGAACGCTGCATGGAGTGAGATGGCGATACAGGGCAAACAAGGGTATAGCTGGAGACTGGTGATTTCCCCCACGGAGTGGTAAGCTCCAGAGGAATTGAAGAATAGTCGGATACTCCTGCTGGTCACTGAAGAAAAGGGGTCTCATACGGATCCAATCGTTGTAATCCAAGTGCTCGATAGCAGGGTAATAGCTCTTAATCCAATGCCCGACGGCAATGATGATAGCTAGCTGCCCGATGCAGATCTTCAGGTGTAGTTAAATCCAAACGCCAATGGTATTAACGATGCTCTTCTCCACGGTACTACGCTTACACAATTCACTATAATACACCAACAATGGTTCTACAATATCAAGGTCGTATCTAAGGAGCTACTAGCTATCCGTAACGATACACCGCCGGTAGGTTCCACTGCTCACATGTCCAATCGTTCTGCTGTTAGGTTCACCTCGTGTTCTGATACTAATTACGTTAAGTCCACACACACTTGCTAAGGTTCACACTAGTTACTGGGTTCACTTCGCACTTCACGTGTTTAGGTTTTCACTCTGCTGCTGCTTGCGCCTTTCACAATATATACTCAAGAGGGATTTCTAGAGCGCAACCGAATCTCTTGTCCGGAATCAATGCGCTGGCCAAGGGCATGTCTCAACTTGTCCGGACTCGTCTTTGAACTTGTCTGGGGGGCGCGACTGTTGGCGCCGTCAATGCCAAGGGCGTTGTCCAATGAGGAAAGCGAATAATGCTATGATTCAAATGGAGGCTTAAAGGTATATAGCTTATATATATAAATAATATACAAGTTATATAAAATAATAAAACGTATATTCTCAGTGTCAATCTGGCCCTTCAGAACAAGTAGTATCGATAAAATCCTAACTATACCCATCCCTAGTGGTGAGAGGGACTAAGGGGCCTTTCTCACTCACGTTTGGGGATCGAATCACTGCTCCCGGGAACGGGGGGGAGTGTTCTCACTCACCCCTTTTGGGATGCGAAACGGCGCTGATTCGTTTTACCCCCCGCTGAACGGGATCAGTTGGATTAGGTGGTCTCAGAATCGGGCTGTGCGGGGGGCGTGACACACACAATGTCGTTACTGTCATGCTTGCTTGAATTACACCACACAGCAACAACTGGAGAATACCCACAAAAACGATATTTATGGGCAATTTGAGAGTTCAGACCTCAACCAAAAACAAGTGAATGAAAACATGAAGCCACGTTACAAACGCACAGCACTTCCCTGGCTCGCATTAGGCCTGGCAATTTTTGTTTGCCATGCTATTTTCTATACATTAGTTTCTTGTTTGAATGCATGTAATATAATTGCCACGAACGATGGGATAATGTTAGCTGCTGGACAGGCTAAGCTAACTAGCATTAGCTGTTAGCTTAGCGTTAACGTTAACCCTGCAAAACGCTCAAAAGCGGACTCTACAACAGAGTTCCATTCGTGAGAAAAGAGGCAGAACACACAGTGAATGTATCCGTTTTGTTTATTGCACGTTCTTTGCTGAAAAGAAAAAGTGCTACAGGCTATACTAGACTAGGCTAAGCTAACTAGCGTTAACCGTTAGCTTAGCGTTAGCCCTGGGAAACGCTCAAAAGCGAACTCTACAACACCATCCATTCGTGATAAAATGGGGTGGGTTATATTGACAAGGCTTGACAACAGAGGTTCAAATATAACTTCATATTTATTGCTTATTTATTCATTTTATATCAGCATCCAGTCTCCAGCGCCATGTTAACACTTCCTGTGTTTACATTTTCGAATGTGACATCATCGCCTACGGCAAGCGTAACCGCTCAAAAGGCAAACCGTAAACATTCATTCAATAAAAGAACTATGAGGGAATTCCTTTCAAATGGGGGCTCGACCGGGATTGGTGATCGGAAAGAGGTGAGCAGAGACCGAGTAGATTATCTGCAGAGTTGGCACAGGATGAGTAGATCATAATCTGTATTTTTTATTTTATTTTTTTTTGTTGTTGTTTGTCTTCTTGTCCGTTTTTTTTGTTGTTGTTTGTCTTCTTGTCCGTTTCGTGCATTTCTCCTGGGACGAGTTGAATGGCTGTGTGCGGCAGATCGGATGACGGACCCCGGGGCTGTTTCTTCAATGACGAAAGGTGAGCAGAATACCAAGTTTCTGCAATTGGAAATTCCAAATTTAAAATAGGTTTGTCATTTGAATGAAATATGCCTGCGTCTGCGAGATCTGTGGCCACACACTGTACATAGGACTTCATGCAGTTTTTTATTTTTTTTTATTTTTATTTTTTTTATCGAGTCAAGTCCTGAGAGGTTGGAGTCCTGAAAGAGGGGTTAGAGTCCCCGGGTTAAAGTTCCCTGGTTAGGGGGGTTAGAGTCCCCGGGTTAAAGTTCCCTGGTTAGGGGGGTTAGAGTCCCCGGGTTAAAGTTCCCTGGTTAGGGGTTAGAGTCCCCGGGTTAAAGTCCCTGGTTAGGGGTTAGCACCTTTCCAACGTGGCCCCCGTCGTCACGGTCACTATTAGTTAGAAGGAAAGTGGTACGGAAAAGTTCTGATATGTGTGTTGAATTAATAATGTGTAACACATGTATGAAGTTCCATATGATGAGTGAAGCCATGTCTCCAGTCGAGTCAAGTGGATATATGAATATTCATCACGGAACACAAACCCAGTGCGTTATGTTGTTGATAAGGAGGCCATTATCATTATATTATAATGAATAGTGGTAGGGAGGCCAACCTATTATTATTAGAATAAAATAACCTATTATTATTAGAATAAATATCGTCCATATTGCATTAGTGTGCTGCTCTGTGGTAGAGGGATGCGGCCGCGGAGCGAGGGAACAGGTCTCTCTCCACATTGCAGTTTCAGACTATGCATTGACAACCTAGTTGATTAGATATAGGTGTGGGTTAGTTTATTTGCATGAACCGCTCTGAACACCGCTCCCCCCACGGGCGCACGGCTTGAGGGGTGGAAGCGCTTCAGAGGCGTGCATGTTCACAGAAATACACTCGATATCTGCGTTGTTACCACAAATATGGATGTTGGTAGAGGCGTGCATGTTCACAGAAATACACTCGATATCTGCGTTGTTACCACGAATATGGATGTTGGTAGAGGCGAGCATGTTCACAGAAATACGGTATAGTACTGTTAAGGGGATGCGGACCAGTGATGGCGCTTTCGTCATCAGGGTCCCCATTTTCATTTCCACATAATCATCACCATTATTATCGTTATTATTTCGTTGGTGACGTTGCGGGACCACACGTAAATTACAACATTTTATTGGAGCGACGCGCGCTCGGCCGAATTCTGCTCCCTCCTCCCTCCTCGGGGGCTGCAGCGGCACGGTGGTGGGAGCTGCTCCCGTGGTGGTGCTGGACCCCCACTCTCTCTCTCTCTCTGTCTCTCTCTCTCACTCTCTCGTTCTCTCTCGCTCCCTTTCTCTCTCTCTCTCTTGTTCTCTCTCTCTCTCTTTCTCTTTCTCACTCTCTCTCTCGTTCCTTCTCTCTCTCCCCGCTCTCTCTCTCTCTTTCGCTCGCGCGCCCCGGACTGGCACTTTTCCTCACGCGCTCTCTCTCTGGCTACAACAACACGGCTGAACACTCTCTCTCTCTCTCTCTCTGTCTCTCTCTCTCACTCTCTCGAAGCACGTTCTAATATTGGGTTGTACCAGGTAGTAACAAGGCCCCCGTACACACACACACACACACACACACTCACTCACTCACTCACTCACACACTCTCACACACACACACACACACACACACACACACACACACATATATACATGCACATACACACACATAACCACGCACATATACATAAAACACACATACATACATATACATACAAACACAGTCAATCAACCACACGCTTTTAAAGCAGACCAATTTGATCAATCTTAGAAAATGTCTGGGCACTTTAACTCCTAAATCAGGGGAGACTGGTTGAATATATATGTTTGTTTTTCTCTCTCTGGTTTAATCAGACTGATTGTATTCAAACTTCCGCTCTTCTTGTTTTATGCTTTTTATTGTATTTAAGATACCCGCAGGGGGAGTTTTATTTCTAAAGATTTCTAATTTTATTTCCTCTCAATTCGTTGTTTCTACGGCGTTCCCCACATGGACCGTCTGGTCGGTCACGACTCTAAAAAAATCATAATCTCCATCATCACTTTAATCATGATGTAATTAGACGATACCAAAATACATAACAAGGTTGTTTTGTTACAGAGACTACATACACTGCAAGGGGAAGAGAATCCTCAACGTTCTCATGGTGTAACTAATAACAACTCTGACCAGGAAATATAATACAATTATATAAATAATAATACTGTCACGGTGTCCAGTGAGCAGACTAGTATGAATGGAATCCAAGTGTGTTTCAAGTTGTTCGCATATTATTGTCTAGTTACACTGTAAATACAGAAATGGAGGGGATGCTGGGTACCAGATGATGGTGAATGGAGGGGATGCTGGGTGTGTAGGTGATGGAGAGGGGGGATGTATGGTATGGGCGAGTTGGGGGCCCTGTTGGGGGATGGAGAGGATGCCCACGAGACGAGTGCAGGATCCGTGCTCAAGGCACCGGCCTATGAGGAGCCCTTGGAGGATGCGCCGGCCGGCTCTCCTCCCCGTCTCTTTCCTGTCCAGCTGGGGTCCCCCGTGTCTGAGCCACCGGACTCTGCTGACGTGATGGCATCCGGGGATGAGGATGTGGGGGAACCAACTGCAAGTTTCTATGAGGTCGTGGTAGGGTTGTGAGAATGGGGTCAAGATATTGTTGCGTGTTTTGTTTTTTATTTCCTTTTTATAGTATAATCATTAGAATATTGTCTACTCATGGGATATTGTATACTCTTATGTGGGACAATGTGTGTTTTGTTTTGATTTGTTTTATGTGAATTTTAGTCTGATTTTCTAATGATCCTTCGGCATAGAGATTACAACCATTGGAAATCATTGCATTTTTTTATGTATCTCTGATTATATCCTCTTTTTCATTTGTGATTTGGGTGATGGTGACGGAATATGACGCTGATGTGCCCCAACTGTGAATCTGAAATTGAGTGGTTCTTTACGCATTTTTTATGTATTTCAATCAATGGGTGTTCTCATTAATAAGTCTGGATGCATTGTACTGGTTGTTGAGTAAGCTGTGTGGTGTTCTGTGTGCTTTGAATCTGAGAGCTGTCAGGTTGGGGAGAGGCTGGGCGACCATGGACGCGATGGGGAACGGTCAGCTGTCATCCACTTCCTTGGGGATGCTGTGGTCATGCTGAGAACCGTACCGAGGCCCTTCTCCGCCGGTGGTGGGGTGGAAATACAACCCCGACGATGTCACGAGCTGTTGCTCGCTGCTCGCCTGAAAATGCAGGGCTGGTGCCGGATTGAGGGGGAGGGGCCGGCAACAGGACTTCGGCCTGGATTCAGTATGATGCAGTGTCCTCTGGGGGTGATGGCTGACTGACGGTGTCGGTCGCCGCTCTCTGCCTGATGGCCTGCGGTGTTTGGACTCTGTGTGGACTCCACACAGCAACTGAATAAATTGAACTGAATTGGACTCCACACAACAACTGAATAAATTGAACTGAATTGGACTCCACACAACAACTGAATAAATTGAACTGAATTGGACACAACAACTGAATAAATTAATAATAGATGAGAAAGTATAAATTGATTGAAATTATGCAAAATGTGACTGAACTAAAACTGGACTGTCTTAAAATATGGTTGATATTGTGCAGAATAACACTGACCTGTCTGAACTGTCTTACATAGTATTTCAGGCATGTACATCATGCGAAAGCGGTCAAGCATCATTTCCATATTTTACAGGTCCTGGTTGGGGTTAAATCAACGTCAGTTTATTGTTATTTTTTTTGTGTTTTCATTCCTCTATGAATTTATATTGTGTGATTGTAATTAGTATTTCACGGGTGATGGTTGTGTCATATTGTTGGGTGCACAATGAATTGTTGTGTTGACGTATAGATTTATATGTCAAAAGGGGGATTGATAGTTTTAATTCATTGATCTGTTGTCAATATCTTATATCTTCAGGCTGTACACTGACGTCAGATGTCTCTGTGTAAACACAGGCCCGATGAAACGGTCTCTGTGTAAACATAGGGCCCCATGAAACAGTCGAGAGTGTCACCTAGACATGCAAACTCATGTCTCTCACTTTAGCACACACACACACCGACACACACACACTCACACACCAACACACATGCACACACACAAATTATATGCCGTCATCTCAGACATCAATGCACACACATAGAGAGACATACACACCCCCCCCCCTTTTTCACACACACACACCGACACACACACACTCTAACACACCAACACACACACACACACACACACTCTAGCACACTAACACACATGAACACACAGAAAAGCATCTGATAAGGAGAGCGGAGGAATCAGCCCCTCCTTTCCCCATCTAAGCAAACACCAGCACACACACACACACACACACACACATCACACAGACATCAATGCATAACACACCGAGAGACATACACACACCATCTGATAAGGAGAGCAGAGGAATACAGCCCCTCCTTTTCCCCATCTAAGCAAACACCAGCACACACACACACACACACACCACACAGACATTCATGGATACACACCGAGAGGGATACACACACCATTCTGACGAGAAATGTATAAATGATGTGACGATGTATTGACGAAACCACCACTTGGCACTGGCTCGCTCGGTGTGCGGAGGTGCGTGGTCCGGATTGTGGTCTACTTGTGCTGTGACGGTTCAGTAAAACTCTGCAGACTGCCATCTGACTCTGTCTCGTCTCTCTGTTCGCCTCGCCGACATTCAATAAAAGAACTATGAGGGAATTCCTTTCAAGTTGAACTTCTCTGCTCACATCGCAGCGACAACCAGAACCTGCCGATTCCTCCTGAGCAACGTCAGAAGGATACGCCCCTTCCTGACAAAAGAAGCCACCCAACTCCTCGTCCAATCAACAGTCATCTCCCGCCTCGACTACTGCAACGCACTGCTCGCTGGCCTCCCGGCCACTGCCACTAAGCCTCTTCAACTCATTCAGAACGCAGCGGCCCGCCTGATCTCAAACCTACCGAAGTCGGCCCATGTCACCCCACTTCTTAGGGACCTGCACTGGCTCCCCATTGCTGCACGAATCCGCTTCAAGGCCCTCGACCTAGCATACCGTGCGGCAAAGGGAACTGCTCCCGCCTACCTCCGGTCAATGGTCTCTAACTACACACCCTCAAGACCCCTACGCTCTGCATCTTCTGGCCGCCTCAGACCTACTCCTATCCAAGCTCCGGGAGGGTCATCAAAGAGAAGTCGCCTATTCTCAGTCCTTGCCCCACAATGGTGGAATGAACTACCCACCCCAGTTAGGACAGCCGAAACACGTCCAATCTTTCGCCGTCGACTAAAGACGCACTTCTTCAACCATTATCTGAATAAAAAAATAAAAAATAAATCTAACCCTAACTAACCATACTGTCATGCACTTGTCCTAATAAACTAACCTACACTGTAGCACTCAACACTTTGATGAACATTGTTACTCAGCTGATAGAGTTGTGCTCTTCCTGATGGCTTGTCGTACAGAACTTGTAAGTCGCTTTGGATAAAAGCGTCAGCTAAATGACTAAATGTAAATGTAAATGTAAATGGTGAGTTTGCCGACACAGGCGAGTTTGTTAGCATGTAGCTACTAGAATTAAAATGTATATGAACGCATTTGATGCTGTACGTTGCGTTAAAAACGTGTGTAAAAGTACTTAGTCATGTTGGCGGCATGGCGAGGTTTATTAATTGATGTGATACGTTGGGATCAACTTCAGTAAGGTGGTGATGGGGTTTGTAGTTCTATATATCATTGGGAATAACTGTAACTCTGTCCTGTGTGCGAGTGTTGGGATTAGTGTTGTCAAAAATATCGAAAAATCTATAAATATCTATTCTGAATATTTAAAACGGTTTCAATACTCATTTCCCGAAATATCGATATTTAATTATTCATAAAAAAAATTGTATACACATAGCAGATAATAAATTAAATGAAGTGCAATCAGTCCTTAATAATACTTTAAAAATTAACCACACATAAACGTATGAGCACAGCAAGGTTATTCTAACAATTTAAGTAATCACTCCATTAAAGGCACATTGAAGCGCTAAAAGGCGCTGCTTTTCTATCTTATCTAATCAGTTAAATCGGTTCTAGTGGCTTCTCCACGTTGATAATTATTTATCTCTTATTCCTTATCTATATCTTTCCATTGATTTTTATTTTATTTAATTTTTTCTTCTCATTACTCTATATTTTTTAAATATATTTTAACTTACATTGTTCTTTTCCAATGTTCTTCACATTAAGGTGTCAATATTACTCTATATTTTTTAAATATATTTTAACTTACATTATTCTTTTCCAATGTTCTTCACATTAAGGTGTCAATATTGCTCTACAATCTTTTCCTTTTTTTTCCCCACACGTTAGTGGAGGGTTCAAAGGAATATGTCGATAAAGGTTTATTCTCTTTTTTTATTTTATTTTTTATTTTTATTTTTATGTTATTTATCACAATACTTCATTACAGTAAGGGAAGGTGCAAGACCAAAAGCGACATTCTATTGCAATAGAATGGAAATGTTAGATCCTATGGCAATTAGCATAGGAAAATTAGGATTACAATGCTCAGTTTGGGCAATCCGGTGGACCATGGGAGAAAGTCAATCGCGGAGGATGTGTTCTTGGAACACAGGCATGTTCGACTTTCTGGGTGAGGGGAAAATAGGGGATTTTTATTTGTATATATATATGTTTTTAAGCTCAGCTCTCAACGGGACCTCATTAATTGGATGTGCATCTATTGTAGCTTCATACTCCAGAAACATTACCAAAAACTACACGAAAACATGCATAGACTATGGCTAGTTTGAATATAATGGTATGGAACACCGGTGGGATAAACAAACAACACAAGCGCAAAAGCATGCTCACACTGATGAAAAAAGAACATGTGGACGTGGCTCTATTAAGCGAAACGCACATTTTAGAGGGAGACATAAATACGTTAGCGGATAACATATACCATAATATTAGTCACTCTTCTTTTGCTACGAGAACTAGAGGGGTAGCCATAGTCGTCAGACGCAAATTAAATATCGAATTGAAAGGGGTATGGTCGGATGCTGAGGGGCGCATAACTATAGCTAGGATTATACACAATAACAGGAAAATTGCATTGGCAGCGGTATATGCCCCGAATTTGTACGAAGTGGGTTTCTTCACTTCACTAACAGGAGAAATGTTAAACCATCCCGAGTACTCATATATAATAGGTGCGGATTTTAATGCCATTTGGAACCCAAGGATGGACAAAACTTACCTTTCCTTCTCCAGCGAACAAAAGAATTCATCTAAAGCATTAAAAGATTGGTCGAAATCAACAGGAGTAACTGATTTATGGCGTTCACTTAACCCCATGACCCGCAAGTACTCCTGTCGTTCGGCGAGACACAACACACTATCCAGAATTGATTACGTCTTTGCATCCCCGAGAATATTTGATAAATATGAAGTGGAAATGACACCCAATGCGCTATCAGATCACTGCTACTTAATCCTGAAAGCAACATTTGGTACACTATCTGCCCGGGCCCCAAGATGGCGTTTTAATTCGATGCTGCTTAACAACAAGGAATTCATTACACAAATTAAAGAAGCTCTCACAGTATTCCTACGGGATAATGCTAACTCGGTGCAAGATCCCAGAATATTATGGATGTCGGTAAAGAATATGATCAAGGATTTCTCGGATAGATTTACCTCCATATTGCGCAAAAATCAAAACACAAAACTGTCTGAAATGGAAACGCTTTACTCAACGCTTTTTAATTCTTTAAAATACAACAACTCTACTAGACTAGATAACCAAGTTAACATTCTAAAGACAGAGATCAAAGCAATGTACAGACAAAAATCGGAATTGCAAATACGCAGCACTAGACAACAGCAGTACTTCCAAGGTTCTAAACCTAGTCACCTATTAGCCATGCGACTAAGAATTAATGCAAAATTTGCAGATATAACTGCCATTAGGAAACAACAAGCTCTAGTAACAGAACCCAAAATAATAAACGATACATTCAAAGAATTCTACTCCGATTTATATAACTCAGAAACGACCTTTGATCAAGACAAATTAGACACATATCTTAATCAAATTACTCTCCCTAAACTTACGGAGGAAGACGCTAAACAGTTAGAAGTACCGATCACATTAGAAGAACTCAAGAAGGCCATATCCGGAATGAAAAACGGCAAAGCTCCGGGAATTGACGGTATCCCATCAGAAATGTACATTTCTTGCTTGGACATATTTGGACCCTTATTACTAAATATGATCTTATACTCAGTCAAAGAGGGAAGCTTCATTGAACACCAAAATACCGCACTCATTTCAGTTCTTCACAAAAAAGACAAGGACCCCACTGAGTGCGGTAGTTACCGTCCTTTAAGCCTCCTCGGAACCGATGTCAAACTGTACTCTAAGATATTAGCCATCAGATTGCAAAAGCATATGACGTCTTTAGTTCATCCGGACCAAACAGGCTTTATAAAAGGTCGCCTGATCAATGATAACATAAGGCGAATACTGCACGTACTAGATACAGACAAAGAGGACATCACACCTAAGGCGATACTATCCCTGGATGCTATGAAAGCATTTGACAGGTTGGAATGGTCGTTTCTATGGGCAGTATTGGAAAGGATGGGGTTAGGAAAAGGTTTCATTGATATGATTAAAGTACTATACAAGGACCCATCGGCCAGGATTACAACAGGCACATTCATCTCCGATATCTTTCCGGTATCACGCTCAGCCAGACAAGGTTGCCCTCTTAGTCCCGGACTATTCGATCTATCATTAGAACCTTTAGCACAATTTATAAGACAATCCCAACACATAGAACCAATAGTAATCAAGGGCACACATCATAAAATTAGTTTATATGCGGACGACGTAATATTGTTCATGCAAAACCCCAACAACACATTGCCACTTATACTCAAGTTGATAGAGAACTTTGGTGATTTATCGGGATTTAAAATAAATTGGCCTAAGTCGGCTTTTCTTCCTCTTAACACCAGTGCAAAAAAAGAGACAACCCTCCCAGGTGCGATACCCATGGTCAAACATTTCAGATGCTTGGGTGTGGAAATATTTCCCACCATAAGACAAACGGTGAAGCACAATTACACAAAAATACAGAACAAAATCAAAGACGACCTGGACAGGTGGGCAAAACTTAAAAACTCAGTACAGGCAAGGGTATCAATAGTTAAGATGGATGTATTACCAAGAATCAATTTCTTCAGCTCAATGCTTCCGTTACCTCCTCCAGAGGGCTACTGGAAAAGATTACAAACCTCCACATACAAATTTATTTGGAATAACAAACCACCTCGCATAAAAAGATCCACCGCACAGAGAAATAAAGCAGACGGTGGCATGGCAGTCCCAGATTTTTTACAATATTTTAATGCCTTCACATTAAGACCATTGAAGAAGATATGGTTTGACCCCGAGGCTTTGGTATCTTGGAGAAAATTAGAAGAAAACATAGTAGCCCCACAGAGATTGAAAGACATAGCATACACTAAACTTTCAATCAAGCATTGTGAGCGAGAATTTGGCCCAATAATTACCCATGCAATCAGGACATGGCGGGAAACACAAAGGAAATTTCCTAACCCTCAAGTATGGCATAATCACACTCCCATATTCAATAACAATGCTCTCTTAATGGGAAAACTTGTATTTTGGGCCTTGCTCATTAAGAGCTTTATATGTTAGGAAAAGGACCTTAAAATCAATTCTATGAGTTATTGGTAGCCAGTGCAGAGTGGCTAGGACTGGAGTGATGTGTTCTCTTCTCCTTGTATGAGTTAGTAATCGAGCTGCAGAGTTTTGGATAAGCTGAAGCTTCCCAATGGTTGCTTTGGGAAGACCAGTGAACAGTGCATTACAATAGTCAAGCCGACTTGATACAAAAGCATGAATAAGTGTCTCTGCATCCTTTTTATTTACGAAAGGTCTTACTTTCGCTATGTTTCTTAGGTGGAAGAATGACGTTTTCATGGCCTTATTTATATGAGACTTAAAGGTCAGGTCTGAGTCCAAGATGACACCTAGGCTTGTAACCTCAGTCTTTACATAGGATGACAGACTCCCCAGGTTTTCACACAGCACTTCCCTTTTCGCTTTTGGGCCGATCAATAGGATTTTGCTTTCGTTTAATTTTAGGAAGTTATTGTTCATCCACTTGTTTATTGCTAACAGACAATTTGTAATGGACTGTATGGCTGTAGTGTTATTTGGTTCTGCGGAGATATATAGTTGTGTATCATCAGCATAACTATGGAAGCATACATTGTGGTCTCGAATGATGTCCCCGAGGGGCAGCATATATAGTGAGAAGAGTAATGGACCAAGGCAGCTTCCTTGTGCAACTCCAAAGCTGCTGTCATGTTCCTCGGATACATTGTCTCCAAGCTTAACATAGAACCTTCTCCCCTTAATGTATGTTATGAGCCAATTTAGTACATGATCGGAAAAGCCAACCAGTCTTTCAAGACGACTGATCAAGATATTATGGTCAATCGTATCGAACGCTGCACTAAGGTCCAATAGGACAAGAATTGAGACTTTGCCAGCATCGGAGTTTAGCCTGAGGTCGCTAACTATTTTAGTAAGGGCAGTTTCAGTGCTGTGATTTGTTCTGAAACCTGATTGTAATTCCTCCATGATGTTATTATCTTTGAGAAAGGAGTTTATTTGTACTGAGACTATCTTTTCTAATATCTTGCTGATAAATGGAAGGTTCGATATTGGCCTATAGCTTTTTAGTTCGTTTACATCTAAGTTTGTTTTCTTTAGTAGTGGTTTTACTACAGCCGTTTTAAATGCATCTGGAAAAGTGCCTGTTTGAAGTGACATATTTATGATTTCAAGGACATGATTTGAGACACTATCGAATACCCGCTTGAGAAATGCTGTTGGTATAGGATCGAGGCAGGAGGTGGCGGAATTACACTCAGAGACAATCTTACAGAGGTCAGGTAATGTAATACATGTGAATTCCCCCATAGTTATCTCAGGTGGGTTTTCACTCACAGCCAGATCTATATCAGCGGTAATGCTTGCTCTAATCAATGATATTTTTTCATTAAAGAAAACTGCGAACTCTTCACATTTTGTGGCTGATTGCTGCGGTATATGGGGGGGTGGTATGTTAATCAGCCGGTCGATGGTGGAAAAAAGTACCCTGGAGTTACCCATATTTTCTGAGATCATTTTGGAAAAATATTCCTTTCTCGCAAGTTGTATTGCCTTATTGTATGCGCCCATGGCGTCTTTGTATAAATTAAAGTGAGCTGTGAGTTTGAATTTCCTCCATTTTCGCTCGGCTATCCTACATTTTCTCTTGTTATCTTTAACATTGGTTTTATTTAACCATGGAGAGATTCTATCAGTTTTTACCTTTTTAACCTTCAGAGGGGCAACAGTATCTAACACTGTTGACAAGGTGCTGTGGAAGTTTTGCACTTTCTGATTTAAGGAGGATTCACTGCATTGGTCATATGATTTCATCATACTAGAGAATTTTGCTTCAGCTCTAGCGTCCAGAAGCCTTCTGTGAACTAGGAATTCGCTTCTGGTCTTATGTAATGTTAGGCTTGTACCATAGAACACACAATAATGGTCAGAAATTGGAATTTGTTTTACTGATACATTCTCAATGTTTAGCCCTGTTGTTATTAGTAGGTCCAGAGTGTTGCCATGTTGGTGGGTGGCCTCGTGAACATGTTGCATCAGTCCAAAACTGTCCAGTAGGTTCAGAAACTCACAACCCCTGGGGTCATCCTTTTTGTTGATATGAATGTTTAGATCTCCATTAAGAATGATTCTATCATACCTGGTAATGCAGATCGATATGAGTTCTGAAAATTCCTGTATGAAGAGTGAGATGAACAGTTATTTTTAAATGTGTGATCTAAAGATAAACAAGGGGTTTTAAAAGTGTTATATTTATCTTCTCTTATAGTACCAGAGAGAAGCTGAGGAGAATCAACCAGCAACAAAAGCAAAATTTTGTAAAAAAATTCAAATCCCTGTGGTATCAAAAATGGTATCGAATATCGATACTTTTCAAGGTATCGTATCGAAGTTCGAAATTCCAGTATTGTGACAACACTAGTTGGGATACATGGCGGGTGTTATAGTCGTTTTGCTGTGTGATAGTTATGGTATGGGGGGATGTATGGTGTGTGAGTTTGAATGTGTGTAGCAATGTTGTTTTGAAATCACGTTGTAAAAAAACGCGGGATGCTTGCGATTGGCTCGTTGATGTGATGCGTTGAGCGATGGGGTGACGTCATTACGTGGCGGCCATTTTGTTTGCTGGTCAGTAGTGTCGTGGCGTCGACCATCCACAAGGGGGTAGCATCGGCTAGTACAAGGTTTGCGGGCAGGGAAAGTATGCTGCAGGCGTTGTACTAGCAATAGGGGGTTTTGTTGGGCAATGTATGTAGATGGTAGATGTAAATTACTTTTCTTAATTTTTTTTTTTACTTACATTTTTATTTAACATTTATAGACATACAACACTCAGACAATACCCACAATGACATCCATAACACAACTAGAACTCCCCCATATCCCAGGCCGATGCGCGCAGGGCCGGGCTCCCAGCGACACGGGTCCCTTGAATTAATTGGGCCAGGCCCAGTAGAGGAGAGGGACGAGTCTCCCCCCCACCGAGCCAAGCCCGCTACCTCCCATGTCACAGAGAGCCCCACCCCACCGACCCCGCAACACACAGGACCCCACCCATGTCACCGATATCACCACATACATCCATGAAAAAATTAAACTGACAACACAATAAGAAAAAATGAAATGAGGATAAAATAGGTTATATGATTAGCACTCTTTCCCCCGTTGGCGGTTTGGAGGGGAATCAGCTCTCCCACTGGAGAAGCCCCCCCCCCCCCCCCCAGTGACGTAGATACCCCCCAAAGGAGATTTTCCAAGCCTCTCTTCATGTCCAACATTTTGAATTCTTGTCCTTCTCAATTGTCCATGTGCACATTTAAAGCAACTGCTATTCTAACATGACTCAGAATATTTTTTTTTTAAAAAGACTAAAGACAATTGGCACTTCCCAGGTTTTTACCCCCGTTGGCGGGCTGGAGGGATAAGGCTCTCCTGGAGAGGGCCCTCCTATAACGTCGTAGATATCCCCAATGGGGATTCTCCAATGCCCATATTATTGTCCAACATTTAATTTGAATTTTTATCTTTCATATGATAGTACAGTTCCAGAGCTCCCGGTCAGGTCTCCGAATGTGTTTCCCCCTGTTCCCCGTCGTCTTAGTTGTGAGTCATGTGTGTTAGTGTCTACAGTTTAGTCTAGTACGTGTTATTTATATTATATGTCCCGAATCAAGACCCAATTTCCCCAACTAATGTGTTTACCTTGTCTGTATTCCCAGTGGTCTGTGTGTTATCTGCAGTGTGTCTCGAGTCATAACATCCATTCGCTATCAAATAATATGCATATGTGGTATTGAATCTTGGTCGGTGTGTGTGTCCTCAGTGCTCGAGTCCTGTTTGGTGTGTGAGATCTTGTTATTTGAATCCTGGCTGGTCTGGTTGATCTCAGTGCTCGAATCCCGGTTGGTGTGTGTGGCCTCAATGCTCGCATCTTGGCCGGTCTGGGCGATCTCGTTGCTTGCATCTCGGATGGTCCGGTTGACCTCGGTGCCCGAGCCCTGGCTGGTCCGGGTGTATCCAGCGTCTCTTTGTCCTTCTTTTGTGGGTAATTTGTTTTATTTCTTTTGAATTAGCCTCCATGCTCCTCTGAATATTCTGTATTGCATCGAGTCCAGTCTGCGTGTTGGTTTGCATGTTAGCATTGTTAGCGCTCTGCATTGCTTCTAGCCTGATCCTAATGCTAGCTTGCATATTCATCGTGTTAGCTTCCATGTTAGCTTGTAGCTCCGTCTCCAGCCAGGCCTCGCTGTGGTCTAACGTTATGTTAGCTTGTTTTACTTGCTGCGTCAGCCCCTCGTGTTGTACCTTTCCCTTCGTTGTATTTTCTTTGTCGGGGGTCATTCTTCTCTCACTTTTCCTTAAGTTTTGTGCACTGGGTCTTGTCATCATTCTTTTATCTTCGAGTTGTTACTTTTTATTGTGTTTTATAACTTTTTATTACCTTTCTTGAATTTTTGACCGGGAGCTCTGTTCTGAGGCTGCTCCTCGCCAAACCGGAAGTCCTCTTTTTTATTTTTAATAAATGCTTGGTAAATAATGGTTAATGCACTGATACACATAGTCAGCCAGGCTTAAGGTTGTAGTACGTCCTGTGGTATTTATGTAGGGTCAAGTGATATTATCATACAAAGTTTTGGATAATTGGGATGAAGCGGGATATGTCGGTTGTTTGGCCATGCGCTGAGCAATATACATGACCATTACAGTTAATACCGTTAGGGTTTTGGGAACAACATGTGATATTTCACCAGAAAATACGCTTTCTTATGGTGGCATTTTTTTTTTAGTTATCGGTTGATATCGGTATCGGAAATTGATCGGTATCGGTTGATATCGGTATCGGAAATTAAGAGTTGGACAATATCGGTATATCGGTATCGGTAAAAAAGCCAATATCGAGCATCCCTAATTAGAATGTAATATCACACACGTATGGGCGCCACGGCGTACATGATAGTTGAACATATAGTGATAAACATTTTTGAACGGGTTTAAGTGTTTGGGTGTTGTATGGGGGTGTGAAGAGCACCGGTTATGTGACTCTCTCTTTCTCTCTCTCTCTCTCTCTCTCTCATATATATATATATATATTTTGTGTGTGTTTTAATATAAGATGCGGAAAGAAGGCTGTGTTATGGGGTGATTAAAACAAAAGGATATCTGAGGGATTATGGATCTGCGTAATGCATAATGAGTGTGCAACTAGATGGTTAAAGCAGGGGTCGTGGGGGCGGTTAGGTGGCGTAGCGGAGATTGCGTTCGTCACCAACCCCGGAGCTGTGAGCTGGATTCGCCTGTTCGAATCCAGCTCACAGCTCCGGGGTTGTCACCAGCTTGGCTGGCCGTTCACACTAATACAATTGGCTGTATTAGAGGGTGGGAGAAGCTGGCTGGGTGGGTCCGGGTCGTTGTAAACAGCGACTCCTACAGTTCGGTCGGGGCGCCTGCTAAGCGCGGATAGGACCTGAGTGGGATAGTGTGATCCTTCCACACGCTACGCCCTCTCGGTGAGAATCAGCGCTGCCAGGTGAAAAGAAGCGGTTGATTGGCTGGAAGTGTGTCGGAGGAAGCACGTGGTAGCCTCCACTCTCCCAGACCGACTGTGGGGGGTAAGTGCGCAGCGACCAGGAAGGGGATTGGGAATTGGCATAACGACTAACATTGGGATGGGAGAATATCGGAGGAAAAAGGAGGGGGAAAAAGATCAATAAAAACAAATAAAAAAGGACCCCAATTGAAACAAGCCATTGGCTTTCTTGGGTTTTTTAATCCTATTTAGTTGACCATGTACTTACTGTCATGTTTATGTGATTTTTTTCTGCAAACATCTAAATAAAGTATTCTATTCAATTCAATTCAAGGCAAAGATAAATACCTACCTGACCTGGCAAACAAGATCACTGCATTCAGTCGAAAGCTGGAGATGTGGGGCAGGCGCCTTGATGATCAACAGACTGATGCCTTTGAGAACCTGACTGAGTTTGCTGAAAGCAATGTTTCTCAAGTCACCACAGTGATCCCCTGTCTCAGGCAGCACATCTCTTCCCTGAGAGGATTTTTTTTATTATTATTATTATTATTATTTTTCTTTTTTTAAATACTTCCCTAACAACAGTGCTCAGTATGACTGGGTGGTGGATCCATTCAATGCAGCAGGTTGGTATTTTATGTTATTGACTGACTAATTATGACATTTGTGCTGTAGGCTACATACATTTGATTTATGTTGTACATCAGGGGTTCCCAACCTTTTTTCCCCCAGGGACCCCCAAACATCTCTGATGAAATTCCTGGACCCCCCTCCTAATAAAATACCATAAAATACTTTTTTTTGTCATTTTAATACTTTTTTTTGTCATTTTAATAACAAACTGCTTATACACAGGCATATGCATCATAATTAGACCCACTATGCTTCTTTGACTTGTGCCTTCAATCAACAAATCTCATCTTGCACCATATGTATTTCAAAATGTTGGCCAATATTCAAATCCTGTATTCATCCTCTCAAATCAGGCCCTAATGGTGAACGGTTTGCATTTATGTTGAATGAAGTAAGAATCCACTGCAGTAAAAATATCCTCACCTCGAGTGGTGGTAGTAAGGTTGACTGACATGAGAATGTCCTGCTTCAGATCCTCATTTTCGATATACTGCACATAAACGATGAGCACAGCCTCGTCTGCGACAGTTGTAGTTTCATCAAGTTGTATGGCAAATGGACCCTTTCTAAGCTTTTCTGACAGCTGCTGCTCGCAATCACTTGACATCTTATCAATTCGGTCTTTCACTACATTGTTCGAGAGTGGTACTGATTTTAGTTTATCCGCCACCTGTGGGCCGCACAGTTTCTAAACCATTTTGATGCAGGCTGGTTTGAGGAGCTGCTCGCCAATATTGTGCGGTTTCTTTGCTTTTGCAATTAAAAGCGAACACTCAAAGGAGGCTTCGGTAGCCTTCTGTAAATCACTGCCACCCCTGCTCCACGCTACTCTAACATCAACAGGCTTGTTCGCCTTGAGAGACTGTTCTTTCCTCCGAAAAAAGTCCGGATCCTTCCCAACGGTTTCTGGGTGCTTAGACGCCTGATGTCTCTTCAGCTTGCTGGGCTTCAGGCTCGAGTTTGCCAACTTTTCTCCACAAATCACACACTCAAGTCGTTTGTCTGGTCCCTCAGTGAAGCCCATGGTGATGTAATTTTTGCGATTGCTGTAGGTCCTAACTTTTTTTGCAGATGAGCTGCCGTCATCTCCTTTTCGTTTGTCACACATTTTCGCCTCTGGCGGCTGACTGCAGACGAGCCGAGAAAGTTAACTAGCGTGCTAGGCTAGCTACGGAAAGTGATAGTCAACTGATTCGCGTTTTAGCGGCTACCCGGTAGCCTACTGTTAACGTTCAAAAATCATGTCTAGATGTTTATTTATTTATCTTTATTTTTTATTGTAGTGGAGAGACTATTCATGCTTCTGATGATAAAAATATGCTAATTAAATATTTATCTGAAAAAAAAAAAAAAAAAAAAACTCAAATCATCTGTGGTCTGGCGGACCCCCTGCGCCCCCTGGCGGACCCCAGGTTGGGAATCACTGTTGTACATTATATAATAATAATAATAATAATAATAATAATAATAATAATAATAATAATAATAATATGCTACTATCTAGCTGGAATGGATTGTTGTAATCCTGAAATTTGTTGTGTTTAATTTGCAATTAATTACAAATAAAGTATCTATATCTGCAGCACCTGCCGATTTCAGCTCTGCTGAAGAGGAGCAACTCATCGAAATGACCTCTGACTCCACCCTGAGGCTGAGGTTTACAGCTCAGACACTGAGTGAATTCTGGCTTGGTGTGGAGAGGGAGCATCCACTCATAGGGCAGAGGGCTGTGGGCGTCCTTCCCTTCGCCACATCCTATCTCTGTGAGATTGGATTTTCTGCTGTTGCTTCACTGAAGACGAAGCACAGGTCTAAGCTCAACATTGAGCATGACTTGAGAGTGACATGGACCATACACATTGACAGTGTTGTGAAGAAGACAACGCCTCTACTTCCTCAGGCGCCTAAGGAAGTTCCAAGTCAGTCAGAAGATCCTTAACACTTTCAGTGCCGGCCGTGTTTTCCTTTTTACCCCGTTGAATGCCACCATCCACGGCCAATGTTAACGTTAATGTGCCTCCCATGGATGCACGACGAGGACTCCGAGTTCTTTAATTACAGATGGCTGTTTATTGATGCATATTCTTTAATACAGGCTAGCTGGAGCTAGTCAGCATCATAGCATCAGGTTCATCACCACCGTAGAACTACAATGCAGGAAAACAACAGTCAATACTCATACAATTCAGTCAATAGAATTACAAAAACAAAACGAAAAGTGCGAATAAGCTTTACTAACCACTTTGGCCTGCTTGCAGCTCAATGGGAGGGGGTTATCTTCAAAACTCTAGTACTTTAGTCTTTTAGCTTTGACAAATAAAGTGCACAAATCTGCTGCGCTATCTTCTCCTACAAGTCTGGGCACGTTCCGCCAGATCTGATCAAACTACGGCAAGTCAGAGCGTGAGACAGGACGTAATACGTCACATGAGATAAAATGAAATATAAAAATAAACATGCGCCCTCTAAAGGCGACAGCTGCATTTACACTCCCACCAATCACATAACATGTGATTTTCGACATAACCATTTAAAACATCAGGAACCCTTTAAACATTGGGAACCCTTTAAACAAAACAAATACACAAAAACAAAACAAAAAAAGTTTCAATGGGCCATTACTCTGCTTCCAGTAATAGTACCGTTTTGTGTATGGCTCTCTCTAAATAATGTGGCTGAGATGTGCGTGCGCCTTTGTTGTCTAGTGTTGTGTCACTGACTAACAACTTAACTCTTCTGACCCTATTGTCAGCAGCAGGGAAGACTTCTATTCAATGAGCCATTACTCTGCTTCCAGTAATAGTACCGTTTTGTGTATGGCTCTCTCTAAATAATGTGGCTGAGATGTGCGTGCGCCTTTGTTGTCTAGTGTTGCGTCACTGACTAACAACTTAACTCTTCTGACCCTATTGTCAGCAGCCGGGAAGACTTCTACTACCTTCGCTAACTTCCACTGATTTCTTGGCAAGTTCTCATCTTGCAGCAGGACAATGTCATTAACTTTGGCATTTCTTCTGTCCTTGGTCCATTTTCTTCTTTGTTGCAGATTAAGCAGGTACTCCTTTCTCCACCTAGTCCAGAACTAATTTGACAGGAACTGAACTCTCCTCCATCTTTTCTGAAGATAGAGGTCTTCTTTCACAAACTCTCCTGGAGGGGGCATGATGACTGAAGACTTCATCGTCAGTATATGGTTCGGAGTCAGGGGTTCTGGGCCTGATGGATCGTTGAGATGTACAGTGGATAACGGTCTACTATTCACAATAGCCATCACCTCATACAAGTACGTTCTCAGTGACGAGCTGTCTAGTCGGCTTGCAGATTGGTCAAGGATAGACATGAGGACACTCCTTATGGTACGGATCTGTCTCTCCCAGACACCGCCCATGTGACTGGCTGCAGGAGGATTCATGACGAAGCTGCATCCCAGGTCTTTCATGCATTCTTCAGTTAGTCCTCTCATCAACTCTTGGAACTCGTTGCGCACACCTACGAAGTTGGTGCCTTGATCGCTTTGGAGTTGTCTTACGTTGCCTCTCACTGCGATAAAGCAGCGCAACGCGTTCAGAAAGGCGTCAGTAGTAAGGTCGTCTAGTGCCTCGATGTGAATGGCTCTTGAGCACATGCAGGTAAATATGAGCCCATATTTCTTCAGCTCCTTCCTTCCTTCTTTGACATAAAATGGTCCGAAACAGTCCATGCCACTGTACGTAAATGGAGGCGTACTCTCCATCCTCTCTAGCGGCAGGTCGGCCATTTTTTGTTCCTGATTCGATTTTCTGTACTTCCTGCACTTGATGCATTTGAAGATGAGAGATGACACTTCTAGGGATGGGAATTGATAGGATTTTCATCGATACGATTCCATTATTGATACTGCTTATCGATACGATTCTTTATCGATTCCCTTATCGATACCTGCTAACTTGTCATTATTAAAAGTCAGTACTCAACACACAATGCATAATGAAACTAACAATTAAGGTGGCTAAAATGACATGCAAGTACAGAAACAGAAAACAAAAAAAGTCTATAATAATATTTTACCGTATACAGTGTATATCCAACGAAATTACCAATTATACCAATGCCTTATACAGGATATACCCCTAATACCTATTATCTAAAACCCTACACACATATGCTCCAGCTCGAACCCCCCCCTTCCGGACCCCTCCTTGGATAGTACCTCCATTATCCCTCACTCCTAACCAGACACTACCATTATAAGCTAGCTTTTATTCTCTCCACCACTTCTAACCACATTGACATTTTGGATTCGTTGAGACCCAGAATTCTTGCTGTAGATATTTCTTGATAAATCACATCGAGATATGTAAGAAACCAAACCTTCCGGCACATTTTTTCCGGTTGAAACCAGCGTGATGCGATCAGTTTTTTTAGCTACTGTGATACCCGATAAAACCAATCTCTTTAGCTGTGGATTTACTGCAAACTCAAAAACATCATTCAATAGTAATACAGAGGGTTGTACTGGTATATTCCAAGATACGAGTTTTGATAATTGATGGGTCACATCTTTCCAGAATGCCTTAACTGGTGGGCAGTCCCAATACATGTGCATAAATGTCCCTTCGTCTCCATTTGTACATTGGGAGCATTTTGAGTCTTGTTTAAGACCCATTCTGTTCAGTCTTATGGGAGTCAAGTATGTCCTGTGAATATAGTTAAGATTGATTTGTTGATGGTCCGGGTTCCTTGATGTAAGACGGACATTTGCCCATGCTCCTTGCCAATCGAAGTCACTTTCCAGGTCTGGTATATCCCTCCTCCAGACAGAGTCTAGTTGGAGGGTTTCATACGAGGACGTTAGTAATTGATAATAAAAACCTGATACAAAACCTCTCGATGTCTCTCTTTCATAGAAGAATTTGTGGTATCTGTGGTGTTCAACTGGTATGTCTAATGGAACACCGTGAGACTTCAAACATAGCTGTAACTGTATGTAAAAAAGCCATGTGGACCCGGTGAGGTTAAACTTTGTGCATATTTCTCCATAACTACAAAAACCCTGGTTGTTGAAAATATCCCCTAATGAGTGTATGCCTTGCTCTTCCCATATAGGGAATCTTATAGGACGTTTTTCAATTAAGAGTGCATTGTTATTGAATAAGGGAGTGTGATTATGCCATTTTTGTGGGTTAGGATATTTTTTGTGTTTCACGCCATATCCGGATTGCATGGGTAATTATGGGGCCAAATTTCCGCTCACAGTGCTTGATTGGTAGTTTAGTGTGTGCTATGTCCTTCAGTCTATGTGGGGCTACTATGTTTTCTTCCAATTTTCTCCAGGATACCAATGCCTGTGGATCAAACCATATTGTCAATGGTCTTAATGTGTATGCCTTAAAATATTGGAAAAAATCTGGAACTGCCATGCCACCGTCTGCTTTATTTCTCTGTGCGGTGGATCTTTTTATGCGAGGTGGTTTGTTATTCCAAATAAATTTGTATGTGGAGGAGTGTAATCTTTTCCAGTAACCCTCTGGAGGGGGTAACGGTAGCATTGAACTGATGAAGTTGATTCTAGGTAGTACATCCATCTTAACTATTGATACCCTTGCCTGTACTGAGTTTTTAAGTTTTGCCCACCTGTCCAGGTCGTCTTTGATTTTGTTTTGTATTTTTGTGTAATTGTGCTTCACCGTTTGTCTTATGGTGGGAAATATTTCCACACCCAAGCATCTAAAATGTTTTACCATAGGTATCTCACCTGGGAGGGTTGTATCTTTTTTTGCATGGGTGTTAAGTGGAAGGAAAGCCGACTTCGGCCAATTTATTTTAAATCCCGATAAATCACCAAAGTTCTCAATCAACTTGAGTAGATGAGGCAATGTGGTGTTGGGGCTTTGCATGAACAATATTACGTCGTCCGCATATAAACTAATTTTATGTTGTGTGCCCTTGATTACTATTGGTTCTATGGATTGGGATTGTCTTATATATTGTGCTAAAGGCTCTAATGATAGATCGAATAGTCCGGGACTAAGAGGGCAACCCTGTCTGGCTGAGCGTGATACCGGAAAGATTTTGGAGATGAATGTACCTGTTGTAATCATGGCCGATGGGTCTTTGTATAATACTTTAATCATATCAATGAATCCTTTTCCTAACCCCATCCTTTCTAATACTGCCCATAGATATGACCATTCCAGCCTGTCAAAGGCTTTCATAGCATCCAGGGACAGCATCGCCTTAGGTATGGTGTCTTCTTTGTCTGCATCTAGTACGTGCAGTATTCGTCTTATGTTATCAGTGATCAGGCGACCTCTTATGAAGCCAGTTTGGTCCGGATGAACTAAAGACGTCATATGCTTTTGTAATCTGATGGCTAATACCTTAGAGTACAGTTTGACATCGGTTCCGAGGAGGCTTAAGGGTCTGTAACTACCGCACTCTGTGGGGTCTTTGTCTTTTTTGAGAAGGACTGAAATTAGTGCAATATTGTCGTGTTTATGGAAGCTCCCCTCCTTGACTGAGTATAAGAACATATTTAGTAATAAGGGGCCAATTATGTCCCAACAAGAAAGGTACATTTCTGATGGGATACCGTCTCTTCCAGGAGCCTTACCATTTTTCATTTCGGATATGGCCTTCTTGAGTTCCTCTAGTGTGATCGGTGTTTCTAACTGTTTAGCGTCATCCTCTGAAAGTTTAGGGAGAATAATTTGATTAAGATATGTGTCCATTTTGTTTTGATCAAAGGTCGTTTCTGATTTATATAAGTCGGAGTAGAATTCTTTGAATGTATCGTTTATTATTTTGGGGTCTGTTTCAAGTACTTGTTGTTTTCTAATGGCAGTTATATCTGCAAATTTTGCATTAATTCTTAATCGCATGGCTAATAGGTGACTAGGTTTAGAACCTTGGGAGTACTGCTGTTGTCTTGTGCTGCGTATTTGCATTTCCGATTGTTGTCTGTATATGGCATTGATCTCTGTTTTTAGTACGTTAACTTGATTTTCTAGTCTAGTTGAGTTGTTGTATTTTAATGAATTAAATAACGTTGAGTAAAGCGTTTCCAGTTCAGACAGTTTTGTGCATTGATTCTTGCGCATTATGGAGGAAAATCTATCAGTGAAATCCTTGATCATACCCTTTATACATACACTTCCTCCAGTTAAATGCAAATAAAACGGAGGTGCTGATCGTAGCAGCTGAAAAGACTGCAGCTAGAGTGGCCACTCACTTGGGGTCCCTTAAAGACAACATACGTCCCCACCTGAGAAACCTGGGTGTTGTCTTTGACTAGGCCATGAACCTAGACAAACATGTCAAAACACTCACACGCACCTGCTTCTTTCACCTCAGAAACATTGCAAAACTGCGCACCATCATATCTCACTCTGAACTAGAACTATCCGTGCATGCTTTTATTTCCTCTAGGCTTGACTACTGCAACTCACTTTTCACCTGTCTCACCAAATCATCCACAGATAAATTACAAATGGTCCAAAATGCTGCAGCCAGGCTACTCACAAGGTCAAAAAAATCATGTCACATCACTCCCATTTTGGTATCCCTGCACTGGCTCCCGGTACACTATAGAATTCACTTCAAAGTCCTCACTTTCACTTTCAGAGCACTTCACGGTCAGGCCCCTATCTACATCACGGAACTCATCCATCCCTACACAAACACCCGCTCACTCAGATCTGCCGATCAGCACCTCCTAGTGATCCCCAGGACCAGGCTAAAAACAAGGGGTGATCGAGCCTTCGAGGTGACAGCACCAAGGCTCTGGAACGCTCTCCCCCTGGACCTACGAACTGCCCCCTCTGAGAACTCTTTTAAAAAACAACTAAAAACACATTTGTTCAGGCAGGCTTTTAATCACACATAGGCGCCTTTTACTGTTCTATAGTGTTGTTTTAATTAGTGACTCATGATTTTATCCAAATTCTTTTATTCAACTTTTTCTATCTGGTTTCACTGTTTTTAACTGCTGTTTGTCTGTTGTCATTTATTTCTGATTTTGTTTTTATTGTGTTTTTATATTAAGCTGTAGTGTAAAGCACCCTGTGCATTCGTGCTGTGAAGGGTGCTCTATAAATAAAGGTCATTCATTCATTCATTTACCGACATCCATATTATTCTGGGGTCTTGCACCGAGTTTGCATTCTCCCGTAGGAATACTGTGAGAGCTTCTTTGAGTTGTGTAATGAATTCCTTGTTATTAAGCAGCATCGAATTAAAACGCCATCTTGGGGCCCGGGAAGATAGTACACCAAATGTTGCTTTTAGGAGTAAATAACAGTGATCTGATAGTGCATTGGGTATCATTTCCACTTCATATTTATCAAATAGTCTCGGGGATGCAAAGACATAATCAATTCTGGATAATGTGTTATGTCTCGCCGATCGACAAGAGTACTTTCGGGTCGTGGGATTAAGTGAACGCCATAAATCATTTACACCTGTAATCTTTGACCAATCCTTTAATGCTTTAGATGAATTTTTTTGTTCGCTGGAAAAGGCGAGGTAAGATTTGTCCATCCTTGGATTCCAAATGGCATTAAAATCCGCACCTATTATAAATGAGTAATCGGGATGGTTTAACATTTCATCGGTTAGTGTAGTGAAGAAACCCTCTTCGTACAAATTTGGGGCATATACCGCTGCCAACGCTATTTTCCTGTTATTGTGTACAATCCTAGCTATAGTTATACGCCCATCCGCATCCGACCATACCCCCTTTAATTCAATATTTAACTTACGTCTGACGACTATGGCTACACCTCGAGTTCTCGTACCAAAAGAAGAGTGACTAATATTATGTGTTATCCGCTAACGTATCTATGTCTTCCTCTAAAATGTGCGTTTCGCTTAGTAGAGCCACATCCACATGTTCTTTTTTCATCAGTGTGAGCACGCTTTTGCGTTTGTGTTGTTTGTTTATCCAACCAGTGTTCCATATCATTATATTCAAACTAGCCATAATCTATGCATGTTTTTGTGTAGTTTTTGGTAATGCTTCTGGAGTGCGAAGCTACAATAGATGTACATCCAATTATTGAGGTCCGGTTGAGAGCCGAGCTTAAAAACATATATATATATACAAATAAAAATCCACTTTTTTCCCCTCACCCAGAGAGTCGTACAGGCCTGTGTTCCAAAAACACATCCTCCGCGTATGACTCCCTCCCTTAGGCCACCGGATTGCCCAAACTGAGCATCGTAATCCTAATCTTCCTATGCTAATTGCCATAGGATCTAACATTTTCATTCTAATACAATAGAATGTCGCTTTTGGTCTTGCGCCTTCCCTTACTGTAATGAAATATTATGAAAAATGAAAAAAAAAGAACAAACTTTCATCGATATATTCATTTGAACCCTCTACTAACTTATGTAGGAAACATCAGAAAAAAGGAAAAGATTGTAGAGAAACATTAACACCTTAATATGAAGAACAGTGGGAAAGAACAATGTAAGATAAGAGAGAAAAAATAAAAATAAAAATAAGGAGTGAGAGATAGAATAAAACTCAACGTGGAGAAGCCACTAGAACAGAATTGAGTAATTAGATAAAAGAGAAAAACAGAGCCTTCTTAAATAATCTATAAATAAAAAAAATAGGTAATAACATTTGAACATGTTAAATTACAGTGCAATTACAGTGCAGGTATAAAATGGAACCAAAACAAAACACTTACTTGTATTTCTTAATCTCTGAACAGAACATACAGCATATACAGTAAACCACACAACATTTTAAATAACATAAGAACAAAACAAAAAAATAGGTAATAACATTTGAACATGTTAAATTACAGTGCAATTACAGTGCAGGTATAAAATGGAACCAAAATAAAACACTTACTTGTATTTCTTAATCTCTGAACAGAACATACATCATATACAGTAAACCACACAACATTTTAAATAACATAAGAACAAAACAAAAAAATAGGTAATAACATTTGAACATGTTAAATCACACAGTGCTCCTTTTTATAAAAAAAAAAAAAAAAAAAAGGGGGGGGGGGAATAAGATGGAACCAAAAATAAAACTGGCAAATAAAATTAACAATTCTTCTGCAAAAAAATAAGCATGTCCGCTTTCTCTGGGAGGATTCGTGATCTTTCTGGGCTAATGCTGTCTCCAGCCGTGGAGAACACCCTCTCAGACGGGGTGGAAGACGCTTGAACACACAGATAAGTTTGGGCCAGAATTGACAGCAGGGTCAGAGTGTCTCTCTTTTGCCACCACCAGAGAGCAGCGTCACCGGATATGGGGATGGAAGCCAGGCATTTGTACAGCTGGACTTCTTGATCCACTCTCTCTGCGATGGACAGGGGTGTGCTGTTGTACTGTCGTCTGCAGCTCTCTGTCCTCCTCTGCAAACAGTTCCGCCAAGGCTGTCTTGTATTGCTTTACGGGGGGAGTCTGAAATTAAATGGACCATAACCAAATGATTTAGTTTGAAGTTTAATATTTGAATCCATGCCATCTATGATCATCACAATGAGCTAAGCTTACATAGTTTTCTTCTTCTTCTTCTTCCCTCTCCTCCTCTTCTTCCTCATCATCACTGTGTGTCTGTGTCTCTTGCTCTGATAGCTTGATAAGAAATTCACCATTTAAGTACCACAGAGCCAGAGCCCAGAGGGGAAAGGTACCACAATAGAAATGTGCTACAATCAAAGGGATTGTCAAATTCAAATACCTCTTCTGTGACTGCGGCTGCCTCTGTCGTATTTGCTGCCACTGCTGCTTCCCTCACCCTGTCCCAGATGGCATCCCTATCCATTTTGGATTTAAACCTGGGGTCCATCACTGTGGACTCCTCCAGGAAGGTCTGGACATCGGCATCCTTAAGTTTAAAATGGAGGACATGTATAACACAAAATTAGGGGGGAAAATGTGACTGAATGTGAATATCCTTTAGTATCTGTGATTATTCGTCATATTCGTGATGAATGAATAAATGTCAGTCACTGTACCTTGTAGCGTTTGGAGAGATCGGTCCAAACCAACTCCTTGATGCTCCTCACGAATGTGGAGTCCTCCACCTGGACTGTAAAATGTTCCTGCAACTTCTGGAGGATGGGAATAATCTGGCCACAGGTTGGACTTTTGTCACTGGAGACACAGAGTGTGGACGTGTACAGCACACGCATCAGCTGCACAAACTCCTCTGCCTTCCTGAAGTCCTCATTGTCCATTTTGTTCAGTCTGCAATATAAATAATTATATTGCTTAAACAAACTAAAACAATCCTTCTGATGACTTTACTAATCCACCCAGGATCCTTGCCGCCCATTTGGAAACTGCAGTGCAAGTATAGAGCTTCTGTGCTCCTAGGTTCAGTGTGTGGGCGAAACATCCCAACTTGATGATGTTTAGCCTTTTCACTGCTACATCCATGTTGGATGCGTTATCCACAGTAGCTGCCACAACCTTCTCTCTAACTCCAAACTCCTCCAGGATCCCGTCAATCTCCTCAGCCACAACTGTCCCTGTCTGTGCTTGGTACACCGCTTTTGTTTTGAGGACCTTCTCCTTTATCTTGCCTTCCTTGATGTAATGCAGTGTTACTGTGAGGTAGTGGTCCTGACTAAAGCTTGTCCATCCATCAGCCGTGATGGCTGTCTTCGTTACATCCTTTAGCTCCAAAATCAAATTGCCCTTCTCAACGTTATACCATGCAGGGATCAGGCGGTTGGTTAAACTCTCTCTGGATGGGGGGTTATATTTGGGGTTGAGAGCCTTTGTCATCTCCCTACAGAACATTGTGGGAATGCAACAGAACTAAGCTGGTAGAATAACAACATGCAACTTGACATTTCTGATTGTCCTTTTATTGTTGAGCCCCCCATGTCAGAAAAATACAAAAACTGTACTTTTTTTTAACTACACACTTACTGTAAATAAAATAATTTATTTGAGATTCTCTTAAACTAATTGAATCTATTGAACAGGTCGTTGTTGCAAAAGAGAATTCGTTATCAATAACTTACCTACCTGTATAAATAAACGTTAAAAGTAAAAACAACTGACACATGAGTTGCCTGCCTAAATTCAATTAAATTAGAAACTCTTCACGGATCAACTCAGGCCTCACAGCGTGTGTGCTACAGCATCACCCGAACATATTCACAATTGACTTGTTGTCTCAAAAACGTAGGCAAACAGCCACAGATACACACACACACGGAGGCTGACATGACATAACAAGTAACATCTAAGAAAGCAATTCACCTACTGAAATTCTGAGGCTTCTACCGTGGAATAAGGGTGCAAACCTTTCACCACAAATGTTGTGACAGCCCGGTGTAACTCGTTCACTTTTTCTTGCGTCAGTTTACCCCACTGGCCGCACTAGATACACTCTGATTGTCATCATCTGAAATCGGAGAATATTTATACAGTGATGATGATGATGATGAAAGCATTCGTTTTTCATTTAGGTTTTGTTTGCATGCATGGCGCTAACGTTATTATAATAATAATGCATTGTACCTTCGGTAACGGAGGTAGATGCAGCAGCAGCACTCGTCCGTAGAACATCAAAAACACGACATTCTTCCAGCACGTTAAGGGCATGCCGTGTTGATAAATGCTTTAGCATGTTACTTGTATTTCCCCCCTTATGTGAAATGGTCATTTTGCAAATGCTGCAACTTGCGCTGTTTTCATCCACTTTGGTAAAGTGAAGCCATGCTTTGGAACGTCTTTTTCTTGCAGCCATGGTCGCTCCGTTCCAAAACAAACTTGCGTGCGGCGTTACGTCATACGTGACGTCGGACGGAAACACGTGGTATCAATAAGGGAATCGGAAGTCAAGGGAGTCACGCGATTCCAGGCATTGGACAATTAGGAACCGGTTCCCATCCCTACTTCGCTACTACATCCGAGAATCCAGATTCCATTGGCGCGTACTTCATTGATTGTCATTCCGCGACCCTGATGACACACCTTCTCGTAGTAGTGCTTGACTAGAAGACGAGAGACGTGATGTCCTTTTGGAAGAATGGCTGGGTGTCTGACATGTGGATGGAGTGCGGCTTGGGTCAATCTTCCTCCCACCCTCAGGGTACCAAGGCTGTCCACGAAGGGGCTTAATGTGTGCAGGTAGGTTGACTTGTTCTCAGGAACCTCTTTCTCTCAGCTTAGAGCCTTTATCTCTTCACTGAACGCTTCTCTTTGAACTACTTGGATTACGAATTGTTCAGCTTCTTGTCTTTCTTCAAGAGTGGTGCCTTCAACCAATCTTGTCTTTAGACCGCTTGCTTCTTTTGCACAACGCTTGAGTCTTGCTATGGCCTTTACTGCCCTTCTCCAATCTGAGAACTTCTCCAGGCGATCTGACAGCGATCTCTCCTCCGTAGCTCTGGTCGTAAGAACCTGTGCTCTTTTGAGTTCTGGATCTTCACTGTCGACGTCTTCAGCCTTAGTCTCTTCTTCCTTTGGGAGTTCTCTTTGCCATAAGAAACTGGGCCCCGTGAACCAGTTTGACTCCACAAGCCCTTTGGCAGGGAGCCCGCGAGACGCGTGGTCAGCTGGGTTATCTTCAGAGGCAACATATCGCCACTGTCTTGCTTCTGTACTTGCTTTGATCCGCTGGATCCGATTAGCTACAAATACATGGAACCGCCTTGCATCGTTATTAATGTACCCAAGGACGACTTTTGAGTCAGTCCAAAAATACTCCCGTACGTCTTCCAGTTCCATCTCTCGTTTGAGCAGATCGCTTGTCCTTGTGGCTACTACTGTGGCCGAAAGTTCCAATCTTGGGATTGTTGTTACTTTAATTGGTGCGACTCTCGCCTTTCCCATAACAAGAGTGCAGTGGACTTCTTCAGTCTTGGAAACAGTTCTGAGATAAGAACATTCTCCGTAGCCAGATGAACTAGCATCAGCGAAATGGTGGAGTTCATACTGCTGAACTTCTTTGGCTATAGATGGAGCATAGCACCGTGGTATTTCCACCGAAGACAGATTGTGGAGGTCTTGTAGCCAGGCTTCCCAATGTGGCTTGAGCTCATCAGGAGCTGGCTCGTCCCAACCTATCTTGTCTTGGCACATCCTTTGTAGGATCATCCTTCCTGTTAGGATGAAAGGTGCGAGGAATCCAAGGGGGTCGAAGATCGAGGCTACAGTAGACAGCACTCCTCTTCTGGTGAAAGGATTCATCTTGAGTGCAACTCGAAACTGGAACTTGTCTGAACTGATGCACCATTGGACCCCGAGAGCTCGTTCCATCTTGTGTTCTCCGAGCGCCATGTCCAGGTCGGTTACTCCTTCAGCACACTCTTCCTTTGGGATTGTTTCGATCACCTTCTTGTTGTTACTTATGAACTTGTGTAAGCGGAGCTTCCCGGTTCTGCAGAGCTCTCTTGCTTCTTGGACAAGCTGGATCGCTTCGGTTTCACTGTCCACACTTGTCAGTCCATCATCGACGTAAAAGTTCCGTTGAATGAACTTCACTGTTGATTCGCTGAACTTTGTTCTTCCTTCTGCTGCCAGGTGCTTGAGTCCGAAGTTGGCGCATCCTGGCGAAGATGCAGCCCCAAACAAGTGGATCTGTCATCTTGCCTTTGTCCCACCACAGGAATCGGAGGTAGTCTTGGTCTTGTGGTGCGACATGAAACTGGTGAAACATACGCTCCACATCACACATGATGGCCACCTGTCCCTTTCTGAAACGACACAAGACCCCAACGAGTGTATTTGTGAGGTCTGGTCCAGTCAGCTGGTGCTCGTTTAGCGACATGTTGCGAAACTTGGCGGAGCAATCGAATACCACTCGAATCTTCCCGGGCTTTTGGTGGTGGTAAACCCCATGGTGAGGGATATACCATGCTATTTGACTTTCCATTTCAGTCTCTGTGACCCTTTCAGCGTCGCCTCTTGCAATTATGTCCTCCATGAAAGTCACATAATCCTTGCAGTATTTCTCATCCCTTTTTAGACGCTTCTCCAGGCATTTCAGTCGATGTTCTGCACATGCTCTGTTGTTTGGCAGACTTGGCCTTTCTTCCTTGAAAGGCAACGGCATCTCATAGTGTCCGTCCGGCTTCTGCTTGATACTTCCCTTCAGTTTTGCGAGGAACTGGAGGTCTTCTTGTGATATTGAAACTTCTTCACTTGTCCTTTCAGCGAAGTCTGACTCAAACACCTTGATTATGTCTGATGGAGAGATCATTTCTTTCACTTGAGTTCGGTAGGCGAATTGGACTTCAGACTTGAGCTCTGAGTGAGCCATGGTGGTAGGTGTGACTTGTTTTGTGATGATGCGATGAGTGACACCTATTTTATCTTCGTAGTCAGTGGCAGCGCTGTTGTAGCCAACGATGCTCCAACCCAGTGCAGACTTGAGCGCGAAAGGCTGATCTTCGCTGCCATGGACAACATCTCTGGGAGCTAGGGCTTGGGAACAGTTATAGCCGATTAATAACCCTACCTCACAGTCGAGTATTGGGGACATCTCATCTACAAGATGCTCCAAGTGTGGCCAGGACTTTGCCGTTTCTCTTGTGGGTATATGAGATCTGTTTGCTGGTATGTATTCCCTAGTGTAACTTACTGGGAGCTTGATCTTGATTTCAGACCCGATACCTCGCACTTGTAGACCTGTCACCTTTGCACTGGACACAACCTTTGTTCTTGATGTGATGGTAGATATCTTGAGCTTTACTGGATCTTGTGTGATGTTCAGTTTGTCAGCTACATCTTTCAGAATGAAAGTAGTGTCGCTCTGAGTGTCGAGCAGAGCATACACTAGTACTTCTTTGTCTGGTTCAGTCGGTGTGGAGATATAGACTGGAACGATTGGTGAGGTGTGGGTGCCACTCTTGTCTTGTACGATTATAAGAGCAGTAGCTTCATCTGCCTCTTGTGTCGTCTCTGGTTTGGACCCCTTGTCTTTGTCTTTTCTTTTCGGCTGGTCTTCCTTCTCACGGGTTTCTGAGTCTGGATGATCGGGATGTAAAGTGTCTCTCATTTTTAGATAAATACCATCAATCTCAATTTGGGCTGAATTTACTCTGGCTATGATCTCCCTTAGGTCAGAGTCGTCCTTATACTTGATGGATCTTTTCAGTTTATTTATGTTGTGTTTCCACCTCTCATATGCTCTTTTGAAGTTCACTTTTAGATCCGTCACCTTATCTTATCGTCTACAAGAGCCTGTCCCTTTTCAGAACGTGTCCGAGTGCGTTCACTTTTCCTAGGCTGTGTAGAATCTGCCTTAGCTAGAGGAGGCAAGTCTGATGAGGTAAATACGACTGGCTCGCTGGAAGCGTCTAGCTGGTCTGACTCAATCTGAGATTCATTTGCGGTTGTGGTAGATACGTCGCCATCGTCTAGCTTGTCTGTCTCAACCTGTGCTTTGGTTACTGTTCTGAAGGATCAGATTAAACCGAATATATATATTTATTTATATATATATATTTAATTGTATTTGTATATCCCCTGATATCCCCTGTATATTCCTTGTACAATATGCATTGAATATCCCTTCTAGTCTACTGAACATCCCATAATAGTCTCCATTCTACCATTGGACGAGACCTTGGTGCCAGGTCGCCATACCCCTCAGACCAGGTTCAATCGTACCGCTCAACATGTATGGACAAGTCCTAGTTCCGCGTAGGAATATGTCTACCGCACCACTAATGGTACTATGTGTTCATAGTGCGTATATATACTGCGCTATTAAAGTAGAGCTTTCTTTTAGTCCAGTTCCTTACCCTCCAACAGAGTGACAGACGCAAAAGCCTCCCCGCGAACCACGTGTGGGCAGTAAGGCCAATTCGGCCCAGTATCGGCATTGAGACATCGTGTATATTAATATTTGAATAGTCATATTTGGCACTATATCGTCGAGTTGGACGTATTCTATTAAGCTAATAATAGTCTATTCATATGTAGTGCCTCGTGCGGTAAGAGTTCTATAGTAATCAGTACCCCCATCGTTTCGGGCATCAGCTGGACGCTTATCCAGGGTGGTTGACCCCACGTGAAGCTGCACCCGAGGAGCTCCAGGCCAAAGAGCGAGTGGACCTGTATATTGGATTATTCTACCGACGACGGCTAGCCTTCCCCGGCTTGGATTATGCTTTGAGTACTTTGATTATTCTATGGATAAAGGCCAACACTGCGGTGTGTTGGAAATACCCCCCCCGGAGAGGACGACAGGTGAGAAGACGCTCTACACGACGAGGTCGCCTCACGTCTCTCCATCGTGGACCGGAGGACGCCGGCCACAGAGAGTCCAACTGCTTTCATCTGTGGATCGAGGATCGCTGGGCACCGGGTCGCACGACTGTGGGCTCTCCCAGGATACCCTCGGCCAGACGGGATACAGCCAGACTCTAACCCCCCCCTCCAGCTGTCCTACAAGCAGTCGGAACCTCCCCCTAGTGTATCCAGCTATATAATCATTCAAGTATCATTGCTATTGTTCCCTAAATATTCCAGGTTGTATATTTGCTTCCTGCGCAATCAGAGATTGGACATTCGATATTGATCTACCTACGAATACTCATTTGCCATAAAAGTGCATACTATTTCAAATCATAAATGTAATTAAGTGATCGTTGTACATACCTTTTGCTATGTATTAAAACTCAAACTTTCGATTTGGTACATTTGTGTTGGATCCGTTTATCAGGTGGGAGTGTTCAACATATTCATACCTAGTACTGGGTGGCCAGAGTCTAAAGTACAAGAGGTAGTGGTAGTAAGTATCATATCTAACCATACAGTCAGGGAATTGTACCCCTCAGTTACAGTTACGGTAGTGGTAGATACGACTGGCTCACTATAGTCTAGTTTGTCTGTCTCAACCTGTGCTTCAGTTACGGTAGTGGTAGATACGACTGGCTCACTATAGTCTAGTTTGTCTGCCTCAACCTGTGCTTCAGTTACGGTAGTGGCAGATACGACTGGCTCACTATAGTCTAGTTCGTCTGCCTCAATCTGTGTTTCAGTTTGCTCTATTTCACCCCTTTGTGACATGTTTACTGTATAGTAATAATGTAGTAATAAAGTTGAAAATAAATCTACCTTTTCTTCAGTGTGTAAATATGACTTGTTGTCACTGTGTGGAAAATAAATCAATTATGTATTCATTAAATATTTATGAACCATATCTTGGAATAAGAAATATGATCTGTAAATAGAGGGGTAGGCTAATATGAATTCAGTCTATGAAATGTGTAAGCCTAATCATATAAAGTGTCAACAAAAGTCTTAAGTATTCAAAATAGAATGCTTAATTTAGTTGAAGAATGTAGGCTAATTCAAAACACCTTTCTTCAATGTGAAATACAAATTACTAAAAATAAACCATAGGCCTACGTTTATATGATAGTAGCCTACTATACTGGGATATAACTAATAAAGTGTAGGCTAATATGAAATTCAAAAACGAAATGAAAAGGAAGGCCTAGAGGCTATTATGAAAAAAAATAAACAAGTATCAAGTTCGAATATACCCTTTAAGATTGGCCTGTTCTGAATTAACCTTATAAAGCTAGACTTCATGAATGAAATCAAACTATTCTTAAATGGCCAAAAAGTATTAAACTGTAAACAACCTTATACAGTCTCAAGAATGTGCGCACTTGTAGCCTACAACAATACTTGGATGAGAAGTCAATACCTGAGACGTGTAGTCAGTCAACTTGGTGAATGGCATTTGCCTATATGCAGTCCAATGTAGGGAAACGTCTGCTGCTTCTTTAAGAAGGATGGCGTGAAATCTTACTGTTACGTGGAAAGTTCGGTAGCAGAGTCCTGTACCCGCGCCGATCTCGAGCCGTCTTCTTCAACGAGCTCGCTTGATTAGCCGTGTGCACACTGCTGCAGCTCCTTCCCAGCACAAAGGTTCACCAGACACGACAATACATCTTCAACTGCAGACAATCCTCTACCCGACGTGATTCACTTCTCATTTGGAGTCTTCAACTTCACAGTCCAGTGTTCTACTGTGCCGCCCATGGATGCACGACGAGGACTCAGAGTTTTTTAATTACAGATGGCTGTTTATTGATGCATATTCTTTAATACAGGCTAGCTGGAGCTAGTCAGCATCATAGCCATGAAGTGCTTTGAGAAGCTAGTAAAGGGCTACATCTGCTCCTCCCTCCCCATCAACATGGACCCCCTGCAATTTGCATACCGCCCCAACAGGTCCACGGAGGACGCCATATCCCATGTGCTGCACACAGCAGCATCACACCTGGACAAGAGGCAGGGGAACTATGTGAGAATGCTATTCATCGACTACAGCTCGGCATTCAATACCATAGTCCCCTCCATACTCATAGCCAAGCTCAGGGACCTGGGCTTGGGCTATGACCTCTGCCAGTGGGTCTTGGACTTCCTGACTGGCAGACCCCAGGTGGTGAGAGCAGGCAACTGCACCTCCTCATCCATCACCCTCAACATAGGGGCCCCCCAGGGCTGTGTTCTGAGTCCCCTCCTCTACTCCCTGTACACACACGACTGTGTGGCTCAGCGGAGTAGCAATACAATCGTCAAATTTGCTGACGACACAGTGGTGGTGGGCCTGATCTCTGCCAACGACGAGAGGGCCTACCTGGAAGAGGTCAAGGTCCTGGCGGGATGGTGCCAGGAAAACAGCCTCTCCCTGAACGTCAGCAAAACAAAGGAGATGATTGTGGACTTCAGGAGGTCGGGGGTCAAGGACTACAGCCCCCTCAGCATCGACGGGGCACCGGTTGAGAGAGTCAACAGCTTCAAGTACCTCGGAGCCTACATATCCGAGGACTTGACATGGACCACACACATTAACAGTGTGGTGAAGAAGGCACGACAACGCCTCTACTTCCTCAGGCGCCTAAGGAAGTTCCAAGTCAGCCAGAAGATCCTTAAGAACTTCTACTCATGTACAATAGAGAGCATCTTGACCGGCAACATCACCTCCTAGTTTGGGAATAGCACTGCAAAAGACCGAAGCAGACTACAAAGAGTGACACGTTCAGCCGAACGCACAATTGGAGGGGGGCTCCCCACCCTCCAGAACATTTACTACAAGCGTTGCAAGGGCAAGGCTAAGAGAATCATTAAAGACTCCAGTCACCCGAACAACTGCCTCTTTGAACTGCTGCGGTCAGGCAAGCGATACCGGAGTCTCAAGGCGAGCACAGAAAGACTCAGAAGTAGCTTCTATCCCCAGGCCATCAGGCTGCTAAACGAACAATGAATGAACACTACACAACAACAACCACCAAACGCACATAGCACACACATCCACACGCACACACTCACTTTAAACAAACACACTGTAGCACCCACTCCACACACCTTATAGCACACACCCACTTTAAACAAACACACTGTAGCACCCACTCCCCACACTTTATATTTATGGATGAAGGATTGCACTACAACTCGTACACCTTACTGTAAATTGTACCTAAAATTGTACCTCATCCCATTTCTGCTTTGCACTAGATAGTACTGTACATTAGTACACTGCATAGTATTGTGTATTGTATATTATATGGTAACTCAGAACATTGTACATATGTCTATACCGAACACTGTGACCTCATTTTCTTCTTCTAAATTCATGCTATATTATGTTATTATGTTATTTGATACTATCTTGTCTAGCACAGTCTCTGGAGCGTAACAGTAAGAAGCATTTTGTATGAAAGTATTCTGTACTTCTGTATGACAACTATTAAAGAACTTGAGCATCAGGTTCATCACCACCGTAGAACTACAATGCAGGAAAACAACAGTCAATACTCATACAATTCAGTCAATAGAATTACAAAAACAAAACGAAAAGTGTGAATAAGCTTTACTAACCACTTTGGCCTGCTTGCAGCTCAATGGGAGGGGGTTATCTTCAAAACTCTAGTACTTTAGTCTTTTAGCTTTGACAAATAAAGGGCACAAATCTGCTGCGCTATCTTATCCTACAAGTCTGGGCACGTTCCGCCAGATCTGATCAAACTACGGCAAGTCAGAGCGTGAGACAGGACGTGATACGTCACATGAGATAAAATGAAATATAAAAATAAACATGCGCCCTCTAAAGGCAACAGCTGCATTTACAGTTAATATCGCCTAATCTATGTTTTAAATTATGGCTATGTGTCTAATCTGCCCGTCGCTTATCAAAGACTCATTTTCCAGTCAACATTGGCAAGGCAGATTGTATTTTTATCGCTTCATTTCCGTTTGAGAGCATTTAGAAATCGCCTTTTACTGGAATATTCCAGAACGTTGTCATTTGTCGGCCTATTTATGAATCGTTTTCAAATAAACGCTAGATGATCGATAGTATGTACAATAGAGAGCATCCTTACTGGCAATATCACCTCCTGGTTTGGGAATAGCACTGCACAAGACCGTAGCAGACTACAGAGAGTGGCACGTTCAGCCGAACGCACAATTGGAGGGGGGCTTCCCACTCTCCAGAACATTTACAACAAGCGGTGCATGGGTAAGGCTAAGAGAATTATCAAGGACTCCAGCCACCCAAACAACTGCCTCTTTGAACTGCTGCGGTCAGGCAAGCGATACCGGAGTCTCATGACAAGCACAGAAAGACTCAGAAGAAGCTTCTATCCCCAGGCCATCAGGTTGCTCAACGAACAATAACACTATGCAACAACCATCAAATGCACTCACAACACACACATCCACACGCACACACACTCACTTTAAACAAACAACACACTGCAGCACCCACTCTCCACACTTTAGGACACCTAAACACACTTTATATTTATTGGTAAAGGATTTGCACTACAACCCATACCTCAGTACACCTTACTGTAAATTGTTCCTAAATTGTACCTCATCCCATTCTGCTTTGCACTATATAGTATATTGTATATTAGTATATTGCATAGTATATTGTATGGTAACTCAGTTACTTCTATTCTCCATTGAACATTGTACATATGTATATACTGAACACTGTCTACGTATGTGACTTCTATTTTTTACTTCTATTTTTACATACTATACTATTTTATTTCATACTTTTTTGTCTAGCACAGTCTCTGGAGCGTAACAGAAAGAAGCATTTTGTATAAAAGTATTCTGTACTTCTGTATGACAACTATTAAAGAAACTTGAACTTGAAACTTGGCAGTATCAAGCCTGCAACCTCGTTTTGAAAAGATGTGCAGTGCAAAACAGGCTCATTGCAGCCACTTCTTCTTTCGTGTAACGTCAGAGGTCCAACTCCGTATCTTGTAGCCATGCCCTTAACTCTGGTCCCACATCAAAGAGGCTGGCTTCCGAGGGTGGTTTATATAGGGGGCAGATGGTCAGGATGTGGTCCACAGTCTGCTCAGGGTCTCCACACTCACATGCAGCGCTGTCTGCCAGGCCCCACTTCTTTAATGATGCTTTAAAGCGACCAACCCCAGATCTTAAACGGTTCAGCAGAACCCATTGCCGGCGTGGAAGATCGTCTCCTGTGGCGCCATCTCCTGGATCCCAGATGTGGTGGTGGATACGGGTTGGCCCAGCACTCTCCCACTCTCTCTTCCAGGCTGCCGCCAGCCATCCATTTCTGGATAGGTCCTCAGTGGTGGAACGGAGCATCTCTTGTGCCACCTTGTTGTAGGGGTGGCGGGACTTGAGTCTGCTCATAGGTGCTGTTGTTGTTGTGGTGTTGTGTAGGATGTGCCAGTCATGCTTCACTGCCTTCCTTGCTAGGGCGAGAGTGGCAGCCTCTCGTCGTAGGCCAACTGGTGCGATTCCTGCAAGGACTGGCAGCAGGAAGACGGGTGTAGCCTTCAGGCATCCAGTGATGATCCGGAGGGCGTTGTTAGTAGCCGCATCAACTTTTTTAACGTGCAGGCTTCTGCTCCAGACTGGGGCACAGTACTCTGCTGCCGAGAAGACCAGGGCTTGGGTGGATATCCGAAGGGTCTTGGCAGTGGCTCCCCAGGTTGTACCTGCGAGGCGTCGGATCAGCGCAACCCTTGATGTTGTCTTTGCCCTGACATCTTCGAGGTGTTGTTTGAAGGACAGTGTCCGATCCAGACGCACGCCAAGGTATTTAGGGGCTTGCTGGGACTCCAGACGCTTGTGGTCAGCATATACCTCCAGTTCCCTCTTGGCATCTCTGTTGCAGAGATGGTATGCTGCTGAAACGGTCTTGCTGGTGCTGAGCTGTAGGCGCCACTTTTGTAGATAGGCTACTAGGATGTACTAATGCACTAATTATGACTCACATAATTTACTTACATTTTCTCTTTTTTGCACAAATTGCAAAGTTCTTTCACAAGTTTTTCACAAAGTTTTCTATCTATTTTTTAAAAAGCAGTGTCCTTGAAGTAGTCTCCAATAGTATCCAGCTGCAGAACGGCAGACCAGCCACACTCTCAGACCCAAATTTTAAAAAATATATATTTATTTTTTAATCCCAATTTCTCACATTACATTCACCCTGAATGTTGACGTTATCCAGGTGAAAAGTTAACTTCATTCAAGCGAGGCATTGCAATCCTTGACATAAATCATTTGATGTATAATTAAATCAAAGGAAATGCGTTTGGGTCTGAGATTGTGGATGGTCTGCCGTTCTGCAGCTGGATACTATTGGTTTGTTTTGGCAAAATTCTTCTGCTCTGTGTGACAATAAATAAATGAATGATGATATGCAATTTAAAACCAAAACTAAGGCCTCAGTATGAGTTTAAGACGTGAACATGGTCATGTTTGTTGAATAAAAAAAATAAAGTAAAAGAAATAATAATTTTTTTTTTGATTGGATCGGGAAAGATCGGTATCGGTAGATACTCAAAATCACATGATCGGGATCGGATCGGGAGCAAAAAAACGTGATCGGGACATCCCTAGTTAGAAATGATAGATGGACTAATGCAGAATTTTTCGTTTTTGCCTCTTCAAAGGACAATTATCCATCGAAGAGAGGAATTGTGGTAATATGAATGCCTCATATTCCCAGGTTAAACAATTAGTGACTAGTAATTTTTGATAATTACATTTTCTTGACCTAATTTGACTAAGGACAATGCCTGAAAACATCAAAACAAGCCTATTGTGTGAGTTGCAAAGATTGGAATGTGATCAACATGGGAACCTAATTAACATTCAAATATCGATTCATCATAGACTAATAGAAGGCAAAGCTCTTGGCTCGCCTTAGGTCGCTTTTTGTACAATATCTTGTAAACGGTGTAATTTTTGGATATTGGTGGCTCCCGGCGTACGTAATATAGTGTGCGTTTATGGGACCACCCATTTTTAGAGTGTACAACCGTGTAGGAGTGAATTGGTCATGTTGTGTGTGTAGCCAATAAACACTTCTTTCTTTTTGAACACTCAAGCAAACTTGTGGTCTCCAAGTCATTCTACAAGCACCACACCTTTTTTGGGATATCATAGACAACGCAGAAACCAGTATTCTTCAAGAACGATTACGACACGGTACTTCACCTTTCCCCTAAACCCTCACTCTTAAAGGCATAAGCCCTCCTTAGTGAATGTCTCTAAATGTGGGTCACCACAATGTATTTTTTAATCAACGTCATCACGTACACGTTCATGCTGAGACTTTCGAAACTTCAACAAGTGGACGACTTTTACAGTAAAGTCACAGATGTGTTCATTTGCAAAGAGAGATGCATGGATTTCATGTTCAAGTAAAGGTAAGATAACATATTTCTATTATTATATAGTTATGGCTGCTGGTTAATACGGTGGCGATGGTGATGGTGATCTGAGTTAACTGCTGTGCTGCACTGGTTATACTTTATTCATTTAAGACCGCCGTGTCTAATTTACTTTTGAAGGTATGCCTTGTACTATGAAGTGGCAATCTGAGTTGACTGTGCTGCACTGGTTTTACTTTATTTAATAATCCTTAACTCTTTCAGTGCCACTCACGAGATTTCTCGGAATTATTATTATTTTTTTTTTGCGATCTGAAAAATTATTGCATCACCCGAGCCTACCCGAGTATAGCCGAGCTGCGCCGGTGATCACTGTGGAAAAAAGCGCCCCCTGTCGTCTCCCAGATGACATAAGTGATTTTGGAATGGACTCAATGAAAATGAATGGGGAAAAAAATCCGGTACTCCACATTTTCCAGTTCACTGATCCAGCCGGGGTTACCACAGTTCATTCTGGAGCCTCAGATCCCCGCGGATCATGGAGATCTACAGTGTCGCGTTGGATCCATACACGTATCGATTTTTTCGAATGGTGATCAGGAATTGGAATATACCAGTTGGATACCATCTGATGTCAGGTAAGGACTCTATGTTATCAGTGGTAGGATAATCGGAGTAAGTTTGATGAAGTTATAAGCTGTTTTGTGAAATGTCTTTTTTCGGTTTCACTGTAAAAGTCTGTGAGGAAATCAACGGAGCGATTATCAGTGCGCGGCCGTAATGTGCTTGCGTGCACGTATAATATTGATCATCTAGCGTTTATTTGAAAACGATTCATAAAAAGGCCGACGAATATCAACGTTGTGGAATATTCCACTAAAAGACGATTTTCATAGAATGCTCCAGAATGAGCTGTTTTTTATATCAAAACGGGGGCTTTTCTAACTGCTCTGAAACGGAAACGACGCGATAAAAAAACAATCTGCCTTCACAGCACTGACTGGAAAATAGTCTTTGATAATGCGATGGGCAGATTAGACACATAGCCATAATTTAAAACATAGATTAGGCGATATTAACGTTAACATTGGCGCCGATGGTGGCATTCAAGCGGTAAAACGGAAAACCAGGCGTGGCACTGAAAGAGTTAACGTTCGATGGCCCGCATATGGGCAACGTGTATGGCCTTTGATTTGATTCTATTATTATTTTTTATTTTATTTAAAAAATTTTGGGGTAATTTGATCATAAAGTCCGCCACTGTAACTCTCCGCTTACTGTTTATTATCAATCAATCAGATTTATTTATAGAGCACATTTAAATATGACACATGTCAACCAAAGTGCTGTACAGAGGGTAGATACAGATAGATACATCTACACAACATATAGACAACATTCACATCTCAGTTTTACGGGAGGACACACAAGCAAACACACAAGAAAACGGCATGAGTCAGTGAACATCGGGAAAAGCTAATAAGTACTGTAGAAGTGGGTTTTGAGTCTAGACTTGAAGGCATCTGTCGAGGGGGCAAGCCTAATGGAGGTGGGGATGCTGTTCCACAGTTCAGGGGCTGCGACAGCAAAGGCACGGCCCCCCTGAGCTTAAGGTTAGACCTCCGGACCGTCAGGAGCCTCTGATCGGCTGACCTGAGGGACCTGGTGTTGGAATAGGGGGATAGGAGGTCTGGAAGCCTGGTAATGGAAGCCAATGAAGGGAGGCAAGGACAGGGGTGATGTGGTCTTTCTTACGGTTCCGGTCAACAGTCTGGCAGCTGCGTTTTGTACTAGCTGTAGGCAGGACAGGGAAGACTGGTTGATGCCTATATACATAGAGAGAGTTGCAGTAGTCTAATCTAGACGAGATGAAAGCGTGGATAACTCTGAAGGTCTGCAGGGGAGAGGAGGGCTTTGAGTTTAGCAATGGTGCGTAGTTGGAAAAAACATGCCTTCACCACTGAGTTCACTTGTCTGTCAAACTTAAATTGGGGATCAAAAAGTACACCTAGGTACTAGACATAGGGCTTGACCAGGGAGGACAGGTTACCTAGACTGTTGGTAAGGGTGGTGACAGTGTCTGGGGGACTTTTCAGGATTATTTCACATTTGTTTTCATTTAGTTGTAAAAAAAAATTGCCATCCAACATCTAATGTCATCAAGGCAGGACATGAGACTGTTAAGTAAAGACTGGTTGTTGGGTTTCAGAGAGACATAAAGCTGTGTCGTCAGCATAACAATGAAAGGAGAGTTGTGCTTCTGAATTATTAAACCAAGGGGTAGCATGTAGAGAGAGAACAAAATCGGGCCAAGGATGGACCCTTTCGGGACCCCACAGGAGAGGGAGGTTGAGGGGGAGGAGCAGTTGACAATGTTGACAGCAAAGCTTCTATTTGTGAGATAGGAGGAGAACCATGTTAATGCAGTGCCACTGACACCAACCCCATGTTGGAGACGATCTAGTAGAACGTCGTGATCAACAGTGTCGAAAGCTGCACTGAGGTCAAGCAGCATCAAAACAGAGCAGTCACGATTGTCAGCGGCGAGGAGTAGGTCATTTGAAACTGAGGAGGGCTGATTCTGTGCTATGGCCCGTCCTAAACCCTGACTGAAATGTCTCCAGGATGCTGTTCTGGTGCAGGTAGGGAGACAATTGTCACAGAACAACCTTTTCAAGTATCTTTGACAAAAAAGGAAGCTTGGAAATAGGCCTGTAATTACTGTGCTGGGTGGGGTCAAGGTTTGTTTTTTTCAATAGGGGCTGGACTACTGCATGTTTGATTAAAGCAGGATGGAACAGTACCAGTTGCCAGAGAGCTGTTGATGATGGAGAGGATGCTGGGACCGGTTGTGTGAAAAACCTGTTTCAGGAGAGCAGTGGGAACAGTGTCAAGGGGGCAGGTTGTGGGTTTCATAGAGGAAACTATCTCTGTGAGGGTGGGCCAGTGTGGATGAGCAGACCAGAGGGACAGCTAAGTTACATGTGGGGGGTGAGATGTTCCTTCTGATATCCTATTATGATATCCTATTAGGGTTCTAGGGCATACATTTGCGTGAATGGCACTTCCTTGACACTGCACTCACCCATAGCATTTGTGCTTGGCACAATGTGTAATTAAGTGTATTAAAATATTTGTATGCTTACCCAATCTCAAAGCTTGTGCCTGGTGTATATATACAGTATATATCATCTTTTTTTAAATATATAATCTTATCTCCTGTGCTGGCACAAGCACTAACATAGTGTGGAGTGGAGAGATTACAAATGGGCATTAGCTATAGTATATAGCTCAACAGCTGTAACAGAATAATTTAATTATTTTTGATTATTTACGTTTCAACAGCGTCAACATATTAATTATAATTTGAATTAATCAAATAATTTTATAAAGAATTGTCCATGTTCTGTCATCTAATAATATATTCCATTACTTTTCCTGATATTTTAGGTTTTTGCCGTGGTATCGTTTTAGAATCGGTATCGCTATCGAAGTAAACATTTTGGTATCGTGACAACACTAGTTTGGTATGGCGCATGCATGTGTGTTTGGTATAGCACATGCATGTATGTTTGGTATGGCGCATACATGTGTAGTACTCTCAAGAATATGTGCATAATAATGTGTAATTTTTGCAATTGTTTATATCTAATTATTATGATTAGAAGAATTGTGGTAAACTTTATATTACCAGCTAAACGTTAATATAATTAACTAAGTTCACATTGACTGTGAGATGGAGAATTGATTAGACAGGAAGTTAAGAGCGGAACCTATTAGTTCAGGTGATGCGCCAGGTTCCAGGTGACTGTTTTCGCCCTCTCACGCCAGAGGAGAATTGGAGTATAACTGAGCAGCTCGTGTCTTCATTCCTCTTGATCACTATTCTATGCTTTCAGGTCAGTACACTGTGAAAAGTACCGGAAACACTACTGTTAGAGGTTATAACGTTAGGTGATATGAGTAACGAGAATTGTGAAATTAGTTGAATGGTTAATAACGTCAATAAGAATGTGAAATATGTTTTGTGGGCGCACATTGTGATATGCATTGGCCACGAGGGAAGATGGCGCTTTCCACGTTATCAGTTACTGACAGCGCGCATTTGCCACTGGGGTATAAGAGACGTTATAATATGAAGGTACATTGTAACTTGTTTATTCAACACTGGGCCCTGAGCACTTGATTAGAAATTGGAATGCGGTTATTTGTCTATAATGTGAAATGAGGTGACTTAAGGAAAATATGAAATAAGGCTAATTGCTATCCGTTGAAATGAGTCAGAATGCCGGAGGACGCACATGTCACAAATGTATCAGTCAGAGCTTAAAAAACACTTTGAATGCCATCCACAAGTTTTCTCGTGTTTACCCCCCCCCGGGTTGAATGCCCACTCACGAGAATATTCGTTTTTTTTTATTTATCTTTTATTAGCAATCTGAAATCATATTGCATCAAGCGTCCCTACCGTTGGAGATCCAGGCACCCCCGGCGCTCAGATGTGAAAAAAGCGCCCCCTATCGTCTCCCAGATGGTAAATCACCCTTTTGGATTGGACTCAATGAAAATGAATGGGGGAAAAAAACCTGCACTCCACATTTTACTTCTCACTCATGTAACCGGGGTCTACCAGCTTCACTCTGGAGCCGCGGAGAATGTGTTTTACTGTATACACGATGGATCAATCAAATTAGCGATTTTTTCGAATGGTGATCGGGAATTGGAATAAACCATTTGGATACCATCTGATCTTAGGTAAGGAATCTATGTTATCAGTATTAGGATAATCAGACTCGTTTTCACAGAGATATAAGCTTTTATGTGATTATGGTGATAGGCTGTTTGACCCTGCTCGCGGTCAGGAAATAGGAGACAAGATTTTCGGCTCGCCGCAAGAGCGTGTGTGCGTACACATTATACTATCGATCATCTAGCGTTTATTTGAAAACGATTCATAAATAGGCAGAAAAATGACAACGTTCTAGAATATTCCAGTAAAAGGCGATTATCATAGAATGTGTTGTTTTTTCCGTGAAATCGAATGATTTTCAAAATGCTAGAAAACGGAAATGAAGCGATAAAAAAACAATCTGCCATGACAATGTTGACTGGAAAATGAGTCTTTGATAAGCGACGGGCAGATTAGACACATAGCCATAATTTAAAACATAGATTAGGCGATATTAACGTTAACATTGGAGTGGATGTGGGCATTCAAGGGGGTAAAAAGGAAAACACGGCTGGCTCCCAAAGTGTTAATGCTAATGAGACGCCATTTTGTAAAGTTTGATAAGCGCAGATAATTAAAGTAATGGAATATTTCCCATGAAGTTTAAGAGCAGTCTTAAACTACCACAAGTAAGTTGAACAGTAAAATCCTTGGTGTCCATTGAACTAGTGGGATTTGTGACACGTGACGACCTGTTGTTTCAATAGTAGGCTACCTTGTAATAATATAACTACTAGTATGGTTAAGCCGGTGGCACTGAGGCCATTTGCTAAAGGAGAACTATATTGAGAAAATTTTTTCCTCTCGTTCTCTCTCATCTCTTCTCTCTCCCCCTGCATCTCTCCCTCCCGTTCTCTCTCATCTCTTCTCTCTCCCCCTGCATCTCTCCCTCCAGTTCTCTCACATCTCTTCTCTCTCCCCCTGCATCTCTCCCTCTCTTTCTCTCTCATCTCTTCTCTCTCCCCCTGCATCTCTCCCTCCCGTTCTCTCTCATCTCTTCCCCCTCCCTCTCTCTCCCTTTCCCTCTTAATTTCTCTCTCTCTTCTCCATGGCTGCTATGAAATATACTTAACAAGATGTTTTCTCCAGCAATCTCCAGCATAACCTCTCCACCCTTGTCTGATGGTGGAGAAAGATCGTCAAAAGCACATTGCAGGCTTTATCCCAGTCAAGCGTTTATTAATGTTTTGTTTTCTAATAGTCAGAATTGCAATTCATCAGCTAGCAAAATGTGGAATACGCATCAGAATGAGACCAACATCAGAGGGGTCCAGATGAACCTGCTGGGTCGAGTCCAAGCGGCCCAGACCGGGCTTTCATTTTGCCAGCGGCAGGCGGGGAGGAGACGGAAGGATTTTAGCAGAGTGGCGAATACTTTCTGTGAGATAAAGAACAGACATAAAGATCACCGCTCTTTACTTGGCACAGCATATCCCAATTTTTCACATGGAATGGCCCCAAAGGGTCCTATTTGGACGTCAGATTGTGAAAGCTATTGGTCTCAAGTCATTAGTTGTGGTAATAATGGACAAATTGTTTTAGAAGGGGCTGCTGAAGCCGTCCAGAGCTCTCTGCTTTTAGAGAAACTACTCTAAAAAGGGTAGTTTACCAAACTACTGGCTACTTCGCAGTGAAAAAGAAATCAAACTAAATTTCAACCACTCAATAAAAATGTTGTTTGTGAAAGTAATGTTACTTTGAAAAAGTTGTTCAACTATCTCTAAACGTCATTTTAGGAAAATTATCATAATCTGAGTCTGGAATAACACGTAGTTACACAGAGTAACGGAATGACAGAGTAAAGTCTGGGTGCGTTTGATTTAGGGACTAAGGCAGGCACAAAAGAGACATGTTCCTACCAAAGCCACAGAAACATGAATTGTCCGACCAAAACATTTGAAAAACTGTACTTTTTGTATTATAATTCACAATATTGCGGTCTTGCAAAACAGCCTTTTTATCTTTTGCGAAAGTGTAGGTTGACAGCTGCATCAAGAACCAGCAAGCTATCCTGTTATCTGCAATATCCAATCAACAACCTGGACTTTCCTCCCTCCCTCGCCTCTGTCCCTGTGAATTCAGGAGGTTAATTAAAGAAACAGTCATCAACATCATCTAGTGCTCTTTGTAGCTCAAAACTACAAAACTATTTACCCTCAAATTAGTGCAAATAAAATGTCCCAACAAAAGCTAAAATCAAACCTCTGCCCCTGTGTTAACTAATCATCTGCACTGCAATCCATGAGCTGTTATTGCAGGGCAGATATGAACCCACACATCAATCAAAACCATCGCCTCTGATAAAGCGCCTCCCGGTGCACCGGAACCACCTTTAAATCACGGGGACACGTGATGACACGCTTTCAGGTCCTATTTGAAGGGACAGTGAATGTGGTGAAGTGTAAAGGCCTGGACATGTGCAGTCCCCAAATGGGAAGCTAAATTCTACATGGGTCAAAGACAGGAAAACTAAAGAGCTGAGATAGACGAGAGGGGAGGAGGACAGGGGGACGAGAGGGGAGGAGGACAGGGGGATGGATTCTCATGCAGATCGTTCTCCAGTGGACACACCGTGCCACTTGCATTATGGGGACTGTTGCGTCAAGAGGCAACGTGAGGGGCCTCTATCTTTCAATGCTCCCCGGGGTTTTTCTTCTTTTTTTTGTCTTTAAAACCCTGTGAGAAGGAACCGGATTGAGCTGCTAACTCGAGTTATGAAATCGGGTACCAGATTTGTGGGGCAAACGAAACATTCTTACATATATTTGTTTTAAATGCATAGAGATGAGAGAATATATAGTTATAAAAGCAAAAGAAATGTAAATAAAGATTTGTTTTTGTCTGAATACCACTCACAACAACTATCGGTGAGACCCAATGGTAAATAAATGGACATAATTTAAGTTTGTACAGCTGCAGTTGTCTGGGCCTTGATGATGCACCCTGTGGTTATGTCATATACTTCACCATCTCACTGCCTGTCAGCGTCATTATATCTGCACGTGCCTTTCTCCCATTATGACTGACACTCCTTATACTCTATCAATCTTGTGAAATACACATGTTCTCTACACGATAGGCACATCCATTTGAAGCCAAGCATGCCGGCTTGTTAGCTGAGGCTAAAAAAAGGTCATGGAATTGGATTCTGAGCTCCCTAGGAATCCCTAGATATTTACCTCAAACACGGTGCGAGCTTCACCCTTTCTCAGCCCCCCCACCCCTCTGATCCCCCTTAACTGTTTTCATGCAGATTTTTCAGCCATAGATTGGATAAATTAATTTAATGTGAGTTTGAACAGCATGGTACAATATAATTTGTTCCATATAGACACCCATGTGACTGGCCGGTACAATGTGTCTATTTATAAACCCCATCACTGAAAGCTGTGTGGAAGGAGAGACACCACCTCCAGTTCTGTATCATCTGGACAAAAGAAGCCTAGTATTTACTTCAAATCTCACTCTCTCACAGCGCCGAGATGTATTTATTTCAGGAAATGAGTTGATATGATGTAGCCTACATGTAACACATGTAGTGGTACGGTAATGATCTGAGAGGTAAACCACAGGTAATTTATCTGAACAACATCCAAGCAATATGCTTTGAGGATGCAGTGCCGCTTTCTCAGGCGCACCAAAAAGAATAATTTCTTTGAAAAGAACGAGGAGCGGAAGAACGAGGAAGAAGAAGGAATCCATGATCCTCTTGTTTTGTTCTCCGTTCCTAGAGAGGAGGGCAGGTACCGCGCTATACAGAGGCTGATGCGGTGGGTTTCCGCCCGCAGCCAGTAAGTGCCAAAGCCGTGTCAAAAAAATGACATGCATCTCCTGGTTCCATGTCATGCCATGCATGTGATGTGATGGGCGAGCGAAGGCAGTTCCTGCGGAGAATCGTAGGGGGGTCATTATTAAGCCTCTTAAATTAGCGCCCCCTCCCACACGCCAGCCCTTGCCGATTTCCAAGACCCCCCCCCCACACACACACACACACACACATCCACCCATGCAGCTATGGAACACATTAGCCTTGACAAAGAAAATCATTTCCTAAAGTTTACTTGCAGCAAACTAATTTCCTATATGTGATTGAATTGTACCTGTGTATAGTATGACCCATTTAAACTGGGTGGTCACACACAGCTGCATTCCCAGCCTATTGGAGCTGAGCCGTGCCGTCAGGCGAGCTGTACGCTGTGCCAATTGCATGTCCTGTATGCGATGCAATTTGCATGTCTCTCCATCACACACACATACACTTTTATGGTTCAACTCACAACAGCTACCATTCTGGCTTGTGGGGGGGGGGGGGTGAAGAACTATATCCAGAGAGCAGGCATACTACTATGTGTGATTGCAGGGATATAGGATGGGCGGCTAACCTCTAGTGCCCCTGAACATCATCCACAGTGAGAGAGAAATTACACCATGACAAGCTACGTGTTCTGGGTTTGGAAATGGGCCAATTCTAGTGACCCCACCACACACACACACACACACACACACACACACACACACACACACACACACACACACACACACACACACACACCTTGATAGGCAAGTACCACCCCTACTGCATCTACCCCAGCCCATCTAAGGCTCCTAATATCCCCAGATTAAAGAGACCTTAGCCCCCAAGGTCAACCTCAGCCTGAATGGCTGCCTTTTACCTCCAAACAGAAAATCCTTTTTACCCCACCCCTCAGCGCCTTTTCACTCTCTCTCTCTCTCTCTCTCTCTCTCTCTCTCTCTCTCTCTCTCTCTCTCTCTTTCTTTCTTGTCTCTCTCTTTCTCTATCAAAACAGTGTTTCTCTTTCTTTCTATGATTTGCCTCCTCCTTTCTCTTGTCCTCTCTCTCTATCTATATATTTCTCTCTTTTTTCTCTTTCTCTGTGTATGTGTCTCTCTCTATATATATACATATATTTATATATATATCTTTCTCTGTGTGTGTGTGTGTGTGTGTCTCTCTCTCTCTCTCTCTCTCTCTATCTCTCTCTCTGGCATATGTGTATATTTACAGGAGAGCACATAACTGGTGTCTGGGGAGGTAGGGAAGCCATTAGGGGAATAAAGAGAGGTGCTGCCTCACAGCCCGGCTTCACAGGCCGATGGAGCAAATCAAATTGGGTCTTGTTCTGCAGCGGGATGCATGCACACACACACACACACACAGGCATGCACATGCAAACACACACAGACACATCCGCGCACACACACAGTGACAGGGGCGTAGGCACAGCTGACAGGAAGGCCTCGGGGACGTGGCAGGGCTGGGCATGTCTAGGGCTGGTCCCACTGAGAGGGACGCTGCCATGAACCCACCAGCTCTACTGGGCCACAGGTGAGGTCATACAAGAAGAGACGTCCCAGGCATTCTAATGTTTAGCCTACTTCCAAATGGCATATATATATTTTTTTGATACACTTTTTCTCCTTATTTTTCAATTTTTCTCCCATCCCAATTTCGCCTCGCCAATTCTCCCTTCAATTCTCCCCTCCCCTGTCTCGAACGTTGCTAGACTATGCCTCCCACTGGTCGGCTGCACGAGGAGGCAGCCGTCGCATCTTTTCACCTGTACAGCGCGATCTCTCAGTGGCGAGGAGTAACGTGTGGGAGGCTCACGCTGCCCCTGTTACTTCCTGATTCTGCTGTACAGGCGCACCAACCGACCTGTAGGAGTCGCTGTCCACAACGTTCAATCCCCACCCACCAGCTTTCCCACCCCTAACACTGCCAATTGTGTTAGTATGAACGACCAGCCAAGCTGGTAGCAACGCAGAGAGCTGGGCTCAAACCCAGCATATCCTGCGTTAGTGGCGAGCGCCTTGCCCACTGCGCCACTTAGCCGCCCAGCCAAACGGCATATTTTTACGTAAAATGAGCATTATACAAACTGACGTTTGAGTCAGAGGTTGATATTTTGCTTTAATTAACCGTTTAACCAGCAGGATGTGTTGCCTAAGCTAAACCTTTCTAACCATAACCTTAACCAGTCCCGATGTGTTGCCTAAGCTAAACCTTTCTAACCATAACCTTAACCAGTCCTTAACGTAAACTGACCCTAACCATGAAGACATCAGGCCTACTGACATACCGGCACGTCAAAATGTGAAAACACCACTGATAAAATAGGATAGGCACATTACAACCCACCACCATCCTGGTTATATGAGTACATTTCTATTCCATTTGACAGAGCGGGTCTGTTCCATTGATTGATTTATTGATTGAAAAATATATTAACAGATTGCAGAATGGGTACAATACAGTACAGCTCAATACACACAATTGCAGACCAGAGAAAGACTTTCGTCTTGTTTACATCAGGGTCCCCCATTTTCAATTCATCATAACGTATATGACATACAGATAGACAGTACTGTTACATCTAGACATTTATGACATACCAGATCTACAAATATACAGTACTGTTTATGAGTATAAAAATAGTCTAAAAAGAGAGTACCGGTATATACATTTGAGGGGGAAGAAACTGTACATTGGAGGAGGTTGGGTAGGTGGGGAAACTGTACATTAGAGGTGGGTGGCGGGGGGGTGCTGGGCAGGCGGGGTGGGGGGGGGGGGGGTGAACTGTACATTGGAGGGGGTTGGGTTTGGACATTTACAGGGGCAAGTTTCGAATTGCAGTCTCCCGTAGGTGCTCTTTGAGAGTATAGTTTTGAAGGTGGGTAGTGATTCACATTCCTTTACAGCTGTGGGTAGGGCGTTCCACATTGATGTGGCATAATTGCGAAACGTGTTTAGTCCCTTGTTTGAGCCGAATCTGGGTTTAACATGATTTCTGGAGCTCCCTCTGGTGTTGTGGTTGTGGTATTCACTGACCTTTGGGAAGTATTTTGACATGTACATGGGTACCTTAGTGGTGTAGTGTATCTTGTAGACCAGGCCCATTGCATGTTGCTGTACTCTGTCGTCTACTCTAAGCCATCCTAGGTTGTCAAAGTGGGCAGGGGTGAGGTGGGTTCTAGGAGTAAGGTCAAGCAGTAGTCTGACCAGTTTGTTTTGTGATGTTTGTAATTTTGTTTTTAGCGCCTGAGGTGCTTTGGTCCCATGAGGTGCAAGCATAGTCGTAGTACCCTGTGTGGAATCATAGAATTGAGTTTGATCTAAAATGTCTGAACACGGCAATTGCGAATTGCAAAAATACTATATGACAATCCTCTCAGTTCTAAAGTCACGATGCAAAAAAAATACTGTGACGTTGAAGAAGAAAAAAAAACAGCCTCATTAAAACACCCAGGAGGTAATAAAAAGGTATATTTGTGTCGTAGATTGTTTGAGGACATCCTCTCTTGACAGTTTCCACGGTGAACAGGGATATCCATCCGCTGTGTCTGCGCTAATTCCTCATTTGTAATGGCTCAAATTCTCCGCTCTCATAATGTTCTGGATGAGACTTTAGTTATTAGCGGGGGTTCACGGCAAAAGCTGAAGAATTGGTACAGGACTCCAAGTAAAGGGCACTAAAGCTAATGAAAAATGAGAAGGAGAGCCATTCCAGGGGCTTTAGTTTTATTAGAAATATAAGGTAATAGCAGGAAAACCTTAGTCAATGTAATGTTCCCTGCCATCTATATGATACCAAATGCCTGAGGGGCACTATTCTCTCCACAGAATAATAAAGGAACATGGGTGAAAAATACATGTAATGCTTACTCTGCATTCAATTTCTCTAAAGGATTACTGCCACAAATCACCTTTGTTCAATTCATTACATGCTGGCACAGAAGGGGGGCAGCTGTCTGATGGATGCTTGTCTGCAAATGGTAATAGAAGAAAAGAAAAAATGCACATGTTTTAATTAAGTTTTTTTTTGTGTCTTTTCCCCACATCTATATAGAGTCATACATCAGCTGATTCCCCAGGAATAGGGAACCACACATCTGCCTATTATAGTCTCATTATGACATATACATTATATAATGCTGTAGGTCATATCTACAAACACAAAGACAGGTGTGTAAGGCAAACACTTATATAGTAAGAGGGGGATTAATGATTCATATCACAAAATAAACCACCTACACCCAAAAACACATGGTGCTTTGGTTGTGATCATAGTGGAAACCTATTTTGGTGCTATAGAATCAAGTTGTCCTGTTACTCTTATTTTGAAAAAGGGTACCGAATAGTCTCTCTCTATATAAAAAATTTAAAGACAGATTGAGCAGACACATGCACAGCCAATGCGGGTGTATGTATACATACTGTACACATACTGTACACAGAAATGACGATAAAATGAACGTGAAACTTGACGGAGGAAGCGGCAGACTGGAGCATCTGAAAAGCTAAATGTTCCCACCTTCTTCACTTTTGGCTTGTTTTTCTCTGTCCGTCAACGGGGTCCTTGCCGGCTCGTTCCGCTGACACAAATCCCGCAGGCAGCTACTTTTGTTTAAAGGCAGGCCATTAATGAAGAGCTCTCCAGCTAAATACATCTTTATTCTGCTCTTAGCTGTGGCCCTTGAAGGAGGCTGCTGAGGAGGGAGGGGAGGGACCCTTCAAAGTCCCGAGCGTTCACAGCCACTCTGCCGTCAATCAGGCCTTGTGTCCGGTAAGTGCCACTAACATTTACATGAAATATTCATAAACCATTCACTTCTGCCTCTGCACTCGCCCTAATCATTAGTTTTAGGCATCACCCTGTCACCCCCTCTCTTTAGAAAGAAAAAAAAGAGGCTACAATCATCTTGGTGAGGGGAGGGGATTTTGGGGAATGCGTGTGCTTTTGTGTGCGGTAGGTATCTTGTATTCTGATGCAAAAAAGTGTCAGTCAGTCAAAGGTCTTCCCCTCTTCCCCTATGTTGCCATATGTTTGTTTGGGCCAGGATATAATCTGTGCTTTACATTGCTGTGTTTGCACGTTAAGTGAAGATTACTTCAAACATGAACCGTAGCTCTGGGAAGATTGTAGTCATATGCAACTGTCATTCAACATCAGAATGCATGTAAATGCACAATGTACCATTTCTGTGTACAGTATGTGTACAGTATGTATACATACGCCCGCATTGGCTGTGCATGTGTCTGCTCAATCTGTCTCACTGGGTCACATGATGTGAAGTGTCCATATTAGCAGGCATGTGTGTATCTCCCTGCTATGTAATCAAAGGAAACCATCTTAATCTGTAAGTGGCCATTACGATTGAAATGTATATTTTGCTTCTCTTTGAAACCTTGTGCGCTGTGAAAATGCAAAACGGGTGATTGAAACAAAACAATCAAATCTAAATCGTGAAATAAATTTTTTACAACCCACAAACACCACCCCATCCACAGTTGTGTCCGTGTGTACTGTAAACCATCTTTCTCTCTCTCCCCCTCTCTCTGTCTGTCTCTCTGTGATTAATGTCATTACTATGCATTGAGTGTGACGTTCTCATCAGTCATGTTAAATCAACCCGGGACCCCGGCCCCTGAAGGTTATGTGATATTCATCACTGGCCTCTGACTGTAGTCAAACACACATCACTTATTTTACAATGGCGAGGGAAATTCCGACCCCATTCTCTTGGCCATTTGCAATTCTTATTGCAGTGGGGGGGAGAAAAAGTTAATCTATCCCCAGCAATAACTCTTTGGTTGTTACAGCTTAAGCGAAGATGTCCTAAGCAGGCACTTCTTGCATTTCAAACAGGGGGCAAAGTGCCTTGGTACAATTTCCCAAACACAACTGAGCTAACACTGATTTATTGCTCCAGTTTACATAAGTCATATTAGGAATTCATGGACCTGGCAAAAGGGATTAGGGCGTTTATTTCAGGCAGGCAGATGATCCTGTCATTAATGGTCGATACTTTCATCATCGTTTTAAACCAGTGGAATTTGCCCGGTGACGAATGGCAGCGGCAGCGGCTATCAGGGCTGTGCAGCTGTACTCGTTATCTTCCGCGACCCGCTCTGCCTGGCAAACGTGGACCGGCGCCCATCAAACGTGGATTAGGCTGTCAATCAAGCGCCCCGGCAGCGCATATTGTGTTACGATTTCTCCCAAATGTCACCCAGATCAGAGTAATTTCTTCGCTAATTGCGTCTTGTCTCCCTTTAATGCGGCACGTTTAATGGTTTTGTTACGTTTGCGTGACAAGATGGTGTTTCTCTCTTATTGGCACCGTGATGAGCGGAGAGAGGGCCGCGTCTTTTGTTTAGAGAGGGGGAAACGGGAGAATAACTGACTGGTGAAAGTTCAGAGGGCGTATTTCTGAAATGGCAGCGTACAAAGAGGGAGAAACTGAGACATGATCCCAATCTTGTCGTAGTGTGACATCAATTACACAATATTCTCCTTTAGAAAGGGGTTGTTCCCCTAAGTCTGCAAGCTCTTCCCGGGTATATTCCATTGGGGAAGTGGCAGCTTCTTGTTATGCTGAAGATCTGTGTCAAAGCAATATTGAGGATTTTCTCTCTTGTAACACACTTTTTTTACTGTGTCAAAATTGAACATGACACACATCCTATATGAGGCATTTTACCATATCTATGTGCTTGTAACATAACAATAGGATGGAAGATCATAACATTGTATGTTGCAGCCACAATGCAGCCGTTAATTTGCTCTGGTTGCAAATCTCTGTTGGGGAAATTGTACAGTTAATACAACTGAGGAACCGGTATTAACCATGACAGCAATCAGAAAAAATCAGTATAGCAGAGTAGGCTGCTCAAACACTAATTCCACGTGGTATCTATGGCAGGATTATATTTACAATAGGTGTCAAGTTAACTGAGGGTTCTTGCGCAAATAATTATTAAAACAGTGTTTCTCAAATTCTGCAAAAAGGCCAAGCAAGCACTGACGGACCCGTTCCATTAACTGTACTATTATGCTAGTGTCTCTATGTTGGAATGTAAGGCCACATGAAGGCCTCATGTCCAGTGTAAGCCCAGTGACAAAGCTTCGGGAGCCTATATTACTCACGGCTTGGCTAATACCAGTCAATTTGGACTGGAAACAGATTAACAGCTTTACTTCAAGTATTTAGCAGAAATACAGTAGGTTGTGGCTTTAATAAAGTGGTGTATGAAGTATGAACCCGGTTAGTACCATCCTCTCCCTTGCCGCAAGAGCAGTCTGGCCGCGTAACGCAGCGGTTATAATCACAGATCTGATGGATGTCATTTGTACCTGTATGGCATCATTACATTATTTACAAGTACCGTTTACAAGTTTGTATTGGTTAGACGTCTGTGAGACAATAGTCTTGGGAAAACATGTTTTTTTGATCACGGTAAGTACCGAGGCTATTTGAGCTTTATCAGATATACTGCATGTGTGAAGAGAACCGTTGTTTGTTTGTCTCACACGTCCGCTGTGTAAACATACAGTAGGAAACCAAGCCGTTACGAGGATAACACTCCAGGCGCAATAATGTAAAGCACTCAACAGTTGTTTACACATAGATAGCATCTATTATCATCATAGGGACAAATAGAGGAGAAGACCAGGGTGATCCACGTTGTTTGATTTATCCATTTCTATGTAAATGTCAGGCCGTAACAGAAGTGAAATAACAAAAAGAGATGCTAGAGACAACTCCCCATGCGCTGCACTTAACTTTAACGCCGATTCCACTCCGCGTTTCCTGTGGCTAAAACGCGCGCCTCTGATTCACAAACGAGGGGATGTTTTGAGTGGCCCTCTGTCTCCTGAATGAGCAAATGCTGCAATTAACTTTCTCCCTTCCCCGCCCTTCTCTACGAGGAGATGGTGTTTTAAAGACATTAGCCTATACAAGTCAACAGCATCTCCTCTGGCTACCGCTGAATGCAAGCGGACAATTTGTCTGCAGTATTTAATATTACAGTGGAAGATAATAGGCCATTTATGCTGTATTATTCAAGGATGATTTAACATAAAAATCTAAAGGAAAATGGTCATTAGACATGATGACTGTCATCATCTGAAATGCATATATAACCCCGGCGAGCTTCCGTCCGGCCGAAATATATTTCAACTCGAGCGTGCGCTATATATTCTTTATTCGTTTCAAACAAAGGAGATCCCTCTGCAATGGTGTAGTAAGGACGTGTCGGTAGTAAGGACTGCACGCACCTGGGGAAATGTGTCCTCAGGTTTATATATACTACAAGGTGTGTATAGGTGAGGACCCTGATACAGTTATATGGTCAAAATAGCAATAATAAGCGACATCATCCTGTGTGCCAAGTGATACTGCTGACACGACATTCTGGAAAATAATTAGCGTGTCACTATTAAACCTGATTTGGTCCTTTAATGATCTCAATGTGTGTGTGTGTGTGTGTGTGTGTGTGTGTGTGTGTGTGTGTGTGTGTGTGTACTCGCCTATGCATGCTTGTGCATGTCTATGTGTGTGTCATTACAACATGGGCTGGTTGCCTCCACAAGCAAAATGGCTGCATAATTGGCGATGTCCATGACACTGTGCTCTCCATAGGTGTTTTTCCTTCTGCATGTTGCCCAGACTCTAATTACTGGGGCTTCAACAGGGAGTTAAGGCAGGCGGTGGGGAGAAGGTGCCCGCGCTCCGCCTGATTCTGTCAGCTGATGGGATGCTCACGTCTTCCGCTCAGCCAGGCAGCCCAGGATCCCCGGAGTGAGTTTGGGAGAGACCCGGGGATCGGTCATATCAACAAATCTTAATCAAAAGGCAGAAATTGTCAGCTGTCATACACTTTTTGTGATCTTTGATTCCTTGCCCCTCCTCTCCTCTCCCCTGGCCCGCCAAGTAATACACACAGTCAGACACACACACATGCATGCACACACACACACACACACACACACACACACACACACACACACACACACATACACACACCCACACATGTACACACATACACACATGTACACACACACACACACACACACACACACACACAGTGTGTGAGACAAGCCACCTTAAGCATAGTGTTCTCACACACACTGAACAGTGCAGATAGATACACTCATACTCAGCATACAATGATATGATACAGATATAATATAATTGTTATCATAGCATAACATGTATGGATTCAATACCTACCATCTATTTAATTAAATTTATTATCTAAATAAATAAAACTCTATAATACCAAGTAATTCCATCGAATGAGCAAAGGACCGCCGGACCTAACTAGCTTTTGTAATTGTGGTACTAATATGATGGTGGTACTGTAATACCACCACAGAAGGTCGGCTACAGTGTGTTGTCTGGTTTTGCGGTATAACCAGATTATGCTGCGAGGTTTGGAACGAGTCCAAAACCTTAAAGTCAGACCCTTCTAACACAACAGAGGATTCTGGTCCCGGGCGCTTCTATGTTCTTATGCTGTGTCCCCCCCCCCCTCCTCCTGTCTAAGAATAACACATTTGGTTTATTGAGTCTGGTCAGCGGCAAACAATGGCATCTTATTGTGGCCCAAGTCCCCCTTTCAGACAATCCCAAACTTGTGCTCCAATTCAGGAGAGGATGGAAGGGCTGCGCGGCTTTGATCGACGGACTGTTACTAAGAGGCTTTGAGGGGGTTTAAAGGACCTAAACGTATAAAATGGTCGGATCAAGTGCAAGGAGAAATTTGACGGTTCAGAGGCAGGTTAGAGTTAAGAGCATTCCCATACAATATATATCCAGTTAGGGCATATTAGCAGATGCCGGATGACAAAAAAAATGGAATCTAAGAGCTGATTAGCGCCGCCGTTAAACCTTTACATGAGCAGGGGGCAAACACAGCTCCACGCTGCTCCTCATGTGTCTAGCCTAGGCATGATGTGGGTTACTAGGGGTCTGACCGCCAGGTTAAACACAAAGACAATAGCGGTTCTTTTTCTTATTCTCTGTTCATTTAGACAGAAGCTGCCCCTGGAACACAAACATGGCCAGTGGTTGAACCTGTAGGAGTTTAAAGGAGGAAGTGGAGGAGGAGGAGGATGTGAGTGCATGGCATGAGAATAAGTTCTGTCCGGCGCTTAAAGAGTGGCCTAGAACTGAACCCTGTGAGACCAAGTGAGGAACTTACAGCAAGTAGTACGAAGTAGGAGAGAATTCAATTCCATACGCGCACAAACCTAAGGGTTTATACATTCATATAATCCAGAATCAGTGTACTTAATTTAACCCGGCAGATTAAACTCCCCATAAATAAATGTTATTATTTACGACTTCTGAGTTTTTAGTGCTGTCCAAAGCAATATCAACATTTAATTGGCAATCCAGGGATTGAAAATACATTCCTCTTTCGCTAATAAGGACACGCCAATGGTGGGCCTGACCTCTCTAATGAAACAGGCTTACGCTGATAATGATAATTGTTATTTATCCCGCTGCTGCCCAGGTTTATTTGGGCCAACGTGGCATCGTGGACCTCTCTCACTTCGGTAATTAGGCCTGCTGATACTGTAGGATACTTACCTGCAATTATTCCATTATAATGAGCAGCAGCCATTGGGATAGAGAGGCAAGGGGAGGTCAACCGGAGGCAGCCAAGCATTGGTGTTTTAATAGACACTTAAATACTGTTAATTAAGCCCCTGGTAATGGAGAATCTAGCTTGCAGAAAATATCCACAGTTTCAGGCATGGCAGGTCATTGGCAAGTGGCGGAGCAGCGATTGTGAGAGAAAGAAGAGAAACACTGAAGAAGAAGAATTCAAGCACTGTCCAGAGGAGGATATCAGCATTTTCTCCGTGCACTGCCCAGAGGAGGATATCAGCATCTTCTCCGTGCACTGCCCAGAGGAGGATATCAGCATCTTCTCCGTGCACTGCCCAGAGGAGGATATCAGCATCTTCTCCGTGCACTGCCCAGAGGAGGATATCAGCATCTTCTCCGTGCACTGCCCAGAGGAGGATATCAGCATCTTCTCCGTGCACTGCCCAGAGGAGGATATCAGCATCTTCTCCGTGCACTGCCCAGAGGAGGATATCAGCATCTTATCCTGGCTCTTGGCAGACTTGGCATGTCTTTAAAGCAACATTATGTGAAATGCGCTACTACCGTCTTCTCCAGTCAGACAAGAAGATAGATACCAATTTCCTCTCTGTGTATTCAGTAGAAAAGCTATCCGGCTGTAAGCTAGCCTAGCTTATCACAAATGAAGCGGATACAGACCACTAGCCTAGCTAAATGTGTTTTTGGCCAACAGCTAGGCTAGCTAGTCCGTATCCGCATCCAGGGGCGCGGGAAGTCAGTCAGAGTTGGGGGTGTGGAGATAAGTGATATAATAACGTCATAGGCGGCGGGTGCGCTGAAGATGCGCGCAGCATGCACATTTTTTCCTTTTTTGTCAATATACACACACACCCACGAGGCTGGCGAGCCCCACTCTTTTAACACAATCGCGGCCACTGCTATGAGTCTAATTATTCTCAAGAGGACCGGGAAATGTAAACAGATGTGGGGCTGTTTGTACAGCTAAATCTATACTTTATAGTATTGCTATCTGTCCATTCTCATTGTCAATTGAGTCCATAAACCGTCCCTTCAAAATGGCTTAAAGAAAAAAAGAATCATCAATAGGTTCTCATTTTATAGCGCCGTGAATATAAGCATTATACCGGATTTGGTCTAGTATATTTCCTGGAAGCCGAGCTTCGAAATAGCTAATAACGTTAAATCCAATGGCATTTCGGTTATAGATACGCTCCAGTTAAAACTCAAAATGCATATGATCGGTACGATCCTCACGCATGTATGCATGAAAGGGGGGGGGGGGGGGGGGGGGGGGACGTCGTTTCTGATTATCGATTACCAATAACCGTGTTAGCCTCATTAGCATCATAGGCCGAACGCCTGGATGGCTATCAAAACAAGGCTTGATCGGGATGTACTTTACGTGAAAAAGATCTTACCGTGGTCCAGTGGGATGTCCCCGAGCATTTTCCCGTTATCGATCGCCATCTGGTAGATCGATATGTCCATTGGCTGATGATAAATCCCCTTATTGCATAGTGAAATCTGCGATCCAAAACGTAATCCAAGCTACAGGCTACACATCTAGAATCCTGCTAACTGAAATCTCCATTGAAAGTAAAAAAAAAGACTGATCCGTTCAGCCACAGGGCACACTGCATTATCGCGATAGCGCCCCTAAGAGGATCTGGCCGGTATTGCACCTTGTCAAATTCATAGAGTAGGGTAAATCTGCAGTGCCGCTCGGCGACCTTGAATAGGTTATTAAAATGGAATAAAAGCAATAACAACTTCCCATGGATTTATCCGTGCTTCTGTCCACAACGCATGGATTCGAAACACGGATAAATACGTGGCCCGTCCCGAATGTGTTAATATATAGTGCAAATTAAGTGTTCAAATGAAGGCATCCAATAATAGATTAACCATTGTCTTACCTTAATGCAGCAAAATGCGACGTTTCGTCTTGTCATCAATGATCTTTTCTGCCCGGTGCAGCCCGGTACTGTACAGCTTCTAAATTACTTTGTTTATATGCCTTGGAAAAATACCGTATATCCATTTTGCTTTGGGGTCATTAAAGTTATCGATCGCCATCTGGTAGATTCATATGTCCATTGGCTGATGATATATTCCTTTACTGCGAATTCAGCGTCCCAAAAACTATTCCAGGCCATCGGCTACATGCATAGCTTTAACACTGCTTTAATAACACTGCATTATCGAGACAGCGTCCCTATGAGGATCTGGCCGGTAATGCACTTTTCCGAATTCCAAGAGTAGGGTAAATATGCAGTGCCGCTCGGTGACATTGAGTAGGATACGGTATTACAATGGAATAAAAGCCAAAACAACCAGTTACACTCCCTGCCAGGTGGGGGTGCTGCAGCCCCCGCAGCACCCCCCCTTGCCGCGTCACTGTCCGCATCCATTCATTTGTGCTAAGCTGGGCTAGCTTGCAGACGGATACTGTAGCTTTCTACTGAATGCACAGAGAGGAATTTGGTATCTATCTTCTTATCTGTCTGGAGAAGAGGGTAAGCGCATTTCATAATGTTGACGTGTTCCTTTAAAACCCGTAGACTGATGGGTTTAGGTCATAGGTGTCAAACTCACGGCCCGCGGGCCAAATCCGGCCCGCCACGTCATTTGATGTGGCCCCCCAAGAGCTCAGAGCTTTTTTTTTTTTTTTTGTACATTAATATTGGGTTAAAAAATAGCAGTGTTAAAATAATTGTGGGTTAATGCGTTAATAAAGCTTTAACTTTGACAGCTTTAGTTATTACACATTCTTACACATACATGTATGTTGAACATCTGAGGTAACAAAGGAAAAAAGCCAAAAGCACTTACTCCTCAGACATTCTTTGACAATTTTACAGCCCAAAATACAAAAAAGATCCAGGCGGAATAGGTAACAAAGGGTTGAAGAAATATTGTCTGAACTGTCAGATGCAAGCTGGCTGTGTGACATAACCGAGCATCTCGCTCAATTGAATAAGAAGCTGTAGGGATGCAAACAAGTCCCACCCAAAACTTGACCAATATAGTTGTGAACTGAGACAACCCTTATTTTGTTATTTTTGAGTACAGTTACAGTTGTGTGTTCATGCAGACACATAATAGCAATTTCATTACGAATTGAAAATGGGGGACCCTGATGTAAACAAGTCGAAAGTGTTTCTCTGGTCTGCATCCCCTTAACAATTGTGTGTATTGAGCTGTACTGTACCCATTCTGCAATCTGTTAATTAACGTTAATTAAACTATCTTCCATTAGTTGGATGTATGGCCTCTGCAAGGTTGTGTGCAGCCATTAGTTTTTGTAACATCTGCTACATCTGTCCCACGTGCTCTTTGCAGCTCACACTTGTTAGTTCTGCCCCTCTTGACTGTGACAAAAAGGTTTTGAACAAACTTAATGTCATAGCTTGTATTTGATGATATTCTTCTTTGTTATTTACTTGAATGGTTTGATCATTGATTGGTGGAGTAATATGGGGTTCTGATAAACTAAAATTATTTGTTAAAATAACATAAGCTAACATATATTTTTATATTTATGCAAATGAATATGCAATATGTATAACTTGAATAAGTAATAAATACAGAAACACCATGTTTAACGTTAGGTTATGACTATAACCAAGTTCTGTTAGTTAGGGGCGATGCTTGGCATCGCTACTGCACTATCTCGCGTACGTGCACGCGTACTGAATAAACCACAAATGTACCTCTAATACCAGTATTAGTCTGACCACACCCCTCATCAGCTTACCTTCATAAGCAGGTGTGTGGTCACCTGCTCTCCTCCTTCCCAAGCTTTCACCACAAGGTGAGGACAAGGGCTGCAGCGGCCGTCCGATGCCAAGCATCGCCCCTAACTAACAGAACTTGGTTATAGTCATAACCTAACGTTCTGTATCGTTAGTGGCTTAGCTTGGCATCGCTACTGCACAAGGGAGGCCAAGCGGAGCCACTTGGCTGACAAATACACCCCGCTGACAGCCCCCCAAAACCATCAGAACAGGGAGGGCCGAGCCCCCCCGACCCCCCCTAATGGAGGGTAGCCCCCCTATTAGGGACGTCACGGGAGGGCGACGGACCCGACCGTGCGAAGAGGCACTCAAGCAACTCAACGCACAGGGTGAGCAGACCGTGGCTTGACCCCACGACTACACACACGCACAACCCGCATGCCACCCGGGAACGAACGGAGGAACAACCTCGTTACTGCCCCCAGAATCACGGGGTCAAGGGCAAACCCAACCCCGTGGCAAGGCCGTAGCAGCGGAGCACGAAGGAAGACCCAGACCCACCAAAAGGACTGGACTCCCTAGAATGGGGGCCCGGAGAAGTCCATGATGCCAGCATCAAGACCCCACCAGGTGGGCACGTAGTGCCCCGCCCCCCACATCGCCAGCGTATTCGGACAAAGGCCCCTCAGTTACTGCACCTGGTATACCCAGGCGGAACCAACCAGGCCAGAACCTGCCCAGCTTCCGAGATCGGACGAGATCGGGCGTGTTCAGGTCGGTATGGCCGTAAGCCGAGCGGGCCCCGTCCCCCCAATAGTACACCGCCTGGCACACTGACCCTGCAGAATAGGCAGTCAGCATGGCCGTAAGCACACAAAAAAGGTTAACCAACGGAAGCAGGCAGCGCACCGGGGAAAAACCAGGCAACAGGCTGTTAACCCTAGCCTGGAGACTGCGGACGAGACAGGCGCCAGAGGGGACAGCTGAACACAGCCGCCCCGGCGGAAGGAGCGTAAGCTGGCGGTGTTGCATGACCAAGCCTCCATTTAACAACCCCCACCCAGAGGGGTCGAGGCAGAGAAGGCTGACACGATTGGCAGACGTCATGAACGTGCAGGGGCACCCTCAAACGGTGAACCCGGGAGTTGACACTGCTCCAACACACCAGGGAATCAACCACCTCGGTGTTACCCAATGCGGTGGTTGTTCCTATAACCCCTCAAGAAAAAACTCCAAAACACACCTGCGGGTATACACCGGCTATACCGCAGTACAAGTGTTTCAGTTTCCAAAAAGGGTTAACCCAGGCCTACGGGTCGCAAACATCACTTCGGACCGGGCCTGGCGGTACGGGAAGCACAGGGTCACCAGAGGAGGTCAAAAAACCACCCCCACAGGCCCCTCTTCGCCATGCGTGAGAGAGGAGCGAAAAATAATGGAGAACCAGCCCCTAAGCACACCGTACCCGGTATTCCCCGGCGGTCTCCCAACCAAGTACTAACCAGGACCAACCTGTGTAGCGGCCGAGATCCGACGAGATCGAGCGCGTACAGAATGGCATGGCTGTAAGCCATGACGACAGTGCTGAGTAAAAACATACCCAACCAGGGTCTCCATAGCGCTTAACCCTGTGACACCCAGACCGACCTGCCATTTTTCCCCCTGAAAAAAGCCCAAGTCCCTCAGGGTACCAGAACAGCAGATCTGCATCCCCGGCGGACAACGGGTTCAACTGATCTGGACCAGCGTGACCAGAACCAGTCCCGTGCCCTAACCACGCCGACATGCCTACTCCAGGAGAAGGGCAGATATGCGTGTTGATCTTAACATGAAAAGAAGGCGCCACCCAGACGTTCGGACGAACCGCGCCTGGTGGCCCACCCCAAGGGCGTGAGACCCCACTACATATGTTCAGATCCATCCCGTCATCATCCCCCAGACATGAACGAGAATCCGTCGACAACCCACCCAGGTCATGGGATGTGGTCGCCGGAAGAGGAAAAACCCCCATCTCAGTTGCTTTATAAAAACGCTGTTTCAACCACAAGCAACCAAGGCGTGCCAGTCAATCGCCTGTTTACAGCGAGCTAGCACTATACGTGCGTCGGGACACACCCCCATCAATGAACAGGCTATTTAGACCTGTCATTGAATCCCCAAGGCGCCCAGGGGAACGACAAGAGGGGTGTGACACTCCCTAACTCCAACACTTCTGGAATAGAAAGAAGGAAGCATCAACAGTATGTATCCCAGTCTACACAGCCGGGGTAAAAAATGTTCACATTTTTACATCCCACCACCCTCCCATAGGAAAGAGACGGGGATCCCCAGAGAGACTTCCCACGCGAGCTGTACAGATTGAAAAGAATATATTGCACCTTGAGCCATGTAAAAAACCGGTTTTAGGGCCTCCGGGGAAGAGGCACCGAACCCATACACACTCAATAAACGAATTGAATCGAATATACATACAATAGAAAAGGACCCTTCTAGAGGGTCCACTCACTTTGACAATCTGAGGAGGAAGGCTCTGTACTCTGATGGAGGCTTCCTCACATGGAAGAAGGAGTCCGAACTCACAGAAGGCCTGAGTAGGCGCTTGGTGAGGAGGAGCCCCGACCACCCCCCCTGAAAACAGATCCATCACATGGACCTGAACAGCACACGGAAGTCCTACCAACAGAGACGCGCACGGTGACGTACTCTATGGCGGGGGAATTCCTGCGGTGCACACGCCCAATATACCAGGCCGTGGGACCAGGAACTCCCTCCCCCCCCCCCGTAACGTGCCGAACCGCCACGTGACGGGAACCTTGAAGGACAGGGGGTGTACCCCTGACCGACAGAACAATGGGGAGAGGAAAGGTTACCAGTTCACCCCTTTACGACCCCACACCCATGATACGACGTAACGACAAAAAGAGAATATGACACAGTCATAGTCAGCTCTATGAAGCGTTTCACAGCTCCACACAGCGCATGAGCTAACCTGCTATCTGATTTTTACTAAGGAAAAACACAGAATAGAGAAGGCTCTAAGAACCCCGGTCCAACATACACATGTGCTTCTGTGGCCAGTACAACCCAGTTGTAGGTCACATGACACACACAACCCATCATCACCTACAAAAAATGGCAAAAACACTCAACAGAGGAACGCCGTTTTTTTCACAATGAGAGAATACATCATTCTTGATTAGTATCGACCACAGGCCTTGCTAAGCACACATGACAGCAACCAAACCAATTTCCCTTTAGGAAATAAGTTTCTCCAGCAGATTTAGCACAACCTCAGCAATCAAGCTAAGAGTCACATCGTATCCCTACCACACAAAAGACACAATTAATGCACAACATGTCTGATAGGAGGTGATAAAGTCCCCAGGGAACCGGGGGGGAAAAACACAATCCTCCTATTTTACCCTCAATACGGCCAGTTAAAACAGGAAAACCTGTTAATGTGTGAACTCACTGTTCATTGTCATTACAGTCTGAGAAAGAACATTCTTTTACTCACTTGTCACCAAGCATAGCTTCATAGGTCAGTTGCCTTAGTAGTGAGTACACGGTACACATAAACACCATGATGTTTCTCACACAACAACCAGATCAATACATCACGATCTGCACGGAGAAGCTAACTGCCAGTGACAAAAACAGCTCACACACAACCCGCAACGTATCCCAAATGCATTGCAACAACACACGTTTTGGGAAAAAACACCGTTATTCACAATACATTTAGCAAAGTAAAACCAGAAGACGTGTTATGAGGTCTGGCCAACCCCGTACCTACCCGGAACGCAGATCAGCGAAGTGCAGTCACAAGACACCGTAGAACACAGCCGTCCTGTGTTGTTCGACCCGGGCAGCGTCGCCGCTCCACCAGTCGCTACAGTCCTCTTTGTTGACGCAATCCCCGTCTAGGCTCAGGCAGGGTCGACGAACATCCCCTGTCAAGGATGACGTCGTGGTCAAGAGTGTAAAACATGTTAAAATCAAAGCACGTTCAACAGAATAGCATCAAGCTAACGGCTGCCCCAACCGTTCGGGTGCTATTGCTTCCGCTCGCGAGACGCCGATCTAACGACGCACGCGATCAGAAGCGAGCTCCCGGCGGCGCGCGAGAAGCTAAGCTACCCCGCGCCAGGCCACTGATCGGCTAACCGTAAGCCATGAACATGTAAACAATGACATAACACTCACCCAGACAGGCCGCCGTTCTGAACCCCTCCTCACTTTTTAAGAGAAAAGATAAAACAAGACGTCAACACCGCTTCACAACGGTGACATTACCACGTCCGGCGGAATCAGCACAGTACCAACCGGCCTGTATAGCTGACTTTGAACATGAATCTGCCGCTATCGCACATTACATGCACATATCCCCTCGTGAAGGAATACTCTCATTTGGATATGAAAGATGGGGTCTTAACACGGTGACAGAGAGAATCCACTCGTCCAGAACACACAGGGATCACCAGTGTCAATGGTCGCGGCCCACTAGTTAAAACTATAATGGTCGCCAGACCAAGGCCTTCTGTCGCCTAGGCGGCTAAACAAAGGACCCTAGCCTGGGGCCGGTTTCCATAAACTTTGTCAAGTAGCCCCCATAGCACTAACAGACAAGTGGAGCCCGCCAGCAAACACTACTCACCCAACCTGGAACGCACCGCTCCTCACAACAGCGGCATGTCCGACAGTTCAGCTGTGGCCTGACAGGTTTCACCCCAACAAACACAGCAAGGAACTGCAGTTGAGAAGCATGCAGCGGCGTGCTCCCAATACGAAAACCGGTGGAGGGTTTTTAGAATGATCATCATCTTCTAGACACTCCAGTACGAAGACAATATCGCCGTATTTTCTCGAAAATAGTGAGAGAGAAAATAAAGATATGATGTCAACGTATCCTTGTTTCCCAAGCTGTTCCTAATCCAATTTCTTCCATCATGGTGTCAAGTGTGGGGATCTACCGAGGCACCTCTTCCTTGTGGTGAAAGCGAGAAGGAGGAGAGCAGGTGACCACACACCTGCTTATGAAGGTAAGCTGATGAGGGGTGTGGTCAGACTAATACTGGTATTAGAGGTACATTTGTGGTTTATTCAGTACGCGTGCACGTACGCGAGATAGTGCAGTAGCGATGCCAAGCTAAGCCACTAACGATACAGAACAATATGTAAATGTGTAGCTACATTTATTTTATATTACATTAACATTTATACGGTCTTTGGCCCTTTGAGGGCAACCATAATGCTGATGTGGCCCTCTGTGAAAATGAGTTTGACACCCCTGGTTTAGGTTGAGGTTTGGCAGGTTCTCACCTGCCTGTAGAAAGTGTCAGTGTCAGGCTGAGAGAAATGAGAGAAAGGTGCTTGAGATTAAAGACAAGAGAATCTAGCTTGAAGGGGATCTATTGTGAAAATTGCCTTTTCCTGTGTTTTGCATTGTTTTTTCTTTACCAAATGAGGGGTTGTCCCAACACATCTTATTATTATTATTTTTTTTTAATACGTTCATTGTGCCTTTTCTGCAGTTCAGCTGTGACAAGAACCCTCCCTCTTGAAACGAGCCATTCAGAATTGCTGTAGTTAGTGAGACATTGTATGTGCATGTATGTGCGTGTGAAGATATCTTCTGATACACGCACGTAAAATAAAGTTGAACCTAAAATATCCTTCTGACAAAAATGGTAACGGTAAGATTGCTATACTTTTGCAATATACTATTGCAGTATCTTGAGTCATATTTAATCTGACTGAGCAGCTCGCTCAGTACAGGTACAGAAACAGCCCATTGAGAACAGGACTGAAACAGACAGGTATAGAGGCTGCTAGAATGCAGCAAAACATTTAAAAGACATGTTTCGGGGACCTCAAAGACTTGTTGAAAAGGGCTCTTTAACTCATTCACTGGCAACAATGATTAAACTCGTTATTGGCCGCCAATCGTTGAGCGTCAACAACGAGTATACTCGTTATTTGATCGTTATTTCTTTTATTCGATATTTCCATTAATTATCCATCCAGGGAGCCTGGTGTTATCATGGGGCTGAGTCTGAGATCGCTAAAGTGCAATACCGGCCGCATCCTACCAGGCGGCGGTATCGAGCACCATTTGAAACCATGTGTATTGGGCTGTGCATCGATGAAATGCCTCCGGGCGCTCTTTTCTAATAACCTGAACCTAGGGCTTCACTCGATCACATTGAATTGTTTTCTGGACCCCCGATTCATTATGCTGTTATGTCGTGGGCCAAATGGACATATGATCTACTGGATGGCAATCAAATAATTGGAATATTCTTTTTGGAATCCCACCGGCCACAGGTAAGAGCAATTTAATGTACATTTCAGCTTGATTGTGCCTTGTTTTCATAGCCATCGCCCTGATCAGCGTATGTTGTTGTACTAACGAATGCCGTTATTGACAATCAATTAATCAGAAAGGACCCCCCATGCATTCATGATGGAACATAATACCGATCATATGCATTTGAATTTTTTATTGTAGCGTGTGTAGGGACGAAATGCCAATGGATTTAGTATAATACACGTCGCGGGCTATTACTAGCCTCCCAGGAATTACCATAGACCGCTCTAAAACTATACTTATATTCACCACGGTATAAAACGGGAATGTATGGATGGAAAAATTATAACTTTTTCACATATTGAACAATAGATACTCAATGTCAAATGGGCCATAGTATTGCTTGATCCATAGCTATAATATAGAATATAGTTATAGCCCTGCAAACAAGGTGACGGACTCCATTGGTTTAATGCGTGGCAGCCCATAGCCATATCCCGGAAACAGCGTGGCAGCCAATGAGTTAAGGTGAAAACATATTTTCATAGTCCTCAAGGTGAATGAGAAAAAAATAACCAAGCAAGTCTATGATGTGTGGTTGATGTGAAGCGTATTAATAGTTTTCTTCAGATGATATTACGTTCAGAATTATCAGAGACAATCTAGAGACCCTGTCAGTTGGCCGAGCGAGCTCTGCTGGAGTCGCAGCCCAGTAATCTGTGTACCGCTACACTGCGGCGCTTGTGACGGTTGTCCGCAGTGTGCCAAGGCAATCTTGTTAATCTGACATGATTTACATTACATTCACTTCCTCCTGTTCAACGCTCACAGATTGGCCCGCCTTTCCTTCACCCACTCACTCCATGTATCGTGTGGCACCTGTGTGATTGTGGGAGTGTGCCGCATGGATGGACACAGACACACACAGACATGCACGCACGCACGTGCACACACACACACACACACACACACACACACACACACACACACACACACACACACACACACACACACACACACACACACACATACACACACACACACACACTCACACAGCCAGACAGCCAGCTAGACAGACAGACACACTGCAGTGCAACAGTAGGTTGTAATAACTCCCGCTCTGGTTGTGATAACAGTCATTAGGGGAGCCGTGGGTGGAAACTGAGTCTTATTAGTTGAGCACAGAGATTCATTGGAAAAACAAATGCTTTCATTAACAGGTGCGACTGCTTTTTCAAAATACATAAACACACCTCGGGTAGCCCCCTGTCCTCGCACCTGCACGTGGAAAACAGCACCTTATTAACACAACAACGTTGCAATTAGTTTTGGCAGATGTATGATAATCTATTGGAACGAGAGTGAAAACCTATGTAGTTTCTGGAGTGATCAGAAGTTCAAATGAGATGTGAGGAAAGTGCTGTAGGGAATACAAAAGTTCAAATGAGATGTGGTGAAAGTGCTGTAGGGAATAAAAAAGTTCACAAAAAGTCACTTTTCTGAGGAGTCTATTTAAGCCTTTATTGAGATAGTTTCATAGTTAAATGGCCATCTAGTGGAGCCCTAAGGAAGGCTGTTGGTGCAGCTATGCGTGGGCTGTAGTTATTATTCTAGTATTTTTAGATTTTCTGCATAAAGGCTTTAAAAAATTGGACAGAAGAATGCCTTGGACTTTTTTTCTTTTGAGAATGTGAATGTAGGACTGTGATGAAGGTGACATATATTAACCTATTAACTGGCGCCCAGAAAAGTGGCCATTTTTAAAACTTGAACTTGTGGACTGCATACTTTTTTTGCAAAACTGATCTTTATACTTTTTTTTTTTTTTTTATCTACTTTTTTCTCCCATTTTCTATTTTTCTCCCATCCCAATTTCGTATCGTCCAATTCTACCCTCCCCTGTCTCGAACGCTGTTAGGCCATGCCTCCCACAAGCCGGCTGCAATGTGGACGAAGCCCTACATCATATGTCCCCTCCGGTACTTGAGGAAGCAGCCGTCGCATCTTTTCACCTGCACAGCGCGATCTCTCAGCGGCGGGGGTCTGCGTGGGAGGGACACGCCGCCCCGTCGCTTCCTGATTCTGCTGCGCAGGCGCACCAACCGACCTGTAGGAGTCGCTGTCCACAACGTCCGATCCCCACCCATCAGCTTTCCCACCCCTAACACTGCCAATTGTGTTAGTATGAACGACCAGCCAAGCTGATAGCAATGCGGAGAGCTGGGCTCGAACCCAGCGTCTCCTGCATTGGTGGTGAGCGCCTTGCCCACTACACCACCTAGCCGCCCCTTTATACTTTATTCTTAATATAGCACATGTGTGAGCCTGGTCTCTTTTGAAAGATAACATTCTGAAGTTTCCGATACAATAAAGAAATTTCACTTTTAGTGCTAATGAAATAGAGTAACATGTCTGAACTTGAGTTGTAAAAAAAAAAATTGTTACTTAAGTTTTTCTGTAGTAGTTGCAATATCCAGAAATAGTATATCCCAAAAAAGTGGCTTGAGCTGGAAAACATGCTGGGTCCATAGCCTGAAGTCTTATGTAGTACATGTCCAAATTTTATAAAAGTCCGTTCAGAAATGAGTGATTAGGAGCGATTTTGGTAAACAAAAACAAAAAAAGCTCTGCAGGTTTCTCATTGACTCCAATGCATTCAGCGTTTTTTTCTCTTTCTGTTTTTGCTTGGGACTTTTCACCTCGATCCCTGATTCGCTCATCCCCACGTGGGGTATCATTGGAAAGTCACACTCATTGGTTACAACCCTGTCCAATCATTTTCGAGATCGCCAAATGATTGACGGAGCTAGAGCCTCTGGAGTCGGGGGTGGTATTAACTCATTCTGCGCCATCGCTTAATGCGCGAGAGGGCGCTAGAACGCCACCGCTTTAATCAACTGCGAGATTTGCGAGTGCTTAAAATATATCTTAAATTATAGCTATGGGTCTAATACGCCCGTAGATTATCAGTGAGTTGCTTCCAGTCAACATGTACAAAACGGATCGTTTTTTCATCGGTACATTTCCGTTTTATACCGTTTTGAATATGAATATAGTTTTGGTGCTTCAGAGTAATTCCAGGAAAAGACGCGATAATAGCCCTTTAGTGGAATACACTAAACACGTAATTTTTCACCTGATTATTGAATCTTCCTGAAATCAACGCTAGATCATCATTAATATCCTTCCTCATGCAAGAATGAAAAGAGCCCTGGACCGCGGGGCTCCCCTGCCACCTCCTCCAACCCAACGGCACACAGCCACACACACACACACACACACACACACACACACACACACACACACACACACACACACACACACACACACACACAGAGACAGCTTCGATCGGGGTAGAAAGACATATCAGGAGGTTTGTCACACATTACCGAGCGTTACACACGAACGGGCGGGCGGGGTTACTGTTCCATGCCATCGTTGTATATGCCTACCTCGACTGAGTATTTAAACCCCGCCCGCACGGCTCGGATAGTCCCATAAAATAAACTACACCATTCCTAATGGAGTGCAATACCAGCTGGAAGGCGTAGGCGGCAGTATTTGCCCTTTTGCGAGCTCAGACCCATTCCCAATGATAACATCAGGCTGGATGGATGAAAATGAATGGATATCGCTAATAAAAGAAATAATGATTAAAACCCGACTATACTCGTGATTGGCGCTGAACGGTCTGCGAGTTAACCCGACTATCATCGGGTCTGGCGTTGAATGAGTTAAAGAAAAACTAAAAAAGTCTGCCGTGTACTGGGCGGCTACGTGGCGTAGTGGGCAAGGCGCTCGCCACGAAATGCTGGAGACGCTGGGCTCGCCTGTTCGAGCCCAGCGCTCCACATTTGCTTTCAGTTTAGCTGGTCGTCCGTACTAATACACATTGGCCGTATTAGGGGGTGGGAAACTGATGGGTGGGGATCGGGCGTTGTGGACAGTGACTCCTACAGGTCGGTTGGTGCGCCTGCGCAGTAGAATCAGGAAGTGTCGGGGGCAGCGTGAGCCTCCCACGCGTTACTCCTCGCCACTGAGAGATCGAGCTGCGCAGGTGAAAAGATGCGACTGCTGTTACCTCAAGTACCGGAGGGGACTTGTGCTATGTATGACTTAGTCCACATTGCAGCCGGCTTGTGGGAGGCAAGAAACAGCGTCCGTGACAGGGGAGGGTTGAATTGGATGATACGAAATTGGGATAGGAGAAAATATAGAAAATGGGAGAAAAAGTGGATAAAAAAAAAAAAAAAAAGTCTGCCGTGTACTTTGGCGCACGCCTCACATATCGGCATGTAACTCGAGAACCGCTGAACGGTTCGCCTGAAATGGCAATCGGCAGGCAACAAATAGGGCTTTAATTCGATATATATATTGTATTAAAAAATATGCACACCCGAGCCGCTAGAGGTTGCCAAAGCGGCGTGTCGCGCCGGTGGGCAAATCGTCCTCAAAACGTCCCGGGGCCGGGTCGGTGCCAGTTACTGGTGAAGTGGGATTTGATTAAAATCTCTCACAGTGTTTGTTCAGACAGAAGACGCCTCTGTACTGACTATACAAATGCAAGTTGAAATAACAGTATATGGTTTGTCTGCATGTAGCTAAACTAGGAGCGAACACATTCTTGTCTCCTCACCTTCTTGTTCCGGGGGAGACAATTATGGTTGTATGAAATGATGTGTTAGTCTTTGTTCTTGATATTATAAACATGGATTTATTTTATTACATTAAAGGGATAGTCCACTCATTTAAAATGTTGTTTGTCCCAATTCATCCAAAAATTACATGTTGGTCCATGTTGGTCACACAACAGTGTTCATGGGTGGGGAGTCCTGGTCGTTGCAATAGCAACTCCTACTGGTCGGTCATGGTGCCTGTTCAGCAGGGAGGGGATCTGGGGAAGATGGCGTGAACCTTTGTGTGTGTTACGCTCTCCCAGTGAAACTCCTCACTGTCAGGTGAAAAGAAGCGGCTGGTAGTCTACACTCTCCCCAGATAGTGTGACGGACCAGGACTGTGACACACTCAGGGAATTGGCATAACGACTAAATTGAGGAGAACATGGAAATTAGAAGCATTGGTAATGCTAGCGGAAGTCAATGTCCATTTTTTTTTTTTTTTTTTTTTTTTTTGAAAATCCCATTCAAATCCTTGGTTCTATTGTGAAACATACAGTTAAGAAGCTGGGTGGGAGGAGCTTTAAAAAAAAATTATAATAATAATAATAATAATAATAATAATAATAATAATAATAATAATAATAATAATAATAATAATATTCACCTACAAGTACATTGCTAGTAAATCATTGAATCCAATATTATAAAAAAATAAAAAACACTGGTGCAATTGACCATATTCACACGGCAGCCATTTGGCTTTGATGTCATGCTCAGGATGGGATTCCTTCCCATTCTGTTTCCAGGGTGGAAAGGAATCCCATCCTGAGCATGACATAAGAGCAAAATGGCCACCATGTGACTATATGGTCTCTTGGTTTTTGGATGGATTGAACTATCAATCCGGACTATCCTGGTGAACAGCAAATCATTTACATTAAATATACTCAATATATTCACCTGTATTTCACCAACTGTAAACAGTTCTAATGATGTGCATCTTATATTCATGCTCCTACAGTAATTACAATAATCTAACTGTTATCAAGATAATCTAACTGTTATCAAGTCCATTTCAGGCGTTCTTCTTTCTCCAATGGTGTGTGTGTGTGTTCTTTTTCTTTTCTTTTTTAATGAACACGGCACAAATACAGGACAGGAGCAGAGGGGTCTGGATCAGGAAACGCTTTTCAATATGACACATTCGGTGCATAACATGTTTCCGACAAGAGCTCTTGAAGGGGTCAATTTTTTGAAATGTGCCAGAGTGGCTCCCTGCGGAGATGTAAGCTCGGTCTTTGATGTATCGCGCTGTAATGTGGTTGTTATCCATAATCGGCTTGAATTCAGGAGGGTGGTGGCTGAACGAGGTACAGCGGTAACATGGACTCTTGGTGCATTAAAATGTGACTGTCTTTCCATAAAAAAAACTCCCCTAACCGCCCCCACCATCACCACCAGCATCAAGTACTGCAACACCCAGACCCCCCCCCCCCCCCCAAAAAATATGCAGAAAATATTTGTAGGATTTAGACTAAAGCTTAGATATAGATTTTTTTTAAGACAGTCGCTGATAACAGATAACATGTATCAGTAACAGAACCGACTGTTTTGTCAACCTTGGGAACCTTTGAGACGGCGCTTCCTGGAGTTACTTGATGCTTATGCAAATACTCTGTTTCTGCGTGTTTGTGATAACAGAAGTTTACTCAGAGAAAATAATCCTAATGCTATCACATTAAGCTGTGATATGAAAAGTGCTATGGCTGTCATGAGTTTGTGATTTAAGTCATTATATATATATGTATATCTATGTGAGATATTTCGTATTGTGTGAGTAACAAGTCAACAAGATAGGAGAACAAATAAGTGGTTTTGAAATATTAACCGCATTGTGTGGTGAAAAGAGACCCTGGTAATGGGCTTTTAATGTTGCAGCGAGTTGCACTGAATTCATAAACACAACCTGGGACGATATTAAGACCAGAACAATCTTATCGGACAATGATCTGGGGAAATAATTGGAAGGATTCAGTTGTCATTCATCTCCCAGATAGGCCCATATGACACAATATGGTCTCGCTCCCAAACCCAGAGCCCATTGCCCTCTACCTCAGAAGTTATTAATCTGGCTGTAAGATATGGAAGGTATAAATATTTGATGATGTGGCTACGCCCCCTAAAACAAGTCGCAGCTCTGTGAGGGATGAATAAAATAAAGCACCCAGATTGTGATTATTGCTGTAAAGGTCTTGGAATATTATTATTATTATTATTATGACTATGTGGCCGGTGCTTGGGGTTTTAATTTAGGCCTGATGATTTGCTGATGCAGGTCTTCACCGGTTACTATTCTCCGTTGCTCAAACAGTTTTTAATATAGTGTGAATTACCCACTGTGCTTGTTTATACCACCCAAACAGCACTGGAAAACACCAGAAAGCTGGGGTGAAATGAAAGATGGTGGCAGAGGAGAGAGAGAGAAAGAGAGAGGGAGGTGGGGGGAGAGATGGGGAGAGTTACAGAAAGATGGAAAGAGAGACAGAAAGAAAGAGATAGATAGATAGGGGGGGTAGAATGACGGGGCGAGTTACAGAAAGATGGAAAGAGAGAGAAAGAGGAGAGAGAGAGAAAGAGAGAGGGGGGGGGAATGAGACGAGATAGAGGGGATGCTGTTTAGGGGTAGTGTGTTTGGGGAGTAGTGTGTTTGGGGGGTAGTGTGTTTAGGGGTAGTGTGTTTAGGGGTAGTGTGTTTAGGGGGTAGTGTGTTTGGGGGGGTAGTGTGTTTAGGGGTAGTGTGTTTAGGGGGTAGTGTGTTTAGGGGGTAGTGTGTTTGGGGGGGTAGTGTGTTTAGGGGTAGTGTGTTTAGGGGTAGTGTGTTTGGGGGGTAGTGTGTTTGGGGGGTAGTGTGTTTAGGAGTAGTGTGTTTAGGGGTAGTGTGTTTGGGGAGTAGTGTGTTTGGGGGGTAGTGTGTTTGGGGGGGTAGTGTGTTTAGGGGTAGTGTGTTTGGGGAGTAGTGTGTTTGGGGGGGTAGTGTGTTTAGGGGTAGTGTGTTTAGGGTAGTGTGTTTGGGGAGTAGTGTGTTTGGGGGGTAGTGTGTTTAGGGGTAGTGTGTTTAGGGTAGTGTATTTAGGGGGTAGTGTGTTTAGGGGTAGTGTGTTAGGGGTAGTGTGTTTAGGGTAGTGTGTTTAGGGGTAGTGTGTTTAGGGGGTAGTGTGTTTAGGGGGTAGTGTGTTTGGGGGGGTAGTGTGTTTAGGGGGTAGTGTGTTTAGGGGGTAGTGTGTTTAGGGGGTAGTGTGTTTGTAAAGGAGGGTAATCAAACAGGCTAAAATGAGACCAAAATATAATATTGAACGTGGCTGACTCCCTGACATTAGCTGGACTGTAATGATCGGGTTTGAGAGTCTCACCCTGACTGACGCCCCCCAGACTGAATGGAAGCGTCTCTAGTTATGCATCATTACAGAGGCCGGAGCCGTCCACTGCCTGCTGTGAAGATGCCCTCCGCCTTCACACTAAGCGGAGGTTTGGGGAAATAACAACATACATACGCGTCCATCTCCTCCCTTTGAAAGAGGGCGGATA
>NC_140167.1:54510856-54545856 GCF_963971535.1 Notolepis coatsorum
TATTACATTTTAGATCTAATCTGAAGCAATATCGGGATTTCTTTCTTTTTCTTTCACTCGGACACAATCATACAATCACGGCAATTTATATTCACACAGTGAATATTACCAGTACATGTTTGTATGATGCATATATGTATATGTGTAACATGGTTGTATGTTATATGTATATTTAGGCCTTGAGATTCCTCTGCCTCCCGCTCAGCGCAGAGTGGGGATGAGGACAAGTCGACTCCCACATTACCCGCGGCCACTACAGTGACCTCAAACTCAGGTCAAGATGACCCCCCAGGAGTCAATAAATCAAGATGTCAGTCCTGCCCACCCCCGCCACCCCCACCCCTCCCCCGTCCTCCTCCTGCTATCACTAACTTTGAGTGTCCCCAGTATTCTCTCACTTCCCCCTGTGCCTCTCGCCGACCCCCCCCCCCCCCCCCCCCCCCCCCCCCCCCCCCCCCCCCCCCCCACCCCCCATCCAAAACAAACCGCCCTGTCAGCGCCACCGCGACAGGTACGACAACTCCGGCTCAACGTGAGGAGTGATCTCCTCCAAATGTAGCACTCCCCATGCCTCCTTTTCTCTCTCTCTCTCTCTCTCTCTCTCTCTCTCTCTCTCTCTCTCTCTCTCTCTCTGTCTGTCTCTCTCTCTCTCTCTCTCTCTCTCTCTGCCCTCTACGTTTCAGAACTAACTTAAGTCTCACTTCTATGAGCTATTTCCCTTTGTAAATCATAGTTGAGCTATGAAAATATGTAATTATCGCATGCCGCGCCGCAAGTGATTTGAGGGAGGAATTTGGTTCAACTCCATATCCAAATTCCATGTGAGGGTTTTCAAATAAGAGAACCGAGCAATATAAGTTTCAGGCCTACGATATTATCGTCTTTTGCTTAAGTCTTAGTTACACCCAATTTGGGTTAGGGCTTTAATTCACCCTTAAGGGATCATTGTTGGACATACATCTTTGAATCCGGTGGTATTATCTACCATTTGCTAACTCTAATACCTTTGCTGTGATTGCTTCGCATCGGGGCTTATTCTATCTCCGGCTGGAAGATCTTGAAGTTCCTTTTTATGTACGATTCATTACTTGAATATGAAAGACTCATTGGGGTCATCTTGGAATGAATGTAGCCATCAGTTTACATTCTCCTTCATCATTAGAAGAACAAATATCAGTGAGATTACCTCATCAGCCCTGGGAAGATATACCCCCACCCACCCGCACGCTCACACTCACACGCGCACGAGCACGCGCGCACACACACCCACACACACACACACACACACACACACACGCACACGCACACACGCGCACACACACACACACACACTCACACCCCTCCTCTCAAGTCTACTCTGACATGGAGAAAGTATTAAAGGGCTATTTCAGTAAGCGTGTAAAACGTGTAATACTTTATAGCCTCCATAGTTGTGAAATACTGTATAGCCTCCATTTTGATCTTTACGAATTATCCATGGTCTTTTTCATGTCGCCAAGAGAGCAAGGAGCCCGGACTCAGCGAGAGACGCGGTGCTGATAATGGGAAAAGGCCTCGGAGACAGAGGCGTCTGCTTCCAATGACCTTAAATACCTTATCTGCACCTTTGAAGCCACGGTGGGGTGATTGGCAGGTCAATTTGTGATGCTATCGGCTGATGTACTTGGCTCTTCTCTTAATGCTCTTTGCCGCAGATAAGTCTGCTTAATATGAAAACTGTCATAATTCATCCGCCTTTTCAGCGATATACATTTTCCCTGGGAATCATCAATCTGGTCACCTGTCAGAGGGGGACGTGTCAGGATTCCCATGCGACATCCCGACCGCTGAATTTCACTTCGTGAGATTATCCCGGACTATAAAAGCAGCAGGATTATTTGACTGTTTGTGGAATCAAAGTTAGCCGCCCCCCAACCTCCCTCCTCCCTCCCCTCCCTCCCTCCCTCCCTCCCTCCCTCCCTCCCTCCCTCCACGTACGCTGTATGCAAAGGAGATAACGAGAGTGAGGACGCCCGGCCGAGCGGCGTGGACGCGTCTGCTCTTTGTCCAGTCTCCGTCAACCCGTCAAAGTGTCGTCATCTTCTCAGTCGGCAGCTTCCTGTGCAATTTAACAGACTCAGTGGTGAACTGGATTCCAATTGGGAAGCGAGGGGGGAAAGTAGTGCAAATTAGCCATGTTTTTAATTAAGCCGTGGGCGCAGCACGTGAGGCGGAGGGCCATTGTTCCGGGCGGGGCAGGTGCAAATTTATTCCCCGGGGAAGCGCTGCGATGTCCGTCCTCCAGCCGAGTTCCATCCTCTGCCTAATCAGCCCCCAGCTTGAAAACTTTCCCCCCGATTTGAGCGCCCTCACGCTGGGAGACGGCGCTGAGAGTGGTCAGGAATTATTCCTCATTTGAGCACCTCGTCTGTAACATTTCATTAAAAGTTGCCGCCCACGCAGACAGGCTCAGCATTTGATTTTTGATAATTATAGTTGTTGGACTGATGTGTCGGTCAATCTCTTCAAGCCAATTACCCTCCCTCTCTCTCCCTCTCTCCCTCGCTCTCCCTCTCTCCCTCTCTCTCAGGACGACCTCTAAACCAGGCGACTGTTTTTATTAGAGTGTCCCTCTGCTGTCTAAATATTTGTTTGTTCTCTCACAAACTCTGGTCCCCCTCCATCTAGAACGGTATTGATGGAGCCAAACTGATATAAAAACCATAACACGTCATATGTAAAAGTTTTTATTTTTCAAATATTATACAATAAACATCTCAACATTCCTTCTAAGTGAGGGAAACAATGTCTCTGCATGATTTTTGATGAAAACAAAAAGCTGATTTGGCAACTGTTTTTAGCCATAACTTTCCATAATGAATCCCTAGCAATTAGAGACAGAGCATGTCACAGGTTAATGATAACAATGCTTTTGAAGATTTCAAACACATATATTTTGGTACCAAAAGCTAAAGCCTTATTGTACTTCAGAAGAGCATGTGTGCATGCAAATCAGCCTGCAACATCAATTCAACATCCAATTCTGGAGTGGGTGGGACCGGCCATATGCATAGTCAAATGCATATGTTGTGTTTTGGGTTGACAGGGACAATCGTGTCTTTCTCATTGGGCTCTGCATACCTTATTCCTCTGTGGGGGCTGGAATCATACAGAGACTAGTCGCAGATAATGAGGTGTCTTTAATCATGTGAGACAGTGCTTTGAGCTGCTTTGCATCTTATTTGCAGAGGAAGAAAAGAGAGGGGGTCTAATTACTGTTACACTACAGAAAAATCATGCAGCTTCCTGTCCGTAGGAACTGATACTTAGTACTAACCAACCCTGACAGGAAGTGACAACAAAGACTATCTCAATTCTGACATGATGCCCAAAAACAGCAAAGGGACATAAAAGACGACACAACGGGAAACATTTAGGAGATTTTTCAGTCCCTTCCCTTTCAGAATGAAGGTGTATGGAGAGAGATTTCTATTTTATTTTCCTATTTACTTATCTATTCTTGCTAGAGAATACGATATGTAGGATTTGCTGGGGGAAGAAAAGCATAGACCACATGATACAATGTTTACTATTGACATGCAGTAGTATACAGTATCTTTTGTGATCTGATGTTTTTGAAAATGCAATCCGTGACAGCTTTGTGACAACGTTTCTTATGCATGTCAATGACACCTTAATGCTGACGACTCCACCGACAGTGTGAAGATGAAACACCATGTACATCAAAATAGAAAACACATCGACACGTGAGCAAAATTTTTTTACTTTGATTCAAATCCGGTTGTGACAGAAATTGACGGGACATGTTGCCTTTTGTCAAAAGATGCAAAAACACAGTGGGAAGGAAAAAAACTACAACCACTGAATACATTTCTGTATCCGTGACATGGATACAAAACATATTCTCATACTGTGCTTTCCCCGTACCATCATGAACACTAATTGCGGATGACACCTTGTGTCTTCTCACCTTGTGAGAAAATAAATGAAAGAATAGTGACTTGTGTCATAACTGTGGTGATTTACAACGGTGGTCAGTTCAAGTGCGACGCCTGGGATATCATCATTCCACACGCTGAGACACAAAAGGTTTTCCACTGTGAAATAATCTTGATGGTAGAAATGAAAACCGACCTATACAGTAGCTGCCCGCCCATCCTCTACATTCCATTAAACTAAAATGGCTGACAGAGAGATAAGTCCACCAAGCCCTCCACTGTTTCATCATCTATGTCCACGCCTACAAGAAGCAATAAAAATTAAAAAGAGATAATTCTGTCCCATAACCCCTTCGCGATCATTTGCATCTAAAACGATATTCGACATTTGTTATTCCATCAATCAATACCATCTCTCTTTCTCTCTCTCCGTTCTCTCTCTGTGTGCATAATCTCACAGCTCTGCATGCAAAACGCCTAACAATAACACGTTATGTTATACAAGGAGCCATATATCATCCCCTGGACGCATTTACATCCTGTTAACAATTTCTCAGAGCAGATTAGAGGGCGGCGAGGCAGCGGCCGGGGTCCCAGGAGAGAGGCCGCTTTGGGAGCTGATAAGGGCCAGCCCATAGGAAGGCAGGATTAATACATATGACCAGGACACGCGGAAGGCCCCCTCTGATTATTCCAGCAGAAAACGGCCCCTATCCCATCGGCCCCCGCGTGATTAAATACTAGCTGAGTGAGACAGGGAGGCTCACTCTCAGCCAGGAGGGAGGGGGGAGATAACTAATTTTATTCATGCAAGCCGGTTAGCCCCGCAGATCACGGCTGGAGGGATTGTTCACGCTACAAGAGTGAGGCATCGCACCAGGGGAGCTCACCCCAGATCACACCCAGGCCAGCTTTATCTGATCTCTCTCCACCTTTCCTTCCCCTCTCTTTCTCTCTCTCTCTCTCTCTCTCTCTCTCTCTCTCTCTCTCTCTCTCTCTCTCTCTCTCTCTCTCTCTCTCTCTCTCTCTCTCTTCTCTCTCTCTCTCTCTCTCTCTCTCTCTCTATCTTTCCCTCTCTCCCTCCCTCTCTCTACCCCCCCCCCTCCCACCACCACCACCACATCACACACATATCCTCTCTCCAATGTTATTAGTGAACAAAACACCCAATAATAAATACACATCCCATGTCACCCTCCCGTAAAAGTGTCCAAGTGAACATATACAGTACAAAGATTGCGATCTACATAATTTATGGACAACAACAATCAGACTGAAAAGGTTGTCCCAACTCAGGATCATTCCGTACAGCTGTAGAGTCTACATCCTCGACCGGAACTTTAGGAACTTTTAGCAGTAATTGGGGCCATGCGTTAGATCCAAGTGCACAAGACTTCGTGTGAGCGAGGCTTTACCTGATTAACTTCTTCAAAAACATGCACTCATTATAGATTGAATTCCTTTTGGTAGTTAGTGGTTGCTTAATTAATTAATTGTGTTAATGGCCCATTAATGGCGGCATGCTAGGAATTCTAACGAGCCACCTTAATTAAATATTATCTCACTGCTTAATCAATGCTTTTAATTATTCACATGATATTTTCTGTGGAATCAATTTGGCCCCAGGTTACCTGGGGGGGGGAATGCTCATTGTGTGCTCCCACGTTGATTCATCACTGAATTGGTCATTCGGTTCAAAATCCTCTTTTAATCACGGTGAATATGAGCCATTTGGCTCAGATCCATACGATTCTGTGCAAGAGAGCAATTCTGATCATTTTGATATCAATTTCAATTGACCCTGTGTCACATTTTACATCTGTTTGAGAGACATGTTTTAATTAGAGATATGAGGTGTTGCAATTACATCGCCTGTGGTTCCACCGTATTCCCAGCCATTAAGGAATGATAAATTGATGGAATCTAGCCATATATTCTCCTATATTAATGGACAATCCCCCAGTGATGTTCTCATTGTACAGGTTATAATATTATGTTAATGACAGAATTTTTTTCTTCGTATCTCTCCCAAAACTTTACCACATTATGTGGCCCGCTGCCATAAAAGCTTTGGTCTATTTCACAGATGTGCCTCTCAGATGACTTGCATAATGCCGTGGATGACTCATCTGTATAAATATACACAACAATATCTAATTTGTTGGAGGCAACACATCTGCGATAGAGACTATTAAAATATCTAATAAACGACTCCTATCCGGCTATGTCATCACCATCAAGAGGTCTGTCGGGTTTCCTCTCCATCCTTATATTTATCCACATCTCTGGGAGTCGGTGAAAACATCACGCTCTTCCTTCTTCTCCTCCTCTCCCTCTTGCCCGCCGTGCTCTCCTGGGCCAAACATGGAAGGTCTCAGTCATCATCCTCGTTTTAGCTCAGATTTGGTAGGATCAAAGGTGGCCAGCTGGGCGGGGGGCGGGGAGCAGATGGTTGCACGCTCAGGGGGGACGAAGGCAAAGGCCCTTCAGGTTTTAACACCTCCTCTCCCCCGGGTGCCTGCGTGGGGGGGATCCGGCTCGGGGAACCTACCTGAGCTCAGTGGCATGACCACCAGGCTTCCACTACTACGCCACCCCCTGCTTGGCTCACATATGGCGCCAGCCACGGGGGCCTTGAGCTGGGGGCTCTGACCGGAGGAAAACAAACTCTGGAAGGGCAACGCGGGGGTAAGCCTCGCTCGTTAGGATGAGTGCACTGAGTGTGAACTCATTCGGTGCTAAATCGAGTACCTTGAGTTCAAGGGGATTGTGATTTGAACCCTGAAAGAAAACATCTTTTCATCGGATGGTGTAAAAGTCGACTTTCAAAATGTGATACAAATTTTATTTCTTTTTTCTTACTGTTTTACCTGCTACTTCCTGGTTCATGGGGATCTCCGCGGGCCAGGGAAGGAGCAGACTGCAGGTGCTAGGGCAGATTAATCCCTTGCCAAATCAACTCCGCCTCAACAATCTCAAAGTTCCAGGAACAGGGCCTGCTGGGAACTTGAAGTGGTCCTTGTGGTTTGGGATTATGACTTTCAGACTTGTTGGCCTTGAGAACACAAATGTAGCCCCTTGAGATGAAGTTGCAGAGGGAATAACTTCTGTGGAGGGGGGCCTGGATTCATCCACCGACCGGCCGACTGATGTTTTTTGGGGGATAACTATTTTTCCATAAATCCATCTTAAGTAGTCACATTCTCCCTGCGGCTAATAGGATCATGATGGGAGTAATCTTTACAAATCTGACAGAGAAAAAAGAATGTCCTGGCCTTCAACTTCTTCCTCTCGGTAAATGAACAAATTCAAAAGTCTTTTCCTGTGGGAGGAGGGATATGGGGGGTGGGGTGTGTGCAGGGCAGGGGGGGGTTTGAGAGACTTAGATTGGCAACGAGACAGAAACGTAAGAGAAAAAACAACATAATTTTCTCAGGAAAAGGGGTAGGCCTGGAGAACATACGTACGCATAGGCGTTGACTAAACATACGGCATACAGAAAAGATCTGTCCGATACAGGGATGAAATCATTTAGAAACTGTATCCATGATCTATTACAGCTGACAGAGATAAGATACACAACCTTTTGCTTTCACAGCAAAACCTCTCTATCTCTCTCTCTCTCTCTCTCTCTCTCGCTCTCTCTTTCTCTCTCTCTCTCTCTCTCTCTCTCTCTCTCTCTCTCTCTCTCTCTCTCTCTCTCTCTCTCTCTCTCTCTCTCTCTCTCTTTCTCTCTCACTCTCAAACACACACACACACACACACACACACACACACACACACACACACACACACACACACGCACACACATGCACATACAGTACACATACACCAGATGTCACCAATCTGACCAGTAAGGATTATTTTCCATGCAGATCAGGTACAGTATGCTGTTCATTGTGCATTGAAATTGAAATGTTGCATGATCATGATCAGACATCTGAAGAGGCTGTACACTAAAGAAACTCATGATCAGACATCTGAAGAGGCTGTACACTAAAGACACTCATGATCAGATATCTGAAGAGGCTGTACACTAAAGAAACTCATGATCAGACATCTGAAGAGGCTGTACACTAAAGAAACTCATGATCAGACATCTGAAGAGGCTGTACACTAAAGAAACTCATGATCAGATATCTGAAGAGGCTGTACACTAAATAAACTCATGATCAGACATCTGAAGAGGCTGTACACTAAAGAAACTCATGATCAGACATCTGAAGAGGCTGTACACTAAAGAAACTCATGATCAGATATCTGAAGAGGCTGTACACTAAAGAAACTCATGATCAGACATCTGAAGAGGCTGTACACTAAAGAAACTCATGATCAGATATCTGAAGAGGCTGTACACTAAAGAAACTCATGATCAGATATCTGAAGAGGCTGTACAGTAAAGAAACTCATGATCAGATATCTGAAGAGGCTGTACAGTAAAGAAACTCATGATCAGACATCTGAAGAGGCTGTACAGTAAAGACACTCATGATCAGATATCTGAAGAGGCTGTACACTAAAGAAACTCATGATCAGATATCTGAAGAGGCTGTACAGTAAAGAAACTCATGATCAGATATCTGAAGAGGCTGTACACTAAAGAAACTCATGATCAGATATCTGAAGAGGCTGTACACTGTAAAATAAATCACATGTTATCTCAACTAATATTTTCATGTAGCATTTTGCATTGGCTTTTCTTTAAATGTAGTTTAATTAACTAATTGGAGAGAGTGATTACTAAATATCAATTTACATCACTCCTAATAGTTGATTCAACTCATATTTAGTAGATACAACAACAAAATCCAATGCAAATTACTTGAAAGTATCATCTGAGAAAATATTTTTTGACAGCGGATACATTTGCTGCCCCCATTCTCACCTTGTCACTCACGGCCAAGTGTACACAGCCCCACTTTGGCCTTGGACAGACACAATAGGACTAGGCAAACCTCATTGTCATGTCAAAGTCTGACTGCGCTGGCCTGTATAGATCGCCTCAGTATTTACCCACCTGCTCAAACATACAAACGCATATCCATTTCTTCAGCCTCAGCTATTTCAAAGGACAAATACGCCACGAGAGAGAGAGAAGTCTGTAAATATTCCACTTCAGTAGAACTTGTCATGTTTCAGTAGTCTTACCTCCATCTAGGTGTAAGCTGACAACCAGGATTTTACTGAGCTATCGGTGCATTTTGTAATGAAACTCTGAAAACAAAACGTCTGTCACTAAGGAACTGGCAGCACGGTGGCAGTGGTTAGCACTGTTGCCTCACACCAAGGAGGTGGGCTTTCTGATTCTGCGTGTTAGCATGTTGCATTTCCTCCTGGTATTCTGGTGTCTTCTGACACCATGAAATATGTGCAGGCTATATGTACATATTCCTGCTATTGCCCCTGACCAAGACAAGAGTCCATTGGATAGTATTTAATTTAATTTCAAACATTTATTTAAACTCGAAAGGCAACTGAGGTTTTCCTAATTTACAGTCACGTTGAGTGTACATACAGTACAGAGTTATGCAAAAAGGCATATAAAAGCACACATAATATAAAATCATAACAATAAGACAAGTAAGGGGCAATGAGCCAGAGGCATCATAGCAAAATTCTGATTTACCCTGTTTCCAGCAAACTCGAGGGACCAGCCAGTTACTAGAACGGGTTCCATAGATACCAAAATTCCATTCCAATAATGATGTAGTATAAGGGGGTAGCTTACCAATAAGGGCCTTAAAAATTAACAAATACAGTGTTTGTTGCACCTCTCCATCAGTGAGGACCAACCAACTTTCTCATAAAGGACACAGTGATGAGTGTCGTATCTATCATTAGTGATGAATCTGAGGGCAGAGTGATACTGAGTCCAAGGATTTAAGGGTTGAAGGCCAACATGCCTATAAATGACAGTATGGATGCCCACTGCTCCTAAACAGTTAGGGTGGGTTAAATGCAGAGGACAAATTCCTGGCACATGCAACAATGTACTTGGCAAATAAAGACATTCTAATGGTAATTGTAATTATAACTTTTGTCTTTTTCCAGCTTAGGGAGACAGTTGTCTATGACAATAGATATCGACTTTTTAACGGTCACAGATAATTGGAATAGCACAATGTGTATTCTGTTTTAGAGTGGAACAGAAACATGGAGCTAATTTAGCTGGTGTGTGTGTGTGTGCATGTGTGTGTGCATGAGTGTGTGTGTGTGTGGGTGGGTGGGTGTGTGTGTGGGTGTTTTCTGTGAGTCTTGTCTGTGCGTAATGCGTATGTGTGCGTGCGCGTGCGTGTGCATATGCGTGTGCGTGCGAGTGTGAGTGACCCATTGTGACCAGACACCTGCCCACGGGCATCTTGTCTGACTGATGAATCAGTGTCTTCAAGGTGTCTTTGAGGAAGTCTATTGTGTCTCTGTCCCAAGCATATTGTCCCATGCCTCTCTCCTGTCCTGCTAGAAAGAATATAAATGTCAGTGCAACGAATGGAATAGACCATCAACCAGCCTTTCCAGATAGTAGATTTAGGATAAGGGGTAAAGGGGCATAGAATAACAGATTGCATTCAGTATCTGACAATAGATTTCATGCAACCTTCCTATCTTTATTCAAAATGAATAAAAAAAAATAAAAAGAAATAATGAAAAAAAGAAAAGAAAAGAAAAACATCCCCAAAACTTTTTGGGGCTGTGTTTTTGTGTTTTTCTTCATTTGATTTATTTTTTCATTTGTGATGTCACACCTGCTATCATTCATGCGCGGTGTAGTCTGTCATGGCAGATTAGAGGCAGGGGCTTGTGCCTCGACAGCCATCGTGCAGTATCAATATTGTGACGGGTGAGGGTCCGCGCGTCCTCACATCTCCTCGGAGTGCAAAGACAATTGAAAAAGGGAAGCGTCACACAACCTGACACCCGAGTCACTTCAAGGAATCCCTTTCAAGAACAAATAAAGCCTCACCTAGACAGAGCAAAGCTAGCCCAGGACAATAGTAAAGAGCATCAAACGGCGAGGGTATTTCCACCCGTTCGAATGAATTATCAATCTGGAAGTGAGATCGGTTCCATTGGATTACATGACCAGAAGTGGTATTTTCCTTGCAAATAAATAAAGTATGATTCATTTGCATGTGAACAATTATGAATGAGATTTTCTGGGTTCAACTAAAATGCAATCATGTTCTTCTCTAAAACAGTATTGTATTCATTAACCCCCATTACTCTCACAGTAGGACATGGAAATCAAATTTTTTTCTCTCATAATAAAATATTCCCCAATAATTCCATCTGCTCTCTTCATCAGCCAGGCTAATCTGTGAAGCCGTTAAAAGCCAAATTCAGCCTTTCCCCCCCTTAATTTGTCCTCGACAACAGATTGGCTTGCAGTTTCCCTCTTATTCAGATGTAAACACATGTAAAAAATAAAAAAAATAAATGTCATTAACATTCTGTCAGTGTTCCTTTTGTGGCAGATGATTACAGTCTATGACCTAATGACTCACAGCAGACATGTTGGCTGTGCCTAATATAACACAGAAGGAAAACTGTCATCGACTTCAGCGGACTCTTTGGGAGCGCGCGGCGTGTGACCGCCCTGATTTAGACTGAATCCCCCACCGCTCAATCCCCACAAGGAGGCTGTTATTTTGACATTTAATTTGGACCCGCTGCTTATATCCCCATGGCTGCCCTGACCCTCATGTCTCCAGACCCCTTGTGAGGGCAGGAACGTAAAGAGAGCGAGAGAGAGAGATGCAAGCTTACTTAGCATTGTTTGTGTGTTCCCACTTAAGACTCCTTCAAAGGTCCAGACCATAATAAAACAGAAGAGAAAAGCTGCAAGCAAAAAAAACAAAACAAAGTGATTACAAAAAAAATAAAAAATAAACGAGGGTGATTACTAGATCAGCATGCCTTGGTACAATTACCATCACTTTGAATTTGAAATGGCCATTTAAAGGGCGGTAGAGCATCCTGGGAAATTAGACTGGAGTCTAATTAGCACACTCCAACCTGACAACGCCGCGGCTTTCAGCCTGGCTGAGCAGAGCAGTGGAGCAGGAGGAAGTGACTGACTGAAGGACTGAGGAACCACGGAGGTCCTGCCGCTTCTGCTCTGAACCCATCACACACCCAACTGTGAGACACACGCATGAACACACGCATACACGCGCACACACAGACACACATATGCATGCACACACGTGCACACAAGCCACATACAGACCTAATAAATGATTGCTCACACTCTGCTTGTGTGTTTGCTTACACAGATCATCTAGAGATATTATCGCATTTTTTTTTACACAGACTTGTACATTGCACTGTACACATCTTTTTATTTTATTTATTGCATTATTTTGATCTGTGGTCAGTCACTGTATTATACAGTTTTCAAGTTAATAGTTATAAGCTCCGAGTGATTAGAGCCGCTCACACATTCAGTGACTCTCTCCCACAGAACGGTGGCGCTCAAGCTCGTCTCATGTCCCTCTCCAGCCTGCCGGCAGCAGTTGGGTCAGCAGCCCTGTGACCTCTGACCCCTCACCGCTAAATTAACTCTGCCCCCAGTTGGGTGTTGTGCCAAGTGTCAGGGGCTGTCTGGTTGGCCACTCAGCTGCAGACTGCCTTTCCTGTCCAGACCAATCTAGGTACCGACGGTACACACCTCACCTCAACTCAACTCAAGCCCAACTCCTCTACAGTACAGGACCACCTACCCTACTTACTCTACCTGAGTTCTGAGAGTGTTTTTTTATTTGAAATTCTTTTTTATTTAGACAGACAAAATAATGCAGTGAAGAGTTTGAGTTTTGAGTTGAAATTTTTTTACCAAGGTAGAAAAGTGGAATCACAAACTCCTGCCAGAGGGAGGGAAGAATGCTTTGGTGAAATTAGACACTGTCAAGTCAGCTGTGTGTGTGCGTGCATGTGCGGGTGCCTGTGTGCCTGTGTGCCTGTGTGTGTGTGTGTGTGTGTGTGTGTGTGTGTGTGTGTGTGTGTGTGTGTGTGTGTGTGTGTGTGTGTGTGTGTGTGTGTGTTCACCTGTGTTGGTCCTGGAGTTCTTACTGAGATCTGGACAAAAAGAAGGGAACACCATGGCCAGACCTTCATGGAACTGAACAGGACCCACATGACAGCCACAGCTCCGTAACTCTGCACAGAACAACCCAGTTTGATATTTGGCAGTGATGGGCAAGCTACTTGGAAAATGTAGCAAGCTACACTACAAGTTACTCTCGATTAAATATAGCTCAACTACAATGGAAGCTATCCCCAGATAAATGTAGCAAGCTACACTACAAGAACATGGCAAAAATAGCTAGCTACATCGGCACTACTTTTTTTTTTTTTTTTTTTTTACTTCGTGATCAAGTTTCCACCAAACAAATAGGCAGGAAAAAAAATTCTCAGTTTGATTGTTTATTATAAAACTGAAACAAGCCCTCGGTCTGGCTTTTTGTGTCATCCTTTTAACATGAACTTGTATTATGTACAAAATCCAGGAAGGCAAGTTTAGCTGGGTGCAGCCTCTACAAAAGAAAAGAAAGAGACCATTTGGTTTTATCAGTTTTTATAGTATAGTTTGTTGATTACTTTTGATGCAGTAATGGTCTTTTTCTTTTCTATTCTATCTTTATGTATTATTTATCCCTAAACTCTGCATCTTCTGAAACCTGCCCACTTTATCAACCAAAAACACACTTCTTCAATATCTGAATTGTAACTGTTTACTTCATTTTACTAGTATTATGCTACCATGTATATACTACTACCAACTATGCTAATATGTCTATACTACTACAGTATGTACTCAGAGTATAACAATCAAGCTTGACACTGACAAACAATACTACTTATCCTTGGCTGCTAGATATGTACCACTCCTGCTGACTTGTTGTACACAATTTGTAAGTTGCTTTGAATGAAAGTGTCAGCTAAATGACCAAATGTATTTAAATATGTAACTCACAAAACATTCCATGGCCCCAAAATCATGTGGGGACCCCCCCTGGGGGTCCTGTCCCACAGGTTGAGAACCACTGCTTTTCCCTCTTTTTTTCTTTTCTCCACCCCCATAATATTGTTCATTTTCTGCCTACAGTGAAACATCATCATGATAGCAGCTATCTGTTAGTTAAAGCTGTTGACAAAAAGTGTACTGACTTGTGTGCTGTTTGGGAACAGTTGATTTTCATTAGCTCACCTGAATGTGTTCTCAAGTTAGTGCTGGATGTGTTGAGAGCAGCATATGTTTTAGCCGTTTTTTCCACCGTCAAACTCATAAATGTGTCCCAGATAGGGCCATGGAGAGGCATTGTTGTTATTGACATCATCATCTTCATCAATGCCATCGAACCCCTCTGCCATTTCGCGTGGACTGGTTCATGTAATCCGTTAAATTGCATTCATTCAGTACGTCTGTGTTTTGATTTTCACTTCCTACTTTGCGGGTTGGAGTCCCGCCCTATCCTGCCTCTCATTGGCCTACCCGTAATGTTTTGGCCTACCATACCCAATCGTGAGTCGTCATACTCATATCTAAACCAACCAACCAATCATAGTGGGTTTTTTACGGGGAGTTTTTTTTTCTCTCTCACAAATCTTCTAGTCTAGACTGTTTCTCCCGACAGTAGCGTGTAGCGTTTCCTCGTCGCTACGTCACTACTTCGTTCTATAAATAGCTCCGCTACAGAGACCGCTACCCTGGTTAAAAAGTACCGACGCTACCAGCACGCTACTGAGAATTGTAGTTAAGCTATGTAGCGTCGCTACTTGTAGCTACTGTAGCTACTGCCCATCACTGATATTTGGCCATATCTGGGATAAGAAACCAATACCATACCAAATGAATCATCATCAAAATCAGTAAATGTAGGTCATATTTCTACTGGCAATTTGTTGATATAGGCCATAATGGAATGACTTCACACATTCAGTGACTCTCTCCCACAGAATGGTGGCGCTCAAGCTTGTCTCATCATGTCCCTCTCCCGCCTCCCAGCAGCGGTTGGGTCAGCAGCCCTGTGATCTTTGACCCCTCACCGCTAAATTAACTCTGCCCCCAGTTGGGTGTTGTGCCAAGTGTCAGGCGCTGCCTCTAATCCTGTCTCACTGTCTGGTTGGCCACTCAGCTCCAGACTGCCTTTCCTGTCCAGACCAATCTAGGTACCACCGGTACACACCACCCTCATCCTCAACTCAACTCAGCCCAACTCCTTCAGTACAGGACCACCTACCCAACTTGTGGCGATTGGATTCTCTCGTTCCCAATATGTTATGCTCATTCTCCAGAGACGCAAATAACAATCCTTAAATACTTGACCTGCAAACATTTCACCTGCTTAGTTCATACAATCTAATTATAAATATCTAATTATAATAAGATATTTACTGGAACTAATAATCGCTTTTGTGCATACAGAGTAGATCACTAGATATATCAGCTTATAAATTCTCCAGCTGCTGGCAGCAGTCCAGGCACACAGTTGTGGAATCTGATAGCCGCTGGCGCAAAGGACTGGCCGAGGCGGTGTTGGGGGGGTATGAGTCTGTGGCTGAACGTGTTCCTCAATTTGGCTAGCTCCACATACTGTAGAGGGGGTGGGAGGGTTTCTCCAGGATAGCGGCCAGCTTCCTTCTCATCCTCCTCTCTGCCACCACCTCTAGTTTGACCAGCTCGACTCCTCCCACAGAGCTAGCCTTCCTCGCCAGCTTGTTCAGTTTGTTGGTGTCCCTTGAGTTGATGTAGCCGGCCCAGCATACAACAGCAAAAAAGAGGACGCTGGCTGCTACAGACTGACGATTGCTGCAGTTCTAGAAGAGACATTAACTATATTTAAATACTTGATCTACCAACATTTCACCTGCTTAGTTCATACAATTGTAACTAAGATATTTTCTGGAAAAAACAATCGCTGTTGTGCATGGATCACTAGATATATCAGTTTATAAATGGTGCATTTCACGTTGGGAGCTGGTATTGAGGTGAAATACCACATCAACATGGGCTGACGTCAGCTGACGTGTGTAGTGATGATTTCCATTGACCAATCAACAGTCTGCAGTATCGGGTTGCAGCAGGGTAGGGTGTTTTGTGCCCCAGAGCAGTAGCTAAATCAGCACCAGATGGTACTGCTCCACACGGGTCCATTGAAAGTGGAAAAACTGTATTTCAGCATGGTACCACAAGATAGTGGAAAATCCCCATTACTCTACCTCGTAAGTAATTGTACTGGGAGAGTCCAATGACCATTTGATTATTTATATATAATTCTTCTTTTTCTTCTTTAGACTAAATGATGCAGTAAAGAGTTAGAATTTTGAGTTGAAGCATTTAACTTTGCGCATAATGTGCGTGCGTGTGTGTGTGTGTGTGTGTGTGTGTTTCACCTGTGTCAGTCCTGGTGTAACGAGGTTGAAACCTTGCAATGGCAGCCCCCTTGGTGTAAACTCCACTTCACCACCAGAATTGGATCCCTTTCAGGTGGGAGAATGGATAAGACTGTGGTATTTAACATCACATGGTGCTGGTGAGCAGATGGTTGGAGGGTCAAGGCTGTCGGAGGACAGGTGCAGAGTGCGAAGTGCCTGTTAGTACCTAGTGACCACCTTTACACTGAGTCCTGGAGTCCTGGAGTCCTTGCTGAGATCTGGTCAAAGAGAAGGGGAGCTCCATGGTCAGACCAGCTGAACATCACAACCTCCTCCAACTGATATATCATACCTGGGATAAGAAAGCAATACGATACCAAATGATTCATATGGAATCAGTAAATGTTGGTAATATTTCTACTGCCAGTTTGTCGGTATAGTCCCTATTGGAATGAATTGCAGTTTGCTGCTGCGTTAGCGTGCCTTTGGCGTATTGATTGTGGCTCAAAAAGGGCATGATTCTTTTTGCATAGATCAATCCAAACCTATTCCAGAGACCTATGTGACCTCCCCCATACCACAGGCGGAGAGTGCTGGTATTATCTGAGGAAAGAGCTCATTTGATTTAAGTCAAATGTGGGGCTCAATCACTGCCTATTAGCTTAGATTTAATTAACCCAAATCGCGTTATTGTGTTTGATGACAAAGAGGTTTCCGTTGCGGGGACCTCATTGTCAGATCATTGTTCCGCTGTCTCATTCAGCACAGTCAATGGCTGACAAGGAGGGAGCAGCTGCCAATGTGGCCTGGGGAGGGTAAAGGATGGCTTACGTTATTGTTCATGGAAGATGGTCGCCTGCATACCTGGACAGAGATACATCAAAGATACATCAGAGGTATAGCACATGAACCATCAGGGCAAAATGTGGCTTGAGCAGAGCAGGGTATATGATAATGTACTTATTAAAAGGTAGATAATAGGTAATTTTTGTGCCAGCACTTATCACCTAGACTTTCCATAATAATAGGATGCGCGCACTTCTGCCTCAGTGACGTAGCCTAAACGTTGTTTGACCGCGTATGCCCACCACTGCATCGCTGGATGTAGCTAAGAGCCAGACTATGATGAGCTTTAAAGGGGCAGTTCACCCCTTTAAAAAAAAACATTACCTGGAGTGCTATCTATCCATCCAGATGTGATTTTCCTAGTTTTGTAGATCTGCTGGCACTCCAATACAATGGAGCTGAATGGCACTCATCTTGTGGCACTCAAAGCACCAGAAAAACTCAAAAGCAAGGTATTTTTTTGGAAATCATGACCCAGGCGGTTACTCAGGATAATACACAGACCTTGTTGTGAGCAGTTTCATGTAGAAACTATTTTCTAGCTAAGTACACCCCCATTCATTATTATGGGAGGTGTACATCGGTAGGAAATAGTTCCTACATGAAACTGCTCACAACAAGGTCTATGTATTATCTTGAGTAACAGGGTCATGATTTCTGTAAAGAGACACTGAGTTTGAGTTTTTCCAGGAGTGCAGTGGTCATGCCACGCAGTACCACGCCGTCCTACCACTTTTGCACGCGCGCGCACACAAAAATGCGTTCACAACTTTCGCTCGACTCGTCTGCCGTGCGCCAAGTACCTAGCTACTTGTCTTTGCATAACAATAGGATACCAATAGCATAACAAAGAACGAGAAGAGCAAAACCAAAATACAAGCCCTGTACCAATTGGTGGGGGTTTGCTTGAGCTGTGGAGCTCTCACTATGTGATCATGGTCCCGACTGGAAGGATGAGACATTTCTTAAGTTGTGCTTGTAAGTTACATTGTTAATTTAGTTTGTATTTACTTTTCTAGTTTAAGTTAATTCAATTAAAGAAATTGTAACTACAATATTGTATCTACAATTACATTTAAAACATTGTTTATTTTTCAACCATATCTGTTGACAATATAATTTCTTTATATATTGAATGCTACATCCTGCTACCTTTTTCAGCTTCTCTATTTGAAGGCAATATTTACAAAAACTAAACAAAAACTTGTAATTTCCTATACAAACATGTTTCCTACTATTTATGCATAATAATCATCTGTTCTGTGCGCACGCGAGGGAACATGTATGCGCACGCGCGGGAGCGGGCGTGCATGTGACGTCATTATAAACAGAGTACAGGCACTTCTGATATTACCACTGCACCCCTGTCTACAGCAGATTTGTATTGGAGTGACAGCAGACATCTCTACAGCAGATCTGGATGGATAGATATTACGTTAGAGATTAGTAAGGGGGAAAATATGCTTTTTATTTTATTTTGTTATTCTGGATGAACTGCCCCTTTAAGAGTTATCAGTGAGATCTTAAAATCAACTCTAAAGCCAACAGACAACCAATGGAGAGAGGGGTATTATGGGTTAAATGGGCCTGACTTGGTAAAGTTAGGTCAAGATCAATATCATGAATAAAGTACTGTTGGTCACAGTGGCTTGAGAGAGGTCTGTCATCTACATTGTCAGCGGTTTTCAACCTTCTTTGTTTGCAGCGTTTCAAAAAATGTTTATTTATTTTTTACCTGGTTTTACCTTCATTGACTACACTGCGTAATGACTGAGCCGTTATAAGTTTCACCAAGTTTTATCTCATCGTCCTGCATGTCTCGCTAGTCGCTACAAAACCCACATTTCACATCAAGCTTCGATTGAAGTTCAAATTAATAGAATAAGCCAGACACGCACAAATGTGAAAAGCAGCAAATCAATCGTCTTCAAACAAAGTGACATAAATACCATTCAATTCCATAAGATCTTACTTTACCTCAGTCCCTTCTTAATGCCTCTCCCTCATCTCCAATGACATGATATCCCCCTCCACCCCTCTGACACGCACTGTAATTGACAAAGCCTGGCTGCACTTCGCCAAAGCGTATTGAGTCGCTGTCTCTGTGAAGAATACAAATTCAACCCGATTCCCGGTGCTCTCAACAAAACTCCTGCCAATTATCTGGAGCCCCGTAAAATGATAACTCCACGGCCACTCAGGCATAAAACAAGGAGATGAAGATGAGACTCACTCTCCCCATCATTTCATCCCATTTAATTGACAAGCTCTCAGTCGCTGTTAAATTTAGAAGATTACAAATATGAGCCGAGTCTCGAGCACCCCAATCCACCGCGCTCTAATCGCACGTGGAACCGGTCGCAAATTAATCTACATATTTTAATAAGGCGCCGGCAACAGGGAAGGTATGCGCAGACATTTAACAGATTATCGTCCGCCGTCCCCTGAGTTCAGAAATTGAATAAATATCTTTCATATAAATGCATGGGAGCCTCGACTGATAGCTAGGAGCTTTCCTCTCACAGCGAGCTAGAGGCCTGTTCTCGTCTCACTCTCCCTCTCTCTCTCTTTCTCTCTTTCTCACAGATGAGCGTGTGGAGGAGGGACGAGGACGGCTTCAGAGACATTCACTTGTGGTCTATAGTCTTATTCTTGGGGCCTGATTAGCAGTCCAAGCACTTATTTAACGGAGACGCTGTAATTTCGCCGGCCTTCTAATGCTAGTGGTTCCACAGGTTCCTCTCTTGCAGGGGGGCTAATCTTCACCATTATGTTTTATGAGCACCAGAGTGAAATACCCAATGTGATGGCTTTATGAAGAATTAAACGCGCTTCGGAGACGAGGGAATCATTGGCTCTGCGGGGGGGGGGGGGGGGGGGGGGGAACGCACATGTGTAAAACATCACTTTAACTCGCAGTTTAAAAGTGAACGGGAACTTGAAGGCTTACTGTGGTTGACTCAGGCTCACGCTGGGATTAACTTATCTATAGAGAGACATAGCCAGATAAAGCTGAATCCACAACTCTTATTTCCCCCGAGGAACACGATGAGCTATTGCTCTCTCAAACTTAACCATTTCAGGTGTACAGTATATGCTTTGTTCACGTTCATGTTCATGTTCTCACATCGTCATCGAATTTTTTTTTAAATGGTAAATGGTGCATTTATATAGCAGCTTTTATCCAAAGCGCTTTACAATTTTGTTCCTCACATTCACCCATTCACTCACACATTCACTCACCGATGGCGGAAGCGACCATGCAAGGTGCCAACCTGCTCATCGGGAGCAATTAAGGGTTAAGTGTCCTGCTCAAGGACACTTCGACACACTGCCTGGGATGAGCGGGAATCGAACCTGGTACCTTCCAACTACCAGACGACTGCTCTACCTCCTGAGCCACTGTCGCACATAAGATCGATGGGGTTTTCGATTCACAGAAAGGGACGCACGTGAGCGGCATCTCCACATTGGTACGATCGTCGGCATGGGAACGCACAGCGATAAACACTCGTCGTTTACTCCGCTGCTTCTGCAGCTCGAAAGGGCTGTGACCTCCAATCACTCGGTGTTGTATACAAATACACAGACATAATGAAGAGCCCTGAACACCCAACCCTCAACCCTGCTTCTGAACCTGCCATTCAGCCACTTAGACATACCTATTTTCCCCAGCGAAACGCAGACAGTGAAAATTACTTTCCTCTCCCCTCGCTGAAAGTGAACCGGCGGTGAGAGCCTCTCAATAGAACAAAGACTTGTAATGTGGTTTTTTTTGCACCTTTTCACGCTGCCAGGAATAATATGGCCCCATTACACTCTTGAGGGTCATTTTTAGTGTCTGAAGGTGGTGCTTACTCAGACTTTACAACGTGTATCATTATAGCTCGCCTTATATGGAAGCCGCCGGGATGACAGGGGAGAGAAAGAGGAGGTCAACGGGGGCTGTCAGTTTTGAGAGCGGAGAGACGGGACCAAAGACTGGCGATCAATTAGCACCACTTAAAGTGCAGATGAAATTAAATTCTTCTTTTTCCACTTTTAGATCACTTCACCAGGCATATTGTGCACCTATTTAACAATATATCCCAATATATATATATAAATAATAAGGCTGTCAATCGATTAAAATATTTCTACTATTTCATTTCTCAGGCCATGACCTTCCCCTCTCATCCACCGTCACCAACCTTGGTGTAAAAATGGACCCTCACCTAAATTTCAAGATCCACATCAAACACATTTGCAAAACCTCCTTTTTCCACCTCAGGAACATTTCAAAAATCCGTTCCACACTCACCCTCCCAGATGCTGAAAAACAAGTCCACGCCTTTGTCTCCTCCAGGCTGGATTACTGTAACGCACTTCTCATCGGGATTCATAGCAAAAGTCTCCAGAGGCTCCAATACATCCAGAACAGCGCTGCTAGGATCCTGATGAGAGTGCGTAAGTACGACCACATCACACCCATCCTCCACTCACTTCACTGGCTCCCCATCACCACCCAGACTGAATACAAAATATCCCTTCTGACCCATCAATGCATCCACGGAAATGCTCCCCCCTACCTCAAAGATCTCCTCACCCCAGAACCCTCCACCTGTAACCTTCGCTCCGCCAACACAAACCGCCTCCTTCCCCCCAGGACCAAGCTCCGCACCATGGGCGACCGGGCCTTCTGCTCGGCTGCTCCTCGCCTATGGAATGCCCTCCCTGACTACCTCAGAGCAGCACAGACCACTGCTTCCTTTAAAAGAGAACTTAAAACATACCTCTTCACGAAAGCCTTCCCTTAGTTTTAACCTTTTTATACATGCCTTGTGTGTTTTATCCCTTTTTTATGCTTTTATGTCTTGTTTCTTTAATTGCCTATGTTTTTAAAGTCTGTTTTTACTCTGTAGCACTCTGAGACTTGGTTTCCAGATATAGAGTGCATTATAAATCGAATGTATTATTATTATTATTATTATTATTATTATTATGATTGTCCATAGTTAACTCTTTCAGTGCCACTCACGAGATTTCTCGTGTTTTATAGGTGGTTGCTAGCCACTCACGAGATTTCTCGGAATTATTATTTTTTTTTTTTTTTTGCGATCTGAAAAATTATTGCATCACCCGAGCCTACCCGAGTATTGCCGAGCTGCGCCGGTGATCACTGTGGAAAAAAGCGCCCCCTGTCGTCTCCCAGATGACATAAGTGATTTTGGAATGGACTCAATGAAAATGAATGGGGAAAAAAATCCGGTACTCCACATTTTCCAGTTCACTGATCCAGCCGGGGTTACTAGAGTTCATTCTGGAGCCTCAGATCCCCGCGGATCATGGAGATCCACTGTGTCGCGTTGGATCCATACACGTATCGATTTTTTCGAATGGTGATCAGGAATTGGAATATACCAGTTGGATACCATCTGATGTCAGGTAAGGACTCTATGTTATCAGTGGTAGGATAATCAGAGTAAGTTTGATGAAGTTATAAGCTGTTTTGTGAAATGTCTTCTTTCGGTTTCAATGTAAAACTCCGAGAGGAAATCAACGAGGCGATTATCCGCGCGCGGCCGTAATGTGCGTGCGTGCACGTATAATATTGATCATCTAGCGTTTATTTGAAAACGATTCATAAAAAGGCCGACGAATATCAACGTTGTGGAATATTCCACTAAAAGACGATTTTCATAGAATGCTCCAGAATGAGCTGTTTTTTATATCAAAACGGGGGCTTCTCTAACTGCTCTGAAACGGCAACGACGCGATAAAAAAACAATCTGCCTTCACAGCACTGTCTGGAAAATAGTCTTTGATAATGCGATGGGCAGATTAGACACATAGCCATAATTTAAAACATAGATTAGGCGATATTAACGTTAACATTGGCGCGGATGGTGGCATTCAAGCGGTAAAATGGAAAACCAGGCGTGGCACTGAAAGAGTTAACTCGCGATTAATCACAAATTAATCGCATATTTTGTATCTGTTCTAAATTTACCTTAAACAGATATTTTTCAAGTTGTAATACTCTTATCAACATGAGAGTCAACAAATGCTTGCTTTATGCAGCCATTTAACACAAAATGATGACCCTCATGCATTGCAAATTTGCATCAAATTCAAAACAGAGTGATGCACAAAAAAACTTAAAAGAAAATAATAATTTAAAACAATGAATAAAGTGTGCATGAAATAAAGAAAACAAGGAACTTGTTACATTCACCCACACAAGGGCTGAGGACTCACCTACCCCCCGCCCCCTCTTTCTCTCACACACACACACACACACACACACACACACACACACACACCCAGCTCTCTCTCTCTCTCTCTCTCTCTCTCTCTCTCTCTCTCTCTCTCTCTCTCTCTCTCTCTCTCTCTCTCTCTCTCTCTCTCTCACACACACACACACACACATTTTGAGTCAGAAATAAACATAGTATCAATGAGAGTATCAATAATACACCTGAGTGAAGTCTAGTAAAAAGTAAAAAAGTTGTAGCTATGCCACGCTTTAAAGATAGGAGTGCGTCACCTTGTTTGTAGAGCTCAGTGTTGGGCAAGTTACTTTTAAAAAGTAACTAGTTACAGTTACTAGTTACTTCTTCCAAAAAGTAACAAAATTACTTACTCAGTTACAAATTATAAAAGTAACTAGTTACTTCAGAAAGTAACTATTGCGTTACTTTCAAGTACTTTTTTTTTTTTTACATAAACAACATACACAAATCTAAACTATTTGAATGTTGCTGTGGGACAAAGTGAGACTAGCCTCCAATCAAATGTCATGTATGTAGATATTATAATTACTATGTTTATATAGTGGATCATACAAATACAAACACAATAGATGTATTGCCCCTCAACAGGCCACAACTGGGCAACATTAAATTATGCTTGTTAAGCACTATACCAAAAATAAATAACAAATATATACTGATTGATTGAACATTTTAATTAACAGATTGCAGAATGGGTACAGTACAGTACAGCTCAATACACACAATTGTTAAGGGAATGCAGATCAGAGAAAGACTTTCATCTTGTTTACATCAGGGTCCCCCATTTTCAATTCATGACATTTATGACATACAACATACAGATATAAGAATCTAATCTAATCATCTAAGCAAATCTAATCATGACATTTAAGACATGCATGACATACAGATATATATATGTATCTGACTCTGAGCACCTGAAGACTGTGCTATTAAACCAGGAAGTGCAACACTATGTCAGCAGAGTAGAGCCTCCACTACTGCAGTGCCCTGCGCTGCAACACAACTAACACAAGAGTGAACAAAAAACGCTCATGGACTGCTCGCTTGTGTTGTTCGTTGGATTCGTTTTGGATTATTTGGGCTCGCCAAACAAACTGTCAAAACGTACACAGACCCGCGGTCTCACGTTGACTGAACTCGCTTGTGTTGTCGCTGACTCGCTGTGTGTCAGACTCTGGAGGCACCCGCCCACCTCTACCTCTGATTGGCTTACCATGACATTTTACTCAACCTCAGCCAATCGCGCTGAGGTTGGCTGAGAAGATCAGTATGCCTCTCGGCGCAGAGATCTGTCTGATGAAAAAAACAGCTTCAATCATAGACCGTAACGCGCCGCATTTTTTGGCAGTAACGGTAACAGCGTTATTAAGATTGGAAGAGTAATCCGTTAGATTACTCGTTACTGAAAAAACTAACGCCGTTCTTTATAACGCCGTTATTCCCATCACTGGTAGAGCTATATCTATTTTTTTTTTTTTTTTTTTTTTGATCTTTTTCCCCCTCCATCCGATTTTCTCCCATCCCAATGTTAGTCGTATGCCAATTCCCAATCCCTTCCTGGTCGCTGCGCACTTACCCCCCACAGTCAGATCATCTGGGAGAGTGGAGGCTATCACGTGCTTCCTCCGACACACGTCCAGCCAATCAACCGCTTCTTTTCACCTGGCAGCGCGGATCCTCCCTGAGAGGGCGTAGCGTGTGGAAGGATCACACTATCCCACTCAGGTCCTATCCGCGCTTAGCAGGCGCCCCGACCGAACTGTAGGAGTCGCTGTTTACAATGACCCGGACGAGAAATAGGGCGCAGCGTGAATTCTACTATAAGTGTTGGCGTTTCTTGCCTGGACACGCTACTATTTCCAAATCAAATTTATATAATAGGTATTATGTTTCATCATGAATGTATGAAAGGGGGGGGGGGGGGGGTCGTTTCTGATGCTTTGATTGCCAGTAACGGCATTTGTATTGAACACTAAAAACGCTGATCAGCTGGGTCGGTATCAAAACATTGTTGGATCAAGCTGAAATTGATGTCAGATAGACCTTACCTGTGGTCGGTGGTATTCCAAAAAGAATATTCCAATTGTCTGATCGGGATTTCCAGTATTGGTGTCCATCTGGTCCCGGACATAATTTGGCACAACTTATGGATCGAGTGTGCCAGATGCGTCTCGAAGTGCTCGGATGAAGCGACTTACTCGGCTCCGTCTAAATATAGTGCCCGGTGACATTTGAGTGTAACACAGAGTTAGATATAAGGTTTCAAAGGGTGGGTGACACTGCCATCTGGCAGGATGCGGCTGGTATTGCACTTTGGCGATCTCAAAATCATTTCATATGGCAACACTGAGGTCAAGGATGAATAATGAATGAAAATAGCTAATAAAAGAAAAAACTACCAACGCATGGCGAGTTAACCCGAGATATCTCGGGTCTGGCAATTAAAGAGTTAATAAATAAATAAATAAATATAATGTTTTCTAAAAACGAAATATTCTGCGTGCTTACTGTTGTGAAGGGCCAGATTAAACCGAATATATATATTTATTTATATATATTTAATTGTATTTGTATATTCCCTGATATCCCTTGTATATTCCTTGTACAATATGCATTGAATATCCATTCTAGCCTACTGAACATCCCATAATAGTCTCCATTCTACTATTGGTCGAGACCTTGGTGCCAGGCTGCCATACCCCTCAGACCCAGTTCAAACGTACCGCTCGACATGTACGAACAAGTCCTAGTTCCGCGTAGGAATTTGGCTACCGCACCACTAATGGGACTATTTGTTCATAGTGCGTATATATACTGCGCTACTAAAGTAGGACTTTCTTTTCAGTCCAGTTTCTTACCCTCCAATAGAGTCACAGACGTAAAGCCTCCCCGCGATGCCACGTGTGGGAGTAAGGCCAAGTTCGGCCTACCATCGGTATTGAGACATTGTGTATATTAATATTTGAATAGTCATATTTGGCACTATATCGTCGAGTTGGACGTAGTCTATTAAGCTAATAATAGTCTGTTAATATATAGTGCTTCGTGCGGTGAGAATACTACCGTAGTCAGTACCCCATCGTTTCGGGCAGAGAACTGGCTGCTTACCCAGGGTGGTTGACCCTATGTGAAGCTGCACCCGAGGAGCCCCAGAGCCGACGAGCGAGTGGACCTGTATACCGGATTATTCTACCGACGACAGCCCGCCTTCCCAGGCACGGATTATGCTTTGGATACTTTGATTATTCTATGGATAAAGACCCCCGACACTACCGTGTGTTGGAACCCCCCCCCCCCTGGAGAGGACGCAAGGTGAGGAGACGCTCTGCAAGACGAGGTCTCTCCACATCTCTCCCCCGTGGACCGGAGAGAGCCGGCCCACAAAGAGTCCACCTGCTTTCATCTGTGGTCCAAGGATCGCCGGCGCATTGAACGGCACTACAGTGGGTTCTCCTGGGATACCCTTGGCCGGACGAGGCAGCTGGATTCTACCCCCCCCCCCCTCCTACTCCTGTCGGCTTACAATCGACCGGATTAACCCCCTCTAGTGTATCCAGCCTATAATCATTAAAGTATCATTGCTGTTATTCCTTAACTATTCCAGGTCGTATATTTACCACCTGCGCCTTCAGAGATTGGACATTATCTATTGATATACCGACGAATACTCCTTGCCATAAAAGTGCATACTATTTCAATTCATAAATGTAATTAAGTGATTAAGTGCTTATTCTACACACCATCGCTGTGTAGGAAATAAAGACCTGTTTCTAATTCGTACATTTGTGTTGGATCCGTTTCATCTACGTGAGAGTGTTCATGATAATATATTTATGCCGTGTACTGGGTGGCCGAATATTAAGTACAAAGGTAGTGGTAGTAAGTATCATATCTAGTAATACAGTCAGGGAATTGTACCCCTCAGTTACACTTACTGTACGTAGGCATGTATGAGCAGCGAGCATCAAAATTCCAACCAGCAATATCATGACATCCACCCATCAATCAACATGTAACTTCTAGCGTGCACAGAGCTAAGATTCATTAGGTAGCAAGCTAGCAGCAGCGTGGTATTCATTCAATCTTTATTGAATCTTTATTTTCAATTATTGTATTAGGAACAATACACAATACAAAAACAATATAAAAACAGAAAAGTCAATCAATTAAACAATTAAAATCAATCAAAAAATTTACAGACTGAGGTGATATGGTTGGCGATTAAAGATTTAAACTGACCAATGGATGTGTTTTAAGGTGCTTTGCAAAACATTCCACGTTTCAAGGGCACAGAAGCTAAAAGCAGATTTTCCTAATTCAGTGCAAACTCTAGTACTCTGGTCGCTGTCAAATCAAATTCCTCCAAACATTATATCCCGCCCCTATCCTATTTCACTCGGAAATACGTCATGATATGGAAACTAGATACTCACGGAATGCTGTTTCATTGTAACTTTAACACTTTCCTTTTTACCCGCTGAATGCCACCATCGGCGCCAATGTTAACGTTAATATCGCCTAATCTATGTTTTAAATTATGGCTATGTGTCTAATCTGCCCATCGCATTATCAAAGACTATTTTCCAGTCAGTGCTGTCAAGGCAGATTGTTTTATTATCGCGTCGTTTCCGTTTCAGAGCATTTAGAAAAGCACCCGTTTTCAGATAAAAAAACAGCCCATTCTGGAGAATTCTATGAAAATCGTCTTTTACTGTAATATTCCACAACGTTGATATTCGTCGGCCTTTTTATGAATAGTTTTCAAATAAACGCTAGATCAGGGGTGGCCAACCCGCGGCTCGCGAGCCGCATGCGGCTCTTTGCCCGTCAATGTGCGGCTCTTCCATCCATAAAAAAATATTAAAAAAAACAAAAACAAAAAACGATTTTTTTTTATTTTTTTTTTTACTTTTTTTTATTTTTTTACTTTTTTTTTTTATGTCACTCATTCCATAAGGACGTAGAATAAACATTTACAAATTTTTTTTAAATGGTCCATTTGCATGTTCTTGGTATCTGAATCTAGGGACATAATTGGATCAGTGTCAGAAATAGTGTGTCTGTTACTAGGCTTGAGTAAATTGTAATGAACCAAAGGAGAATATCAATTCTATTTAAAAAAAAATTATCTTTGACTGTAAATAACACCATGCTAAAATTTACCAGACCTGAAAAATCTAAGCAAATGAATAAAGGGAAGATGATTAAGCAGAAGGTTTTGTAGATACAGTACTGAATTCTGCCATCTTTTTTATAATGTAAATTTCTCCACCATTTTTCATCATATTGCAACACCGTTTTTTGCAAGACGTTCACAGAAAGGTAGAGAAACTAACTGCGTTCTGTTTTATGGCAATAACGTTCAGGTTTGTGGGAGATAATCCCAAAAAATAAGAGAAATTAAAAAGTAAATCCAGAAGTCAGATGATTGACAGGGGCTGGTGTGAGCTGGGTAGGGTAGTTTTTCGAAATTTGAAAGCCCTGAGTCTCTTCCTTCAAAAGACTACACTCACTTTTGGCTGTGCCACTTCCTCCTGTCAATATGCGCCGGTTTCCGACTCAATGCCCTGAGATTTCTATAATCTTATATTTCACTAATAACAGTTAAAATAATTGGTAAACAAACATAATGCTGAAAATATACACTTTTACTGTATATCTCGGGCTTAAGAGGTTAACCCTGTGAGGCCCAAATTAAAAAGAAATTAGCAACTTCAGAGGCCAGAGGGTGGGACATATAAACACATTTACTATCAAATAGCATTGTGAGGCTGAACAACAGGACCAATTGACTATACATGTGCTTAAAGGGGAACTATCTTATAAATGGCTTTTTTCAGTGTTTACCATTGTTTCTTAGCTATGTGGACTTATATTAATAGGATATATGTCTCTAATTCTCATATTGGCGAATTCTTCCAATTCTCCTCTCACAATATTCACCCTCACTGAACTGAGTCATCTGAAAATGTGCATATCTGTGATGTCAGAGATTTCTCAGCTGCATAATAATGTGGCAGTCACCTCCTGGTTTGGGAATAGCACTGCACAAGACCGTAGCAGACTACAAAGAGTGACACGTTCAGCCGAACGCACAATTAGAGGGGGGCTTCCCACCCTCCAGAACATTTACAACAAGCGGTGCAAGGGGAAGGCTAAGAGAATTATTAAGGACTCGAGCCACCCGAACAACTGCCTCTTTGAACTGCTGCCGTCAGGCAAGCGATACCGGAGTCTTATGGCGAGCACAGAAAGACTCAGAAGGAGCTTCTATCCCCAGGCCATCAGGCTGCTAAACGAACAATAATCGCTAAACGAACAATAATCACTATGCAACAACCATCAAATGCACACAGCACACACACCCACACGCACACACTCACTCAAACAAACAACACACTGCAGCACCCACTCTCCACACTTTAGATCACACAAACACACTTACACTTTATATTTATTGATAAAGGATTTGCACTACAACTCGTACACCTACTGTGAATTGTACCTAAACTGCACCTCGTCCATTTATGCCTTGCACTATATAGTATTGTATATTAGTACACTGCACAGTATTGTATATTGTATGGTAACTACGTCTACGAACATTGTACATATGTCTAAACTGAACACTGTGACCTCTTTTTTTACTTCTAATTTTTACTATGTTTTTATTTCATACTTATCTTGTCATGCACAGTCTCTGGAGCGCAACAGTAAGAAGCATTTTGTACAAAAGTATTCTGTACTTCTGTATGACAACTATTAAAGAAACTTGAAACTTGAAACTTGAACTTGATGTGGCAGTTGGCACCAGGCCACACAGTGGTTGGAGCCCAGCCTCAAAACGGCTTAAGATCTTGAGGTAGAAAAATGCGGTTTTTAGTACTTGATTAGAAATACAAAACAATGCATTTTTTTGGAAAAAAACCTAGGTGTTCCATAGACTCACAGGAATTGTGTAAAAGTGCCCAAATAGTGAAAGAAATAGTAAAATAGTTCCCCTTTAACATTTTTTAAATAAACATTATTTTTTTAAATGGCTAAAAGTGATTTTGTAATTTTGCAACCGTGGGTCTCACAGGGTACTTTTAACCCTGTGAGGCCCAAATAAAAAAGACATTAGCAACTTCAGAGGCCAGAGGGTGAGACCTATAAACACATGAAGGGTGCCGTGACTGAAAAAAAAGGTTGAGAAACGCTGGTATATGGTGTGGCTCTTTGTGGTACCACAGTAATTTTTTTGTGGCTCTTAGTCTCTGACTGGTTGGCCACCCCTGCGCTAGATGATCAATATTATACGTGCACGCAAGCACATTCGGGCCGCACACGGATAATCGCCCCGTTGATTTCCTCTCGGACTTTTACAGTGAAACCGAAAGAAGACATTTCACAAAACAGCTTATAACTTCATAAAAATTTGTCTGATTATCCTAACACTGATAACATAGAGTCCTTACCTGACATCAGATGGTATCCAACTGGTATATTCCAATTCCTGATCACCATTCGAAAAAATCGATAAGTGTATGGATCCAACGCGATACAGTAGAACTCCATGATCCACGGGGCTCAGAGGATCCAGAATGAACTGTGGTAACCCCGGCTGCATCAGTGGACTGGAAAATGTGGAGTACCGGATTTTTTTCCCAATTCATTTTCATTGAGTCCATTCCAAAATCCCTTATGTCATCTGGGAGACGACAGGGGGCGCTTTTTTCCACAATGATCGCCGGCGCCGCTCGGCTATACTCGGGTAGGCTCGGGTGATGCAATATGATTTCAGATCGCTAAAAAAAATAATAATAATAATTCCGAGAAATCTCGTGAGTGGCTTTCAACCACCTATAAATAAACCCGAGTATTCTCGTGTGTGGCACGGAAAGTGTTAATGAGTGAAATGTATTCCTCTTCTTTCATTCATATCAGTACCACTTGTCTAGCATGGTGCTTATTGAAGCAATATAGGACATAACAATACTGTTTCAATTCTCTCTTCTCTCTCTCTCTCTCTCTCTCTCTCTCTCTCTCTCTCTCTCTCTCTCTCTCTCTCTCTCTCTTTTTATCTAACCTATATTTTATGTTTCCCTTTAGTACAAAAATGTTAAACTAGACAGCTTCAGAAGAACACTTAAATATTACACCTAACAGACTAAAAGAATTGTAAAGTCCCCAGGATCCTACATCGCTGACGGACATGTGAGAGTATCAGGATGGATTGGTAGCTAGATCACCATCTCTGCAGTGATTTGTCATTTAGAAGTGATTCGTCTGGTCCTGTCCCGTCTCCCGGCGGAGTGAGATGTCACATGTCAGTGGTGAGTGACAGGTCCCCGGTCCTGTCAGGGAGCTGCGGGGGACCTGCGGGGGATGATAAGGACATCTGCAGCACCTATCAGTGTGTAGGCTCTATATAATGGCAGGATAGGACTACGGGGTCACGTGAAGGTCCGCCTCCCAACCCCGATGATATCTGTGTTTTAGTAGGTCTGGGTTCACTCCCTCGCAAACACCTGTCCTCGAGTGACCTCTCAACTCCAACCAACCCCTATACTGTTTAGCATCATGACCCCCTAGAATGTCGGGTTGTCAATTATCTTAAAATTACTCCAAAGGAGGTTTTTGTATTATATTGTAGAAAAATCATTATGTTCACCCTCTTAATGCTTTGTTAAACTTTAAGAAACACTGTCAATTATGTCCTGTACTATTCCTTTACTCCATTTAGGAGAAATCAGCTTACTACGCGTAAATGCGCTAACATGCAGGGAACATGTTTAGTCTTAAACCACTCCTAGCAACCAACCTTCTCATGACATTAACCCAGACCCCAGCAGGTGCAGGATTATCAGTATTCATGCCACGCTGTTTTCTTGAAAACTACCTGACAGTAGACAGTTCCTGTATGCAAACCTTTAATTGTCTCAGATTGTCTGTACATTGTATCAGACTCTCTGCTTTGAATAGATCCTTCTCCTATTTTCTTTGTTATCCCTTGACTCAATCTCAATTTATCTTAGGCGCTTGTTACACTGACTGTTTTTGTGCTCGTTTTTATACGTTTTTGAATACGTTTGCTGTCCCTTTTACATAGAAATGCGTTTTTTGGCGGATACGTTGTGGCCCTACTGAAAACGCTAAATTGTGTTTTCCGTTTTGGAGTAGCGCCAAAACTCGCCGACAACAGTCGTGTAATCTGCACGGAGCCGTTGTTGCGAAAACGCCCATGCGCAGTAGATACCATCTGCGTGCCCTTCCGGTGACAACAGAGTGTGTGTGTGTGTGTGTGTGGGTGTGTGTGTGTGTTTGGGACAGAGCTGTCCCAAATAGCTGCAGCTACCATGTGTTGTCAAGTTATTGTTATAAGGACCCCAGTCCAAGCTACAACAGTCTGCATTCCCTTAACAATTGTTTGTATTGATCCGTATTGTATTGTACCCATTATGCAATATGTTAAATAAAGTTTACATCCATTCATTCTGCTAGCATTACCGATTGCATGAGCACTGCCACTGGCTAACATGAGCTAGCGTTAGCTATCAGACCCTGTTAGCTCAAAGCTCCTCTTTCAATCTTAACAAGCATTAAACAAATGGCCCAGTCATCTATTCACCTTTGTTTAATACACACAGCGTTGTCTCTAATGTTATCTAGCTACTGATAGCTCCCGATATCATCAGTTTGGTGCTGGCTAACTAGCGTGAGCTAACGTTAGCTTCTAGCCACAATGCTATACTGTTATAATGGCATATTCCATTCACGTTAGCATACAGCTAACAATGTAGCTAACAACGTCACCGATCTTTTTTGAGACTAAACTATCCGCTCTTGGTGGTCACTTGTGTTGATGTTAGTTTTGTTTCATCAACAAATGAGAGGCAGAACACACAGTGAATGTATCCGTTTTGTTTATTGCACTTTTATTACACTTTGCTGAAAAAGAAGTGCTGCATTGGGTAAATAGGCAAAGATGGCGGCGCCCGCCTTGTTGACATTTTCTTTGCAGGAAGTGTATTGGCACATTCAAGTTCTGATTGGTTGAAAATTGCCTTCATGTTCGCCACCTACTGCCACCTACTGCTTTGGCAGTGTACTACATCACTGTGCTCAGGTGACAAAACGAAAGTGTGACTGGCCTCCCGCTACGTTGCGGCGAAACTCATCTGAAAATGAAACGAAAATGAAACGAAAGTCTAACCGCAGCCTTAAGCTCACCGGACTTGGTAAAACAAAATGTCCACAACAATTCTCCACCTTTTACTTTTACCTCTCTTAAATCTCCTTTTTCTATACAAAAGCTAATGGTGACTAAAGCGTTGACAGGGGTTGGGTACTGGGTAGTGGGAGGGGCTAAGCCTGGCAAGACTTAACCTTAAAAGTGCCTTGCATTTAAACTCCCCGACATAATGTGGTCTGGCCATCAGGTCTATGACAGAGTTTGTTTAAAGATGGTTAACTGAATAGCTGTTTTGTAATGTTATTAACTCAGCATTACCAGGCTGGCTATTCCCATAAAGAGGTTTAGGTGCCCTGGTGGTATATTTATGCCAGATGAGGGCGTCTGGGGTTAAATGACTTTACCACAACAACAGAAGGCGGATGGATTTACAGACAAACAAGACAAACACTTAAACAGGATTAAATGTTAATGTTATAACACCTTTTTCAACCGGCCCTATGAGACAAAGTATTCATGAACAAATTGAGAAAGTGTGTGTGTGTGTGTGTGTGTGTGTGTGTGTGTGTGTGTGTGTGTGTGTGTGTGTGTGTGTGTGTGTGTGTGTGTGTGTGTGTGTGTGTGTGTGTGTGTGCGTGCGTGCATGCGTTTGCATATGTCCCTGTTTCTGTGTTTGTCTTAACTAGTAAGGCTTACTGGGGTCAGCTGAGGTAGCGCAGTGAGCTAATAGGATTTACTCAGTTCCCGGGTAGATGGTCTGTGTATGGTTCTCTAAGAAATCCAAATCACTAGGCTGAAGCCTCATGTCGGCGTATACAGTACCTAGCTATTTTTATATTAATATTATTTAAAATATATTTAGTTTTTAAGAACGGTAAAGGATAGGCAAAAATAGTGTGCGCTTACTTTGAATATGTACATTTGTGATTTTTTTCTTTTTGTAAGTCAACACAAGTGTGTTTTTGATTGTCTGTAAACAAAGACAGAGAAAATAAACTATTCATTCATGCATCATGTGTGCAGGTCAACAATGTTCACCGCAGAAATACTGAAAGGCAGGGGTGGGTTTACAGGCCATTTGCTGTCTGTTGATGTCTAATTCTGACCACAAAGCTGGGGGGAGTGTCCTACTATGTAAATACTGTAGATACATGCATCTGGAAATTCAACAAATCTAACACAGATGAATATTATATAAGATTGAATGTAATATGCACCACTGACATGCAGGTTGGGAATTACAGTGTGACTGATGCCCATGAGATGTACAGTACCAGTACAGATAGTGGTGTTGGACATTTGGGCAATACCAGGCTACAACAGGTAAATACCAGGCTAAAACAGGCCAATACCAGGCTAAAGCAGGCCAATACCAGGCTAAACCAGGTCAAT
>NC_140167.1:54552242-54584742 GCF_963971535.1 Notolepis coatsorum
CACACACTTGCATGCACACACACACATTTGCATGCACACGCACACTCCCAAGACAGTGTTGTCTTTGGGACTTCAGACATCATCAGGGTCTTCTAGGGGTGCCCCTTCATAGTTGATTATTCAATGAATCGGGTGGTTTGGTCTTCCTGGCCGAAACAGACTTCCACGTTGGTTCTTTATCCGCTGGTGCAGGGGTATGAGCATTTACAGTTCTGTGTGACCTTTTCACTAATCGCTCCTCCATACGAGAGCGAGAGGCAAATGCGGGACAGCACATCTTATAAGCACAAGGTCCTTCTGCATGCTTACATATAGGAAAACTCAAATCTGACAGATTTGTCTAATTGATTAGTTGAGTCCTATGACTACTGTAGTCAACTAAGAATCTGTAGTCAAGGACAGCCCTGGTGACTTCCTTCAATATAACTTCCACAATGTGTGCCTTTCTTTCTTTCTTTCTTTCTTTCTTTCTTTCTTTCTTTCTTTCTTTCTTTCTTTCTTTCTTTCTTTCTTTCTTTCTTTCTTTCTTTCTTTCTTTCTTTCTTTCTTCTTTCTTTCTTTCTTTCTTTCTTTCAGATCGTGACATGTCTGTTCTCCACCTCAGATTGTCTGCCTTCTCCCCTTCTTTTTTTTCTTCTTTTTTTTACAGGCACAAGTCCTCTATACTTTGGGTATTTTAGTTTGCATCTCATTTACATTTAATGACATGATAATACACATTAGCTGACTATTTCAAATAATTACATCCTTTCAATCGCGTTTTACCCTCACCTCTCTCTCTCCCTCTCTCTCTCTCTTTCTCCCGACATGCTACACTCTCCCTCCTTTTTAATTTATTTTTTTTAACTTTCATATTTCTAATGGCAATAATAGAAAATGCTTTCCCTCAGAAACAATGTATAATAATATGTCATAGGAAAGAAGAAAATAAATTGAGCAATTTTCTAACCGCCGGAATGGTGTAGGGGGTGAATAGGACATTAAGTTATTTTCTCCAGTGGTGGTGGTGGTGGTGGTGGTAGGTATTTTTTTCCTGTCATGCCGCTGATGGGGCTTGTGTGTGTCGGGGAGGGGAGGGGGAGGGGAGGGGTGGGGTACTGGGTGAAGCTAACGGCAGGGCAGGCAGGCAGGCAGGCGTTGGGAGACATGAAGGTGACAGCTCACCTGTCAGGCCAGCCCTGCCTGATGCAGAATAAGAGACGGCTGTAATTCTCTCCTCAAATTCAAAGAATCCAATGAGAAACAGGTTGGGGAGTGGAGATATTTTCTCACACACATATTTCTTTCTTATTTCACATGAATGTATTTTTTATACATGCGTGTGGTGTGTGTTAGTGAGAAATGATGAGGGGAGGAGGGGGTGATGAGATGAAGAGAGAGAGAGAGAAAAGGGTGGAGGAGAGAGAGGAAGAAAGTATTAAGGGATGAAAAGAAGAAAAAAAATAGGCCGAAAAAGATTCAGTGAGAGATGAGGATGAGATAGTAGAGAGAGGGAGAGAGAGAGAGAGAAAGAGAGTGAGAGAGAAAGAGGGAGAGGGAGAGTGAGAGAGTTAGAGAGGAGAGGAGAGAGGGAGAGGGAGAGAGTTAGAGAGAGAGAGAGAGAGAGAGAGAGAGAGAGAGAGAGAGAGATGAGAGAGAGAGAGAGAGAGAGAGAGAGAGAGAGAGAGAGAGAGGGGAGAGAGTCAGAGAAAGTCATAACATAGTTAGAGAGGGATAGAGAGATAGGGTTAGAGAGAGAGGGAGAAAGGGAGAGAGAGAGTGAGAGAGAGAGAGAGAGAGAGAGAGAGAGAGAGAGAGAGAGAGCCTTGTTGACAGAAGCACGTTTCTGACAGCATGTTGATCACCAGGTGAGAAATGAACCTCGTTAAACAAATTTTCTGAATAAATAAAGGGATCTGAGAAAACAGCTGCTTGTGCCAAAAGAAACAGCAAGTTTCTAACTAATTTGAGCTTGTCTACAGAGACATTCTCATATTAAATATAAAAAAGTACTCCAAAAAGTAGCGAGCTCTGCAAACTTAGACACACAGGTTTAGATATTGAACTAGAGACTCAATGCATAACTAATACAATTGAAATTAATTCATGAAATCCAAATAGAGGGATACAGTGTTCCTGAAATTGTAATTCTCCATTATGTTGTGTAGTAACTCAACATGTACATTGTCCTCATCTGCATATGACAAACAGAGAGAATTAAATTCTCTTCATTCATTCAATCTTTATTCATTCTCGAAGGATCATTGAGAGTAAACTCTCATTTACAACGATGTCAAGAAGAATACAGCGCACAATGAATATAAAATAAAAACAAGAAAGTAAACAATAAATAACAACTGCAGACTGGGGGGAAAGGGTTGTTCATTAAATATCTAAACTGTCCAAAGGATACTAATATCCTAAAACCGAGTTTTAAGGTACATTGCAAGATGTTCCACATGTTGGGGGCACAGAAGCAAAAATCAGATTTCCTAAGTTCAGTGTAAACTCAAAAACAAGTATGATAAGGTCCAGTCTAATAATGAAGTGATATAAGGGGGGAAATCTCCAACAATGGTTTTATATAGAAATAGATGCCAGTGCAAATCACTTCTCTCTGCCAGAGACCAACCTTATTGTACTATATACAGTGGTGAGTACTATAACTATCCTGAATGACATACAAAATCCAAGGGCTTAAGAGTGATAGCAGCGGCATGTCTATAAATCACATCTCCATAATCATATACGTTATTTAAATGTACATTTCTCATCAAGCCAGATCCCAAGATATGTGCATTATGTAACTCTCTCGACGTCAGACCCATTCACAATCGATATATGCAAATATCCGCATAATGATGAACTAAAGATGAACTCTCAAGATACAATATCTATCAATATAAATGGTAAATAAGACAGGACCAAGGATTGATCCATGTGGGACGTTTTTTGTAATGGGTAAGAACTCTGACTGGACATTCCCAGTTTTCACACACTGAAGTCTCAAATAGCTCTGAAACCAACTACAAGCATTTGCACCAAAGCCAATGCTGTATAGTAAGTAGGGATGCTCGATATTGGCTTTTTTACCGATACCGATACCGATATACCGATATTGTCCAACTCTTAATTTCCGATACCGATATCAACCGATACCGATATATGCAGGGTTTCCCCCCCCAAAAAATGGAATAATTTCAGGTAATTAACATTACATATCTCTTGTTGTGGAATTAACACAACATTGTGCATACTTTTGACAATAAATAAAATCAGAATTTGTTCTTACTTGCTTGCCTGGGTAAATAAAGGTTATAGAAATGTAAAAAAAAACAAAAAAAAAACGATACAGATATTTTCCGATATCACATTTTAATGCTGATATCGGCCGATAATATCGGTAGGCCGATAATATCGGACATCCCTAATAGTAAGAAAATGGTCAACTGAATCAAATGCTTTTGATAGATAGGTACAAATAGGGTAGCACAATGCGTTTCATAATTTTGGGTTTGTGTGTGCCTGTGTGTGCCTGTGTGCATGCACGCATGTGAGTTCATAAATGCATACCGTCTGTCTGTGCATATGCGTGTGTGTGTGTGTGTATGTGTGCATGTGCGTGTGTGTGTGTGTTTCTGTGTGTGCGTGCTCGCCCGGACGTGCGTCGGGCGGGGGACTTATGGGATATGGGGCTCGTAAATGAAATCAACGTTTTTATAGTGTCTCTATTGTTAATTTTCTCGCCGTAATATTGTGTGAAAGAATTAGCCGCGTGGAAGAGTAAGCAGAGCTCCCTCGTGGTGCCCGTGTGAATCTATTCCTCGCGCTGTTCCACTGGTACTGGTCAAACAAATTAAATTACTGCAGCAGTATGTAAGTAATTTTATGTAAATTATAGTGTTAATGTTCTGCGTCGTGCTGCTGGCGATGGGGCTGGTATTTTCCTCTGGTGGGTCTTGTCTGCACACCCGGCAGCCACCGACGGGAAATGAATGTGCACGTTTGCCAAGACCAGACTACCAGACTGCTCCATTGTCTCCCTCGTCTGCTTCAATGTACACTCAGAAGGATTCACCAAATCTTTTTTTGGCTCGAGGCTGGTGCGCAGTCGTTGTGGGACTTAATAGTGGTCGTCAAGGGGATGTTTAAGATACAAAGGCCCAGTGATGCCAGCGCACATTTATCTAGATAAAGGGTTGTCACCTAATCTTGGAACGCGCCGAGTACGCGTCCGTACGCCTCTTGTTTACAATATCGTTAAAACACAAATGTATATTTGAGTGCCATTTAACACCACAGTGTACATTTGGGTCCATAGTTTCAATTGTATTCTTAGAGTTAAACACACCACTGTGATTTCTGAATGGTGGTCTGACATACATATTTTTGAATTTGAATTTCAAATTAAAGGCGTGGCAAAGTAAAAGATGCTACAAGCTAGATCTATGTCACTCTACAATCCTACATCTCTCTCTCCCTCTCTCTCTCTCCCTCTCTCTCTCTCTCTCTCTTCCAGCCGCTCTTTTTGGCACATTTTATGGAGTCACGGAGGAGCTCAGGATTTACACCAGATTTTTGTTTCAGTAATCTCTGGAATTAAGAAGTGTATCCTTGCATTTCATTAAATCCTGCCTAATGAGATGACTGTCTCTCCCCAAAGAGGGGATGATGAAGTGCCCCGTGCCACGGAGCATAAATTAGCAGCGGGGAGGTTAAATGCTGGAACTGACTCATGTTTCACCCAGAGGACCCTGCCCGGCAGTAAAACCAACGCACGTAAATACTATCAGATCTGTTCTGATTCCAGCTAACTGCTCGGAGGTCGCGTTAAAATGGATGGCTCCTTTGTGGCTTCATTACAAAAGCTGTTAGAACAAAATCATTAACAATAGACAGGTTCTGATCTCAGACTCCCTTTTGTAATAATAATAATAATAATAATAAACTTTATTTGTATAGCACCTTTCATACAGAAACTGCAGCCCAAAGTGCTTCACAACAGAAAAAAGACAGGCATAAAATGAGCACGTAAAGTGCAGACATTGTAGACGACAGAGGGCTGACACGGGTTTAGGGTGGGTCATGGCATAAGAACTCTTTATTTGTTTACTCTACTATTTGTTTTCTGCTTTGCTCAAAGGCATAGCGGCAAAAGGATGCAAACCCATGTCATGCTCCAGTGTCACAGTCTCCCCTGTCCCACGACCTGTGCATGTGGTCTTTACACTCAGACACATCACACTAGGTGTATGGCACTCTGCGCTATCAGTAGTCTCCGTGGTTGGTTTTATAACAGCCTCCACCAAACTCTAACCCTCACCATAACCACATTGTTACATTAAACTACCCATAACTGTTAGGCGAACCTTAAAAGGGGGGAGACAGTGGCTCAGGAGGTATAGAGCGGTCGTCTGGTATTCGGAAGGTTCCCAGTTCCATTCCCAGTTCGATTCCCTCTCCTCCAGGGCAGCATGAGCGCGACACTTAACCCCTAATTGCTCCCGATGAGCAGGTTGGCCCCTTGCATCGTTGCCTCCACTGTCAGTGTGTGAATGTGTGAGGGAATGGGTGAATGTGAGGAACAAAATTGTAAAGCGCTTTGGATAAAAGCGCTATATAAATGTACCATTTACCATTAACAGTCCTGCTAATTTAGCATAAATTGCCTGTCGATTGTATACCCAAAGTAATTTGAAAGCTATTCTTGAACCATTTATAGCATGAGTGAGTCTGGCCTCTTTTGAAAGGAAACATTCTGAATCTTCTTCCACAACCGGAAGAATCACTCTGAGTGCTACTGTAATAGAGTTACAGAGGTTTGAACAAACTGAAATAAATGTGTGTTTTTTTTTTTTATACTTACATCTGAATTATTTTGCAGATATAACAGAACAGATGCCTCTTACAGGTTCCAGCTGAGAGGTATTGGCTGGAAAACACAATGGATCCATAGCCTGAAGTCTTATCTATAGTACAGGTCCAAAGTTGATAACGATGCCACAGAAAGTCTGTGTTTAACACATGTTTTTCTAATGGTATGTATAGGTATGTTTATCCAAAATGGCCACTGGCACCAATACATTGACACGCGCAGCAGAAGTAGAGCGAGTCTTCTTCTTTCGCCAGTGAAAAAAACATATATCCTTGGAAATATCCCTCACATGAGTTATCGTCGTTTCCAGAATTTCATTGGCTACAAAAACGGTCAATAATTTTCACCATCAGAGGTGGTAACTTTTTCGAAACTGACGCTCGATGGCTGTTTGGTCGTATAACCCAAAATTGGAAGCACGTAATAGGCCAAGTAGGGTATCAATCTGCGGCCATTTTAGCTTTTAACCGATGTGTTGGTTGATAGACAATAACACAGCGTGACGCCAACAGATGAGGGCAAATGTTCTGCGACGTCGGAATGTTAAGAGGTTAAAACTAACCTTAACCCTAACCATAACCGTTAATCTAACCTCATTAAAAACCAACCTTAATCCTAACCATAACAATGATGTGGGTAGTGTAGAGAAAGTGCTCGCCTACCACCACAGCTGGTTTAAGCCCTGGTTGTGACGTTTCTTTGTTTTGGGGTTAATGCTCCCTGCTGGTACTGACATGCCATCCTGTAGCGTGGACCAGCGTATTGGGAATGATATTGGCTTGAAGGATGACCACAGACAGTTAACGCCACCACCTCCGAAGTTCATTTTTACATTTCCGTCCCACAGTGTCGTCTCACTGTGGCCTTATCTGTGGAATGGGCTTTGGATAATATAGAGAGACAGTGGTGATGATAGGTTTGATACATATTCTGCCAAAAATGGTATCACTTTAATGAGGCGCCTCGCATGGCTCATGCATTTTGTAGGAGGCATTTCCCATGTATTAGTGTAATTACCAGTGATGAGAGAGAACTAACTGAATTCCCTCTCCTGAGTTCATTTAAGCTGCGGTGAAATTACACCACACATAACCACACACACGAGAGAGAGAGAGAGAGAGAGAGAGAGAGAGAGAGAGAGAGAGAGAGAGAGAGAGAGAGAGAGAGAGAGAGAGAGAGAAAACACATATATATATACAGGGGGAGGGAGAGAGAGATACAGAGAGAGATACAGAGAGAGAGAGAATAACCCAGTCTTCCAGAGCTGGGGTTTCACGCCTGATTTGATCATAGCTTCTAATTAGATGATCATTTTCATAAAGCCTTTCAAATAGCTGACAGTTTCTGTCCTTCATTTCCCTCTCTCTCTCAGTCTCCCTACTGTATCTCTCTCTCTCCGTCTCCCTATCTCTCTCTCTGTCTCCGTGATGTAGAAGATGCCCTGGGCGCAGAAGGGTAGTGATTGGGAGGAGAATGCAGGCGGGGAGAGTTTGCCGATACCCCAGGTATTTTAAGCCCAGGGTCCGCAGTGGGTATAATGGAGTTAACTATTCTCAAGCAGTTCTCGTCTCACTAATTAGCGGTCCCCCCCTCGGCACTGACGAGAGAGAGGCTCCCCCCCCCCCAATGATAATCTGAATGGATACCTGCAGGGGGAGATTTCTGCACTGTTCCTCATCCTGTCAGCCACTCTGGGTAACACTGGGGTTTAATGAACCTGAAAACAAGACGCAGAGTGTGTGTGGTGGTGGTGGGGGACCGTGTGTGTGTGTGTGTGTGTGTGTACGTGCGCACATGCATCTGTGTAAATCCAGATGGGTTTGACGAGACTTACTGTGCTTCAAAACTGACTGTGGGATATTTCCCTACATGCAATATTACACCTACTGTAGACTTCAGTATATTTTTACTGTATTTATTTACTGTATATTTTATTCCATTTTATTCTATTTTATTCTATTCTTATCCTAGGCAATTTGATTTGTTTTGTTATTCTTATTCGTGACCTGTTCTGTCTAAATGTTTAATGTTGAGCGATTTGCAGTGTCAAATTTCCCTCGGGATAATAAAAGTATTTCTATTCTATTCTATTCTATTCTACATAAGTGGGTGTGCGGCTGGCAGCACACGAGCGCTCACTGTGCCGCGAATACAAACTAGACTATCCGCGTTGTGTTTCTAGACTCAAAGGAGTTTGTCAGCCACGGCCCACTGCACCCCTCCCTGCAAAAAGGTGAACCAGGCGTAAGTGCCTCGCCGCATTCATAGCAGCACTGTTTACCGACTTCAGACAGGTTTCAGCCTATCTATCATCTATCTATCTATCTATCTATCTATCTATCTATCTATCTATCTATCTATCTATCTATCTATCTATCTATCTATCTATCTATCTATCTATCTATCTATCTATCTATCTATCTATCTATCTATCTATCTATCTATCTATCTATCTATCTATCTATCTATCTATCTATCTATATGTCTGTCTGTCTGTCTGTCTGTCTGTCTGTCTGTCTGTCTGTCTGTCTGTCTGTCTGTCTGTCTGTCTGTCTGTCTGTCTGTCTGTCTGTCTGTCTGTCTGTCTGTCTGTCTGTCTGTCTGTCTGTCTGTCTGTCTGTCTGTCTGTCTATACTGTATATCTATCTATCTATCTATCTATCTATCTATCTATCTATCTATCTATCTATCTATCTATCTATCTATCTATCTATCTATCTATCTATCTATCTATCTATCTATTTATCTATCTATTTATCTATCTATACCATGTGTGCGACTGCTGGAATCCTGAGTGACCCGCGCCAAAGATTCTGAAGCTGCTTTACATGTAATGTGATATGTATGCGCTTGCTGTGACATAGCTTGACTGATAAGTTGACACCATGGAGATGCATATCTATGCTGCATGCAATGTCACGAATGTCACGTATGATCGATCGTACATCATACCGTCAGACCAAAGGGGGTCACCGCTGCTCTCCAGCCGGGGGGGCTGGGGGAACGCGTGGTCAGCACATGGTCACATTTTGGTTTAACACCCCCCCCCCCCTCTCTCTCTCTCTCTCTCTCTCTCTCTCTCCTTCCCTCCATCCCTCCCTCCCTCTCTCCCAACATTCTGGTAATGAGCTGGCTTGGTGTTGGTTGAATACGCGCGTCACTCAGGGTGACAGCAAACTCTCACAATGCTGCCAGCATACAGTATACTGTAAGCGTTCTTCATCTCCCTCTTCCCGCCGTATACTCCAGGACACTGGGCCACCGACCAACATCTACCTTCTCAAGCTTGCGTGACAGTGATTGATGTGTTTGTTTATTACGGCTGATAGGTGTCATGTTAGACCTGCGCCAAAAGTGAGTGTTGTGATTTCCTCTCTCTGGTGGGGTGGTGGCAGTAGTGTTGTGGACCGCAGAGAGAGAGAGAGAGAGAGAGAGAGGTAGGGATCAAGAGAGAAGGGTAGAGAGAGGTAGAGAAAGGGAGGGAGAGGAGAGATATAGAGAGGGAGGGAGAGGTTGAGTGAGAGAGTGATAGAGGTAGAGTGAGAGAGAGAGGTAGAGGTACTGTAGGGATGTAGAGAAAGAGAGTTAAAGAGAGAGAGGGAGAGGTAGGGAGGTAGAGAGAGAGGTAGATGTAGGGAGGTAGCGAGAGAGACAGAGAGAGAGGTAGAGAGAGATACAGAAAGAGAGGTAGAGAGAGATATAGAGAGGGATGGAGAGGTAGAGTGAGAGAGATATAGGTAGAGGTAAGAAGGTAGAGAGAGAGGTAGAGAGGGAGAGAGATAGAGGTAGAGGTAGGAAGGTAGAGAGAGATATAGAGAGGTAGGGGTAGGGAGATAGAGGCCATGTCCAGACGAAAAAACGATTTAGATCTTTTTCGTTTTCATTTAAAAAAAAGTTTTCCGTAAAAACGAAATCGTCTCAAGAAATAAGTGCGTGCCACAAATGTTAAATAAATGTCTTCCTGTTTTAGACGTTGCTCTTTTATTTTGAAACCCCCCGACCGGAAGTGTTATCGTTGTTTTCGCTAGCGGAGTAACTTGTGTCGTCCGGTTCTGTGCTTTTAAAAAAAGAATTATTTCTCTTTCTCCAATTTTCAGTTTTTCTCCCCGTCCCAATTTAGTCACCGTGCCAATTCCCCCCCTCCCCTACCTGGCTGCTGTATGCATGTTCTCCTACGAGTCGGTACAAGGGCGTCCCGAAGCCAACCGCACGCTTCCTCCGATACGTGCGGCGACTGCAGCGAGGACTCTCATTGGTGAAGTGTAACGCATGGGAGGGCACGCTATCTCCACCAAGTCCTGCCCCCGCTGAGCAAGTGCCGAGACCTGACCTGTAGGCGTCGCTGTTCACAACGCCAGATTCCCACCCACCAGCTTCCCACCCACCAGCTTCCCACCTCCTAATACTGCCAATTGTATTAGTATGAACGACCAGCCAAGCTGGTAGCAACACCGAGAGCTGGGCTCGAACCCACCATCTCCTGCGTTGGTGACGAGCGCAATCTCCGCTACGCCACCTGACCGCCTCGGTTCTGTGCTTTTGAGCTGATGCTAGTTTCCAAAGGATAGGAGAAAGACACCGCGGGGCAAAATGCAGCTACAGCCTACAGGCAATCGATGATTAAGAGGAGGAAGAGCTGCTGATTTTAATCGGAAGGAGAGAGAGAGCGCGTCAAAGCCGTATATAATATAATAGCCCCGTGGTGCAGTCGGAGGCAGCTCAAACTACCTGTTGTATTAAATTAATTGATTGATGTTTAACTTGTCTCTGTATCCAGTCCTTTCGACTAGCTCCACCCGTGCATTGTAAACAATGAATGATGCATGTAATTGTATTAACGTTACTGTGTGTTGTAGCTATATTAATACATTTACATTTAATGGCATTAACGTTAGTTGGGTATGTTAGTGCTAATGTTGATAGCATTGAATAGCATCAATGCTAGCTGGCTGTCTACAACAAATTCTCACAAGCTGGCATCGTAAAATCTCAACACCAGCCATGGGAATTATGATGGGAATGTTATCTATACATCTGTGTTAAAATAAATATTCTATCTTTGTACAGCTTGACTGGTTCAATATGACCAACTAGTATTTAACAGCCCAGACACTAGGCTACAGTCTGTGTCTCTTTAAGGACTCCAAGGTGCCAAGGTTATTTCTCTCCCTAGCTAAGCCATAACAAAGGATTTTCCTAACTGGGCCCATTTTGTTTACCTTTCTGTCATATGTGAATATCTAGTGTTACGTCTTTCAATTGTGTATTAACACTATGGCGTCAATTCACGAGTATATACGTGTTTCGAAAAAGAGCGTTGTGGACCGGAGCCACGTATATACTCGTGGCAAGTTGTTATTGTTTTATTCCATATTTATAACGCTTATTAGGTACCCGATCCACTAGCAGGATCTTTTCACATATTTGATTTTCGAAACATGCAGTACCGGCCAGATCCGCTTAGGGGCGCCATCGCTCCACTGCAGTATCATTGATGGGATTTAAAAAAAAAAATGCAAGTACAGTTCTGTGGGCGGATCATAGATCCTTGATTCCAAAAGAAGACCCTCCATCTTGGATCAGCTTGCCGAACGTTTTTTTCAGCGTGGAATAATGGGATTTATGATTAGCCGATGTGCATATCGATCTACCAGAATCCGATGACTGGTGAGGAAATGCTGCTGGCGATCACATGGCCTGACGGTAGGATAATATTACCCCGAATTACAGCTGGATTGGACATTGTTTTATAACGTAACGTGATCGATCAGTGAAAATGCTATATTGAACGCACACTGTATTGCTAATCAATAATAGTAATCTGCGTTCCCCGCCGCGTTCCCTCTGCGCTCAATGCCCTGTAAACCCACCCCCAGACTGTTGCTCCCACCCACGCTACCTATCCCCGCCCCTGAGGCACTACACACATGAAGAAAAAGGGTTTGCCCTGCACACGGGTCTATGACTATCAAACATTAGTCTAGAATCACACCACACCTCAAAAGACGGTTCACTGCAAATAGCCTAAAATAGGTATCGATATCACACCATCTCTCGGGGAGCCACGGCAAATGATTATAGGGAATATAGGTAGGTAAATACACACTAAGTGTCACACAGCAACTAAGGGGGCTGGGATAAAATAGTGGGGGCTGCTCACCGCTAGGGGTAGGGCCTAGGCCTAGAATACTCCTCTCATATCCTAACCTAGGTTTGGGCAGTGGAAGCGCTGAGTTTACAAACACTACAAACAAGGGTTTAGTTATGACCGGGGCCCGAAGGTGAGGGCCGGAAGGACACCACCCCCTTCCGCTCCCGTAGCCCCTCACGCCTTCGGGCTAAAACTGTTCTGTCCGTACTGGTGTGTTTTAGTATACTCCAAGCACCAGGCGTACAATAATGTCCTCCCGCCTGTAATGGAGGGCAAAGTCAGTAATAGCAAGGTCCCCCCGTTCCTGGGTTCGTCACAATGCACAAATTAGATATCCTCCATATGATACAACAAAGAGAGAGAAAGGTAGTTCACAGAGGATGGAGTGTCCAAAATACTGGGTTCAAATCTTCTACAGTTTTACTGGCTTACTGCATGCTGTTCTGATAATCTTCAGCTCCACGCTACTAACAATATTCCTAATTCCAATGCAGTCACTGTTCTTCTATGTCTTCATTTACCACTCGGGAAACAGTTCGCTTGTCAGGCGCGTATTCTGATATCTTGTATCCATTTACTCACGGCGTGCAGTGCGGCGACAATGTCTCTCCTGTCTGAGGCTCCACCCGTTCCACTGCGGGGGGGAACACCGCAGTCGGCAATAGGAACTTGTTCCACTGGAGAATAAGCACAAAACAAAAGAGTCGCATGTCCTCGTACTCCTACAGCTCCGCGTCCTCTGGTGCCGTCCTCTCGACTCCCGTTTTGTTCTGCTACTGTCCCCCATTGATCCTCCTTTCAACAGCGCCAGTACTTCCGGGCACCGCCCCATCAAGCCAGCCAGCCAATCCACTTCTCGCTCCCTCCAACGACGCTCCCCAGCTGCGTAAGAAAGAGGGCACACATGTGTAGACTGCATGACATTACGTAAGCTACCCCCCCCCCCCCCCCTGGTGGTCCTGCACTCGCCTGCTGTAGCTGTCTTCTGCAGAAAATCACCATCCTCCCAAGACGGCTCTCTCCTCTCCCACCGGGACTTCCTGGACTCCGTCTAGACAAAAACAGGGACAGCATGGTGCAGTACAGTGACGGTGATTCGAATACCATCATAGGCCGATATTCACTTGCCTGTTATATCAGCCAGGTAAGCCTTTAGGTCCTCTTCCAGACCATCCCGGGACACGTCCTCCTCTTGGGCTCCCGCAGGTACATCCACACCCCCATACAGACACCCATATACCCCCACCCGCGACACAGCCTCCTGCAGAAAAGCCTAGACGAAAAGCGCAATATACCTTATATTCACGACGCTATAAAATGACAACCAACCGATGGATTTTTATTTTCTTTAAGCCATTATGAAGGCACGGTTTATGCACTCAAGTGACAATGAGAATGGACAGATAGCAATACTATAAATGATATATAAAGCTCTTAGAAAGTACATCGGTTTGTTTACAATCCGCTGTCCTCTGAGGCCTAAATCGCCGCGCCCCGCCGGTCGCCATAGTGTTAATGTACGTCTGACCAGACCTCTTGGTAACTTTTTGGTCAGACGCTCGTGTGTTAACATGTTGTGTCTCTCTATAAACTGATTTCTGTGGAAGCACAGATATTAAACCATGTTCTATGTTTTTATAAACAAATTACTCAATCTCAATTTCTACGGTTCACTGTCGATGGCTCATTTGAAATATTCCACAACAGAATTGCGACGAGGATGGGATACCAAGGCTTGACCACCAGCGGGCTAAATATGTAGGTGATTGTGTTAGACTGAGCATTCCAGGGGAGGACAAATATTTCCATGTTCTAGAGGTCTAAACTAGAACATGGCACCTGTCAGAGCTATTGTTTCTTTGTCATTTGTATTACTGTGTGCTCTGCAGTGGTTATTTTTTCATTGTGTTTGTATATATTACTGTGTGCTCTGCAGTGGTTATTTTTTCATTGTATTTGTATATATTACTGTGTGCTTGGCATACTGGCAAAGTTTTTTTTTCTAAATACTTAGTCTTGGTATGTCTCGAACATAAGGCGAGGATTAGACTTTGTTGCCCGACTTTGGCTGAGAGGCCAAGGGAGAGGCGAGGTGCAGGGTCTACCACGAGTATACTAGAATATTTGTTCAATCTGAGTCCCGGGTGAGGACTGGGGTTTTGGAGCTTCAAAGATAATTTTTTTTTATATAGCGCTGGTTTCCTCTGTTAACACTTTGATTGCCAGGCAGCAGGGGGCACTGTGGGCCTTCAGTGCCAGCGTTCTATTCAATGGAGAGAATGGCGTGTTTGCAGTGCTAAAAACTATATTAAATATTATAGCTATGGATCTAATAACGTTTTCGATTGTCAGTGAGTTTCTTCCAGTCAACATGCAAAAAACAGATAATTTTTTCATCTGTACATTTCCGTTTTATACCGTGGTGAATATGAGTATAGTTGAGTGAGTGATTCTGAGTAATCCCATGAAAAGACGCAAAAACAGCGTTCACTTATCACGTTGCCATTCCTCGCTTGGATCAACAATCAATCTGAAATCAACGCTAGATTATCGGTATTATCTTTCATCATGCACGGATGAAAGGGGGCTCGCAGAGGGGCGCCCATTCGTGCCGTGATGTGACCAACAGGACACGGCCCACACACATAAAACACAGACACGTTTCGATCGTAGGGGAAAAAATATCAGATCAACGCAAGATCGGTAATATAGAGTCCTTACCTTGTCTCTGATGTAATGCAAAAAGAATAATCCAATTATCTGATCGCCATTCCAGATATCCACAGCGATCCTGTCTCCGATGTTATCCGGCATTGCACATGAACGGGCGGGCGGGGTCAGTTGTCCGCCATCCCTACAAGCGCTTGTTTTGCCGGAGTGTTTAGAACCCACCCCCACGCCGCAGCTCGGTAGAGAAAATAAACTACATCGTTTCAAATGGAGTGCAATAGCGGCCGCAAGGCGGTAGGCGGCGGTATTGACCGTCTGTGATCTCAGACACATTCAGTACAGCATGCACAAGCTGCCTCGGTGGATTATGAATGGCAATAGCAAATAAAAGAAATACCGAAACAGAAACATAGATCTACGTTTCCGGCACTCAACGGTCGGGCCACAGAAACGTAGCACTACGTGAACGGCACAGAAAGTGTTAACAGAGAGAGACAGCTGTGTTAAGGGTGGTCCTGACGTGAGGTCCCGAGAGGATTAGGGTTTTTTGAGGTTCAAAGGTCCTTTGGAACGCTGTGCTGTTTCTGTAGATCTGAGAGACAGTAATTTTCACAGGTTTGACTTTCTTTTACTATTGTACCTGGTCAATCTCGAGTATTTTCAGAAGAAAATTAGGGTATAGGGGCACTTCATGAAGTTCAAAGTTTTTAAGACACTGCTCTAAGGGTTAATTCCATATATATATATATATGTTTTCTTAGTCTGTATGACCTGTTTCAATTGGTTTTTCCCATGGATGGCAAGCAGGACACCATGTTACTCAACCGCTCTAACGTACCTATGGGTCGGAGAAGGAGAAAATTATGGAGGCTTTTTAATCGTCAAGGTAAGAGAGGATTTGTCATGATCAACTGAAGGCGTATGCTATGGAACAGTCTATGTACTTGCCTACTTAGCTAGCTTATTTGGGTTTTCAGAAAAAGGCCTGCTATGTGACGCTAATCTCTAGCTAGTATCGTATATTTGATCACAGTAGCCTCCCGGTGTTTAATAAAAACTTCTAGCCAGGACATATCTGGACATATAAGACATATATATGTATCATGTTTTTTTTTTGTTGGCTGGGTTTGCATGTGGATTAAGGGAGAGGTGGGAGGTGGTCTTTCATCCACACGGCCCACCCAGGAAAAGACGCGTATAGGCTTGTAAAGATGGCAACGCAAGGGGGACGTCTTCAGATTTGCCCACTCAGAAAATAACGTATTCAGGCTCCCAGAACGCAGTTCTGTGTGGATGAAAGGTGCATACGATAAAATACTTTGACTGATACGACCGAAATCAGTTTCGTCTGGACATGGCCAGAGACAGAGGTATAGGTATAGAGCACAGTATCATGACAGAATGAAAAAGACAAATCTGGGCAGATTGGGGTGGTTTGTGTGTGTGTGTGTGTGAGTGTGTGTGTGTGTGTGTGTGTGTGTGTGTGTGTGTGTGTGTGTGTGTGTGTGTGTGTGTGTGTGTAACTACTAATATTTGTGTGTGTGTGTGTGTGTGTGTGTGTGTGTGTGTGTGTGTGTGTGTGAGTCGGATGGAAAAAAAGAAAAGAGGGATAGATAGGTGTTTGTATGACAAACAAACAGTCAAACAAATAGACAGACAGACAGACAGACAGACAGACAGACAGACAGACAGACAGACAGACAGACAGACAGACAGACGGTCAGACAGACAGACAGACAGACAGACAGACAGACAGACAGACAGACAGAACCCAGACAGACAGAAAAGAAGAGAGAGAGAAACAGAGAGAAAGAAAGATGGAGAGAGGTGTAGATGGAGGTATAGGAGGGACAGATGTGGCGAGGCCTGGGGCGATACAAGTCATTATAGTGTAAACTGCTCCACTGGTGATGTTGCAGGGAGAGACAGAGAGGTCACCTGCTAGGAGTGTCAACCAACACACACACACACACACACACACACACACACACACACACACAGACACGCACACACACACACACACACACACACACACACACACACACACACACACACACACACACACACACACACACACACACACACACACACACAAGCTCTGGAAAACATCTGGATATGTGCCACCTGCCCGGAGGAAGCGATCTCGTTTACACGCGATACGTGGGGATGCGTTCATCCCGGACGCGCAACCTTCACGCCGGCCCCGCTGCACCCTGGGAGAGGATGGAGGATGGCGAGGGGGGGGTGGGGGGGGGGGGGGGGGGGTGGAGAGTGAAGAGCGTGCTAACCGAATGACACACTTTACAGGGATTAAGTGTTAAAGCAAACACTGGATATCGCGGGTCGGGACAGGAAACGGGGGAGAAACAGACACCGCCGTCTCCTCCGACAGACCCCTATCACGTCTCTGCAGTTGCTTGTTCTACTCAGTGGAGAGGCGCTCGGTTCCAAGGCCCCTCGCAGGACGCTTCGCGGTGGGGCTATATCCATTGCGAACCGATTCGGGAGGCATTAAATTGAGATATAATCCGAATTCCGGTTTAGGTTTTCATAGGGTAAAAACTCAAACAATAATTGATTGTATATGAAGAAGAAAGGAAAACATCCGGTTAGAATATGACCGTTCGTTTTTCGAACTTCACAACCTGTGGAGGTGTAGAGGACGAAGCGCATGTTCATGCGCTCGTCGGTACTATATCGTATCGGTTGTAGAAAAGGGAAAAAGAGGGGAAAAGGGAAAAAAAATAAGAAAAGAAAAAAAGGGAGGGTGCAAAATTCAAGTGCTAAGTATCGACCATCTGGCTCTAGACCAAGCTAGCGTGCCACAAAACAATTGCATTCATTAGGTTAATTTATCATGGTGGTAAGCTCAATTTACTTTTGCCTGTGCGCGCCTGGCTCATTAAGATTCATCCTGCCGTTTCCTCGGGGGCCGTCTTGTGATCACTCACATGGGGTTCACTCGTTCAGGACCAGATAGGAAGCGGTCTGGGGTTATCTGCCAGCCTTACACTGTTTAAATAAAGGAGGCAAAAAAAGAGGAGAGATGGAGGGGTGGGGCGTTGGGGGGGGGGGGGGGTAGGTTGGTGGGCGGGTGGTGATCTTAAGAAGAATGCCGTTGAAGGAGAGGAGAGAAGTACGGGGTGGGGGGGTGGTTTGGAAAGGCTCAGTGCTTGGGCTGACAGAATGGATGTTGCGAGGTTGTGGTGGAAGAGGGATGGAGAGAGAGAGAGAGAGAGATAGAGGGAGGGAGGGAAGGGAGGCACGTGACTAAATGTATTCTGATGACTGAACAGCAGATGTCTCGAACGGAGCTCCTTTGTTGCCTGAACAGCAGGACCCTGCACTTCTGTGGGCTCACTTCACACCGCATTCATTTGCCTGCCAGCTGCCAATTTAGGGGCAAGAAAGAGAGAGAGAGAGAGAGAGAGAGAGAGAGAGAGAGAGAGAGAGAGAGAGAGAGAGAGAGAGAGAGGGAGGGGGGTTCCTCACACCACTACTTCCCTCCCCTCTGTCGGCATGTCTTGGAGAAAGGCTGCCATGCAGTCCTCTGTTTCCCCCGGTGGCCTGCTGCACAATTAGTGATCTGCATAACCACCCACACCTCCACACACACACACTCACACACACACACACACACACACACACACACACACACACACACACACACACACACACACACACACACACACACACACACACACACACACACACACACACACACTACTCTCACACAGAGGAGGAAAGGGGGGGGTGCCTTTGTCTTTTGGCCGCTTTTTACAATGAGGTTCTTCGGACGAGGCCGGAACCCAGGAATTTTTTTTTAAAACCCACACACAAAAAAACACCTCCTAAACCTGGTCGGGTGCAGCAGGCAGAAAGAGCTTTGGGATTGTGAATTCTCATTATCCTCTCAGGTACCTCTCTCAATAGAAACGCGCGCTCTCATTAAGCGTGCCGAGCCCGCACTTCATTAACGCCTGGGTGAAAACAAATTCACACCCCTCTGCTAAGTGGTGTGGGCTGAGGCATGACGTTATGGCTCCCGCAGCCCCGGCCGTGTGAAGAGACTCGGGTGACGACCGCACCACCACCACCGCCGCGGCTTCACGGCTCACCTGATACCTGGGACCTCGGCGAGAACCAAATCGTGTCTCACCTCGAAGCTGCACATCCTCCGAGAGGGTAGAGAGAAAAAAAGTTACGAGGCTGCCGTACCCGTCATCACAGACGCCTGTCGCCAACCTCGACTGGCGTCACACTTGCGTTGAGAAAATGTACAAAACCAAAGGAAGGGATGAGATTTTCAAGGCTTCCGAACCCAAAACCCCACATTTCAACAAACAATGGGGGTGATCTCGGTACATATGACGGCTTCAGCTTCACGTCAGCTTCTATTGGCGTGAGTACAACTCCAGTTTCTGAGTAGGCTTCTTAGGGTGTTTTTTAGTTTAGACGTAAACTTCAGATTCAATGCTTGCGTTAAAAGTCTCTCTCCACAAGAGCGCCAACCCTAACTTCTGTCGTGTCATACTTTCCCTCCATCTTTAACCCAATCTTCAAGGCCAACCCGTGACAGGGCGGTGTGGGTGGTGTCGGGGGACCTTGTGGGGATCTCATAACCCCATTGTCGAGGCTCGGGTGGCGCGTGATAGCTTTCCACGTGGGAGATAATACATGTATTGATCGACAACCACCACTCCTCTAAATTGTTCCCACTTGTTACAGAACAAAAGGCAAGCGAGTGTGGATCCCTCTTGCCGCCCTCCGACAATGTCAATTCACACAGGACGAGCGAAGGAACAAGCATTATCCCCACTTCGTGACTTGCGAGGAGGAGGGGGGGGGGGGGGGGGGGGGGGGTTGGTGCATGGGGGTGGGGGGGGGTGCATGATAAAAAACTTTTTGATTAAGGGAAGAGGATGTTCTATTTCATTCTGATTCGGAAGCGGCGCTGGAGAGAAAGTGCGGAGGATTAATCTTAAGGCCCGTCGTTTTACTGCCTGGCCCTACTCCCGTCTCAGAGCTGAAGTGTCGGCTGGTGAGTAATGGGGTGTCCGTCAGCTGGGGGGCTCAGGCCCCCGATTGGGGTTTTCCTGGGGGATAATACAAAGCAGGGGGACAATTGATGATTCATAATGTACAGTTTTAGCCTGGCGATAGTGCCGGCAGCCATTGTGCCGGAGATGGCATTAACACTATCTCCCCGTCGCCGCGCTTAGCCTGACAGCTAGGGCTTTTGGCAGCGTTCTTCTGCTGAGGACGGGAGAATCTGGCGGGATTTATAAATATGGATACGGACAGAGAGAGAGAGAGAGAGAGAGAGAGAGAGAGAGAGAGAGAGAGAGAGAGAGAGAGAGAGAGAGAGAGAGAGAGAGAGAGAGTCACACATGCAGCGGTACGTGACAAATAGTACTTTGTAAGTCGTAACAGGAAATACCCCGGTTGAGTCCCACACACGTGCAGCGTTAATACTACTGTAGAGAAGCCGGGGAGGATCTGACTGTGTCGGGAATCAGTGAGTTATAATGGCGTCTTGCTGCGTTCGTTTGCTTTGGTTCCGTCGTTTCTTTACATACAAGCTCGACGCCGGAAAAACCCAGGGAACAATTCCCGCCTAACAAAGTTGTCTGGGTCTCCGGTCATGTGAGCAGCACCTGGCGTGTCGGGGAGGCTGAGGCGGCGCTGGGGATCCGGAGAAGGGATCCGCCATCCATCAGTGGTTCCATTTGATATTTAATTTAGACTTTTATGAGCCTTAGAGGATGGGCCGTGTCATTTCTCCCGCCCAGGCCCTTCTCCATAGGGGATGGAGGATAAATTCCTCCCATCCGTGCAGCGGCCTAAGCAAGGCACCCTCAGATTTATAACTAGACTATGGCGGTGCCGGTGGCCGACTGGCCCAGATACATACATACTCCACGGGCCTCTGTCTCGCTCTCACCTGCTCCTACTGAGACAACAGTGAAGAGTTATTTTTGGTATATATTCCGCTCTTACGTTGCAATAAACCACCAAGTGTTATTTGGAAATTGGGGACGATGAGCCGCCGATGAGAGCTGCTGTGGCAGTAAATTTGCACCTTGATGTCACAAGTCACAAGAGGATCGCCATGAGAATATGTCATATGCCGTTTCTGCACTGGAACAGTATTCTCACTCCAAAGCAGTGCAACAAAATCAATTAATTTAGCATTAATCTGCAGAGTTAGTGGTATTATTCATACATGTTTTTTATCTCTGTGAGTTATGGATGGAGTAAGATAGGCAATATTCTGGGAGGGTAATTTTCAAGGACCAGCAACGAGTTTTTATAAACTAATCCTCTCCTAATGGTCCATTTTAATGTAATTTATGGCTTCATTCATTACCCTTTTTGTATTAGTAATTATTTCTAAAATACTAAAGAGCCATCTTTTCTTTCCTGGTCTTTCTCCACCTCTGATTTATCGCCCTGGCTGTGGCCTGACGCTGTCTTCCCGAGGTGTGACATTTCAAAATATTTATAGCTCTGGTACATTAAAGGCCTTTTCTTTGAAGGTGACCGACCACTCTTCCACACCAATGTAATTAATGGAATCTCAGCCCTGTTCTCCTTGTGTTATTTATCCACAGCGTTCTGTCGGAACACTCTGGAAAACAGCAAGGTATTGGCTCAGCCACAGCTCATAAACAGACATTTTATACCCCGCCGTCCCAGGATGCACCGCGCCCAGGCGACAGGGAGACCGTTCCACGTCAAAGCACCAAATCTTTAATATTTTATTGATCAGATCTAAACCTTCTGTCCGGAGTGGCAATTAAAATTCAATTAAACTGACTGCAAGCATCATATTAAATTTCATCTCTTTACGAGCTCCTGGATAATGCTGGAGGACTTGAATATAATCACACCCTTTTAGATTATATTATCCTGTTCATTCACAATAAAAGTGACACTTTTAGGAATACTTTCAATATTTCTTAACTATAACCCCCTAATGAACACATTTTATGACCATTAAATCAACTATTATTGGGCATTTTAATAAAGTGAGATGGGGCTTTTGTTTTACACACTGCATGAGGAAAAATTGGGGAACATGTGCGTAATTCTTTTCACTGTTCAGTAAAACTAGCTAGTATGAAATTTGCACATTGGAATTAAGAAACCAATGGATTTACTACATTTACCAATAATATTCACAATGTTTACCAAGATTACAAGACACCAATTATAAAACTAACACTCTAACATTATGGGAAATTAGCTTGTCGAGTCAGACGAAAAGATAGATACCAATTTCTTCTCTCTGTGTTCAGTAGAAAGCTATCAGGTTGCAAGCTAGCCTAGCTTAGCACAAATGAATGGAAGCGGATACTGACCGCTAGCCTAGCTTAAAACACAGGGAGAGGTGTTCTCGTCCAACAGCTAGGCTAGCTGGTCAGTATCCGCTTCCCTTCATTTGTGCTAAGCTGTATCTATGAGATATATGTATCTGTATGTATGTATATGTGAATATTGAATTAAAGGGAGTATGGTCTGATGTAGATGGTCGGATAACTATAGCTAAGATTGTACACAAGAACAGGAAAATAGCGTTGGTAGCGGTATACGCCCCAAATTTGTACGAAGTGGGTTTCTTCACTACACTAACCAAAGCAATGTTAGACCTTCCCGATTACTCATTTATAATAGGTGCGGATTTTAATGCCATTTGGAATCCAAGGATGGACAAATCTTACCTCGCCTTTTCCAGCGAACAAAAGAATTCATCTAATGCATTAAAGGATTGGTCGAAGATTACAGGTGTAAATGACTTATGGCGATCACTTAACCCCACGACCCGAAAGTTCTCTTGTCGATCTGCGAGACATAACACATTATCCAGAATAGATTATGTCTTTGCATCCCCGAGACTATTTGATAACTATGAAGTGGAAATGATACCCAATGCATTATCAGATCACTGTTATTTACTCCTAAAAGGAACATTTGGTATACTATCTTCCCGAGCCCCAAGATGGCTATTTAACTCGATGCTGCTTAATAACAAGGAATTCATTACACAACTCAAAGAAGCTCTTACAGTATTCCTACGGGAGAATGCAAACTCGGTGCAGGACCCCAGAATAATATGGATGTCGGTAAAGGGAACGATCAAGGATTTCACTGATAGCTTTTCCTCCAAAATGCGCAAGAATCGATGCTCAAAACTGGCTGAACTGGAAACGCTTTACCCAACGTTATTTAATTCTTTACAATACAACAAATCAACTCGACTAGAAAATCAAGTTAATGTACGAAAAAAAGAGATCAATGCCATATACAGACAACAATCGGAAATACAAATACGTATCACAAGACAACAGCAGTACTCCCAAGGTTCTAAACCTAGTCACCTATTAGCCATGCGATTAAGAATTAATGCAAAATTTGCAGATATAACTACCATTAGAGCACAACAAGTACTTGTTACAGACCCTGAAAAAATAAACGTGACATTCAAAGAATTCTACTCCAACTTATATAAATCAGAAACGACCTTCGATCAAAACGAAATGGACACATATCTTAATCAAATTATTCTCCCTAAACTTTCAGAGGATGACGCTAAACAGTTAGAAACACCGATCACACTAGAGGAACTCAAGAAGGCCATATCCGAAATGCAAAGTGGTAAGGCTCCTGGAAGAGATTGTATCCCACCAGAAATGTACCTCTCTTGTTGGGACATAATTGGACCCTTATTACTAAATATGATCTTATACTCAGTCAAGGAGGGGAACTTCCATAAGAACGACAATATTGCACTCATAACAGTCCTCCTCAAAAAAGACAAAGACCCCACTGAGTGCGGTAGTTACAGACCCTTAAGCCTCCTCGGAACCGATATCAAACTGTACTCTAAGGTATTAGCCATCAGATTACAAAAGCATATGACGTCTTTAGTTCATCCGGACCAAACTGGCTTCATAAGAGGCCGCCTGATCACTGATAACATAAGACGATTACTGCACGTACTAGATGCCGACAAGGACGACACCATACCTAAGGCGATGCTGTCCCTGGATGCAATGAAAGCTTTTGACAGGCTGGAATGGTCGTATCTATGGGCAGTATTAGAGAAGATGGGGTTAGGTAAAGGTTTCATTGATATGATTAAAGTAGTATACAAAGACCCATCGGCCATGATTACAACAGGTATAATCACCTCCGGAATCTTTCCGGTATCACGCTCAGCTAGACAGGGTTGCCCTCTTAGTCCCGGACTATTCGATCTATCATTAGAGCCTTTAGCACAATATATAAGACAATCCCAATCCATAGAACCAATCGTAATCAAGGGCACACAACATAAAATTAGTTTATATGCGGACGACGTAATACTGTTCATGCAAAACCCCAACACCACACTGCCTCATCTGCTCAAGTTGATTGAGAACTTTGGAGATTTATCGGGATTTAAGATAAATTGGCTGAAGTCGGCTTTCCTTCCACTTAACGCCCCTGCAAAAAAAGATATAACCCTCCCAGGAGAGATACCTATGGTAAAACACTTTAGATGTTTGGGAGTGGAAATATTCCCCACCATAAGACAAACGGTGAAGCACAATTACACAAAAATCCAAAACAAAATCAAAGACGACCTTGATAGGTGGGCAAAACTTAAAAACTCAGTACAGGCACGGATATCAATAGTTAAGATGGACGTACTACCTAGAATCAACTTCTTCAGCTCAATGCTACCGTTACCCCCTCCAGAGGGTTACTGGAAAAAATTACACTCCTCCACATACAAATTTATTTGGAATAACGTATAAAAAGATCCACCGCACAGAGAAATAAAGCAGACGGTGGCATGGCATTTCCAGATTTGTTCCACTATTTTAAGGCGTACACTTTAAGACCATTGACAACATGGTTTGATCCCCAAGCATTAGTATCCTGGAGAAAATTAGAAGAAAATATAGTAGCCCCACATAGACTGAAGGACATAGCATACACTAAACTATCAATTAAGCATTGCGAACGGAAATTTGGCCCCATAATTACTCATGCGATCCGGATATGGCGTGAAACACAAAAAAAATATCCTAACCCACATAAATGGCACAATCATACTCCCTTATTCAATAACAATGCACTCTTGATTGGAAAACGACCTATAAGATTCCCTATATGGGAAAAGCAAGGCATACACTCATTAGGGGATGTTTTTAACAAACAGGGTTTTTGTAGTTATGAAGAAATACGCAAAAAATGTAATCTCACCAAGTCCACACATCTTTTTTACATACAGTTATTGTTATGTTTGAAGACTCAAGGTGTTCCATTAAAGAAACCAATTGAACACCACAGATACCACAAATTCTTCTATGAAAGAGAGACATCGAGAGGTTTTGTTTCAGATTTTTATCATCAATTACTAACGTCCTCGTATGAAACCCTCCACCTAGACTCCGTCTGGAGGAGGGATATACCAGACCTGGAAAGTGATTTTGATTGGCAAGAAGCCTGGGCAAATGTTCGACTCACATCAAGGAACCCGGACCATCAACAAATCAATCTTAACTATATTCACAGGACATACTTGAAAAATGGGTCTTATACAAGACTCCAAATGCTCCTTATGTACAAATGGGGACGAGGGGACATTTATGCACATGTACTGGGACTGCCCACCAGTTAAGATATTCTGGAAAGAGGTGACCCAGCAATTATCAAATCTCTTAACTTGGAATATACATGTACACCCCTCTGTATTACTGCTGAATGATGTTTTTGAGTGTGCAGTACATCCACAGCTAAAGAGATTGGTTTTATCGGGTATCACAGTGGCTAAAAAGCTGATAGCATCACAATGGTTCCAACCGGAAAAAATTTGCCGAAAGGTCTGGATTATTACATATCTCGATGTGATCTATCAAGAAATATCTACAGCAAGAATTTTGGGTCTCAATGAATCCAAAATGACATTGTGGTTAGAAGTGGTGGAGAAAATAAAAGCTAGCATATAATGGTAATGTCTGGTTAGGAGCGAGGGAAAATGGATGGATTATCCAATGGGGGGTCTGGGAGGGGGGGGTATGAGCTAGAGCATATGTGTGTAGGTTTTTAGATAACAGGTATTAAGGGTATATCCTGTATAAGACAATTAACTAAAATGTGATTTCATTGGATGTGCACTGTCAACTAATGCTTGTATATCTTATCGTGTGTTGTCATGTTTGTTTATGTGTTTGTTTAAAAAATAATAAAAAAATAAAATACAAAAAAAGAGATATATGTATCTATCTTGTCTGAGTCTGGAGATGACAGTAAGCGCCTTTACCACAATGTTGCCATGTTCCTTTTTTTATTATTTTTTTTATAAATTTCTTTATTGCAGGAAAAGTAATTTGTACATTTACAATTGACAACATCATTAATTTTACATTTTTTTTTCTTTTCTTCCCCTTTCATTTCCCCTTCCCCTCCCTCATACCCACGCCATCCCCCCCACACCGAAGTTGTTGAAAACACATCTGCAAAACATCCAAACATACAGCATAGATGCTACTGGGAAACAAAAAACAATAATAATATCAATCAGACCCATCTGTATTATGCACAAATATTTAGATAAAAAGAAGTAAAGAAAGAACTAAAAACACAGAAAGAAAACTCTAGCACGGCTGTGGCTGTGGAAGAAAGTCATCAATGAGATTATTTCACTCTTTCCCCCACCCCTGTCTATAGTATTGTGGTAATTCTTGAGTAGTTTGACCTTCTGCAGCTGCGTCTCCTGTTCCCCTCTCCCTCCCCCAGTTACCCACCCAGCCCCCGGGGGTCTCATTCACACCCATACATACCAGGACAAGGAAGGGGGGGGGGGGGAGGGGAGGGGGGGGATTAGAAAATAGGAATAAAATAATAATAAAAGATAAGGAAGTGCAGTTAGAGGTGTAAAGCTCTATCCTTTCTAAGTCTCTTCATTGATAGTCAGGGTATCGATGTGTTGCAGAAATGGTTGCCAGGTCACATGGAATGTTTCAAGGGAGCCCTTTAGGGAGAATCTGATTCGCTCAAGCTTAACGCAATGTAGTATCTCATGTATCCATCTGTTGTGAGTGGGTGGGGAAGGGTGTATCCATTTAAAGAGAATAAGTCTCCTAGTGAGGAGGGTAGTGAACGCCACAACTCGTTTTGCAGCCCTAGATGCGATCGAAGGGGTATTCGGGATACCAAAAAAGGCAGTGAGTGGATCAGGGTCTAACGTCACACCCAAGACCCTATACTCAGTGTATCAAATATTGCAGTCCAAAACTCTGTGAGTTTGGGGCACGTCCAAAACATGTGCATATAATCGGCTGGAGATTGTTTACATCTATTACACACATCTGTTCTATCCGGGTATATCTTTGCTAACCTCGCATTGGTGTAGTGAACCCTATGCAGGATCCTACACTGCAGCAAACTGTGTCTTGCACATATAGAGGAAGTGTGTACAAGGTCTAATATATGATCCCATTATTCATCTGTAATGATAATTCCCAGATCTTCGTCCCATTTGGCTTTTAGGGAGTCTAAGCAAGTTGGGTTCATCCAAAATATTTTATCATATAAAATTGAGACGAGCCCTTTCCGCCTGGTACCGAGCAATAGGAGAGGGTCAGTCCTAGAGTCTGGAGGACGGCCAGGGAATTGTGGGAATTGGTTCTGAACAAAATGTCTGATCTGAAAAAAACGGAAAAGGTGGGAATTTGGGAGACCACATTTTTTTTGATAGTTCTGCAAACGACGAGAACACACCTCCGGAGTAGAGGTCATTAATGGTTAGCAAACCTTTGCTCGCCCAGCTTCTGAATACAGGGTCAGAACAGGACGGTAAGAATAGGTGATTACGAGAGATTGGAGCTAGCCCCGACGGAGCGTGTAGGCCAAATTGTTTCCTAAACTGATTCCAGATTTTCAAAGTATCCGTTACAATTTGGTTCCGAGCCACCTGTTTAATAGGGATCGAAATGGGTAGTTGGGATGTTGCCACAGACCAGAGTGAGTACTTTGAAGAGGAGACTTCCATCCGAGCCCATTGGGGTTGGTCCTCTTCCTCCCTCCCGGTCCTCCAGTAAAGGAGTTTGTTTATATTACATGCCCAGTAGTAATAGCGAAGATTGGGCAAAGCCAGACCCCCTTCCGATTTGGGAAGTTGCATGATCGTCCTCTTAATACGTGCTCTTTTGTTACCCCACAGGAATGAACCTATAAGTTGATCAATTGAAGTGAAAAAGGCTTTATTAATAAATATTGGTATATGCTGAAAAGCGTATAGAAATCGGGGTAAGACCACCATCTTTATCAGGTTAACCCTTCCCAGAAGCGAGAGGGGGAGAGAGGACCATCTCGTCAGATCTAGCTTAAAGCGATCCAGCAGAGGACGGACATTTTTTGCGAAGAGCTCTGTCGGTGATTTGGCCATAAAAATCCCTAGATATGTGAATCCTTCCGTGGCCCTTTTAAAGGGGAAAAGCGATTGAGGAAGCCGTTCCGCAGACGCATTAACAGGTAAATATTCACTTTTCTGGAGATTAAGTTTGTATCCAGAGAGCTGCCTATGTTGTTCTAGAATATCCAGGATAACAGGGATGGACGATGCCGGATTGGAGTCATAAAGTAGGAGATCGTCGGCATACAATGAGAGTTTATGAACCAGGCCGAACCTCTCAATCCCCTCAAATCCGTCCTCATTGCGAAGCCATATGGCTAAAGGTTCTGCGGCGAGCGTGTAGAGCAAGGGAGAAAGCGGGCATCCTTGACGAGTGCCGCGATAAAGCGCAAACTGGCCCGACTTGGTACCATTCACATTAACCGAGGCCACCGGGGACGAGTATAGGAGTTTTATCCATGAAATAAAACCCGGCCCCAAACCGAATTTCTCAAGTGTATGGAACAGGTACCTCCATTCCACTCTGTCAAATGCTTTCTCAGCATCCAGGGAAAGTACCATTTCTGGCGCGCCAGTCGTGGTTGTGAAAAGGATATTTAACAGCCTCCTGGTGTTAAAGAAGGATTGCCTATCCATGATGAAACCCGTCTGATCCGGGTCTATCAGGAACGGGACCACCTTCTGAAGACGGCATGAAAGGACCTTAGCCAATATTTTACAATCCACATTAAGGAGGGAGATTGGTCTGTAACTGCTACAAAGGAGAGGGTCTTTACCTTTTTTGAGCAGCAGGGACAGTGATGCCTCTGATAGCGTGGGCGGCATTTGGCCCTTTAGAAGGGAGTCATTATATACTCTCAGTAGAAAAGGAGCAACCAACACGGAGTAGGTTTTATAAAATTCTGTAGTATAGCCATCTGGCCCGGGTGATTTGCCACTTTGTAAAGATTTGATTGCCTCAGTCACTTCAGAGATGGTTATAGGCGTGCCTAACTCTTCAGCTTCCGCTTTATTCGCCTGAGGGTACTTGAGAGACTTGAGGGGGTTTGGGCGATCCCAGTCCTGCTGGGAAGACTCCGACGTGTAAAGTCTGGAATAGTAGTCAGAGAAAATTTCAGAAATTTCCGTAGGATCTGTTGTAGTGACACCTAATTGGGATTTTATCCTGGGAATCAGTCTAGAGGCACTCACCACTCGTGCTTGGTACGCAAGTAATTTTCCGGCCTTATCCCCCTGCTCGAAAAAACGTTGCTTGGTGTGCAAGAGTAGTCTCTCGATCTTACTAGTTGAGAGCAAATCATATTGTGATTGGAGCTGTAGTCGTTTCTTGCATAGAGCAGGAGTTGGTTTAGATTAATACTGGATGTCCAATCGTTTAATCTCATCTGATATACCCGTTAATTTAGATTGTTCCTGCTTCCCAAAATGAGAGGTAAAGGAGATGGCCTGTCCGCGGAGATATGCCTTAAAGGCCTCCCAGAGCATGTCACTGCTAACTTCAGGTGTGTCGTTTATCTCAAAGAAGATTTTTATTTGTGCATGTATAAAATCCTTAAATTCAGGTTCAGATAATAAGTGGGAATTGAATCTCCAAAATTTAGAGGGTGTTCTACCCTGGGGGAAGTTAATTTCAACGGATGTCGGGGCATGATCGGAAATGACTATACTATGGTACTTAATAGAGACTACATTATGTAGTAGTTTTTAATCTAGTAAAAAGAAGTCTATCCTTGAATACGTGTGGTGGACATGGGAGAAGAAGGAGAAAAGTTTATCGGTAGGAAATTTTGCTCTCCAAGGATCTATAAGGCCAAGCTGTTCCATATGAAATTTTAGGATGCTCGCCGCTTTGGAGATGATAGTTCGTCTATCCGAAGACTTATCCAGTTCTATGTTTTGGACCTGGTTAAAGTTTCCTCCGATAATTATGTGATGATCATTAAGGTTAGGTATCGAGGAAAATAAATTAGATACAAATTTATCATTGTCCCAATTTGGTGCATATATTGTGTATGTATTTTGTCAAAAATCAAAGATTGGGATAAAAGTGAAAGATATTTGCAACACAACTCGGGGCTCATCCATTAGAGCTTAGACATAAAAGTGCTACCAGTTGAGAGTGAACAAGTAAACCGAGGCGTTACAGTGTGTGTAGGTCAACCTATAATTCAGTGGACCTGGGCAAAGCCCGCCTCCAGCCTACAACAGCTTGGGGAGAGTGTCTTTAGCCCCTGCTACCAAGCTCACTAGGGATATAAAGATTGCAAAACCAAAACAGAGTTGAAACAGAGGTGCCACTCTCTTCTTTTCTTTTCCCCCCCCTTTCTCCTTCTGTCTATTTAAAAAAAAAATATATACATACATTTAAAGAGTAACATAGTAATAAACATGAGGTATATTCAGTTACAGGGGTTACACGATTCAGGGACCTCACAATGTACCTAAAATATGTATAGAGAGGTAATGTGGTTAGTTACATTCGGCATTGTTAGAGACCTATACCTTAAGACAGTAAAAAGAAGCATGTGCAAATTGAATTGGTTCAGCCAGTACCTTGAGTGCTCCCTGAAACATGCATACAAAACCCCCACTACCCAATAGATACTATCCGGTTTGTTTGTATTGAGACCCTCAAATATTAAGAGGAGCATGTGCACCCTGAATATGCTCACCCTACATAGAGAGTCATATGTATATAAATCCATACAAAAGAAAAGACAAATTAAGTTAAGAAAAAAAGGAAAGATTATATACATATATAAAAAAGAAAAAGAAAAAGGGGGGGGGGGGGGGGCAAAAACTAAAAATACAAAATAGGGAGCAGAAGAAAACGGCATGCCATCATTCACAAGGTCATGGCTATAGCAACCTGGTTGGCATAGGGTTCCTTTTGAAGGAGTCACTCCGATTGAAATAACAATATTCCCCTTCTGAGGCATAGGTGGCCAATCTATAGTGACTGGGCACTATAATATAAACAAGGTCCACAAGTACAGCCGAACACTCAATACGTCGTAATCATGTCTATTGCTGTTGGTGTTGGTTTCAGCAGGCCCCGAGGTGTCCGTTAGACCTAGGTAAATGGCCTAGTAAATTCAGGCCCAGTCTCTGCGCATTGAGTACTCCTAAAGCATACATATAGAACCTTCATTATCCTGTCAAACCGGTCCATTCTATTTATCTAGCAACCTCTAAACAGAGGGAACGTCTACAGTTTGAATGAGAGAGAGACACATGTAAAATAAGGGCTATTAAAGAATAATAATAAAAAAAAAAAAAAGGAGGCAAATATAATCCGCGTCGGCTATTTGGGAAGCATAAAGTTCAGTTTCAGAAGCCAGTCCGCTTAATGTCAATAGCATCTCCCCATGAGGTCTAAGTGTCAGGTCTAACGCGGTCGACCAGTTTAGCCCAACCAATGTCTATAAATTCAGTCTCGCATTCTACATTCATTGTTCATTGCTCCCGGCGTCAGGTTAGCTTACCACTGGGTACTCGTTGGGTAGCCGTCCACGCTAGGCTAGCTTGGCCTTGAGGTACGCTTCGTAGTCTGTCCCTGCTCTCTTCCGTAATCATCAGTTTAGCCGGGTAGTGGAGACTAGGCCTCAGCCCCCGCTTGTAAAGTAGTGCCATCACATCGCGGTACGTTGCTCGCTGTTCCAACACAGCCGGGGTATAATCCTCGTAGAAAGCAATTTGTTGACCGTCGTACTGCATCTCCGCTATTCTCTTTCTGGCCTCCCGGATCACCCGTTCTTTGGTTTGATAGTTATGGAACCTGATGATAACAGGCCTAGGCTTTTCACCCTGCTTCGGTTTAGCTGCCAGAGACCTGTGTGCGCGGTCCAATTCTGGAGGGTTAGGGAGGGTCTCTGCCCCAAGAATTTGGGATAAAAGGGTGGCGAAGAAGGATGTTGGTCTCGGGCCCTCAATCTGTTCTGGTAGTCCAATGATCCGAAGGTTGTTACGTCGCCCTCAAGCCTCGAGGTCCTCCGCCTTAGCCTTTAGCATAGCATGGCTAGCCCTCAGATCCGCACATGTAGCCTCTAGCGACGTAATTCTTTCGCTTACAGATTCCGCATTCTCCTCCAGGGACTTGACCCGCTGTCCGTTGTCGGCCACGTCCGTTTTCATTTGGTCAAGTTTATTTTCCAGAGTGGTAATGGCTTTTCTGAACTCGGTGGTCATAGCCTCTTTGTGGTTTTCAAGCAGGGTGGCCAGCCAGGCCTTGCTAAAAGCGTCGTCAGCCTCCTCCTCATTCTGAACATCGCCCCGTTTTGGTCTTGGAGTCTTGGATGTCATCTTTGCGAAGATAAATATTTAGTTAGCTATATCGATACTAGCATATAAACAAGAATTGTGAGGGTTTGGAGTCTTAAAACGTAGAATTAAAAAAAACATGAGGAAGAGAGGGAAA